>NW_021940917.1:13988656-14063568 GCF_001715985.3 Manacus vitellinus
CCCAAAAAGCGGTCGCCCCGGGCAGAGGTTGTCTCCCTCGCCCTCGGGCCAAACAGCACAGCGGCTCCGTCTCCCGAGAGCGAACGAGGGGGACGCGGGCCGGCCACCCGCACCCTGCCCGCACCCCACGTGCCTTGTCCGCAGCGGAGGACCGGGTCGCCCCCGTGTTGTGTGAGCGGAGTGGGAAGCTCTTCCTTCGCTCCTGAGGGTTGGGATGGAGGAAGGAGAGGGTGGCCACTGGACACATTAAGGTGCGAGTGGAGGTTGGGCTATCAGGGAGACTGGGCTGGGAAGTCAACACAGGGATCTGAGAAGAGGGAGAGTTAGTAGCTTGCAGGCTAAAGAAAAACACGACGTGATGGAAGGAAGAGCAAGGATGTGAGGATTAGCCTGAGGGAGTCGGGGAGGAGGGAAAGATGATGATGAGAAATGAGCTGATGAGGATAGGAATGCTTGAATGAGGACAGATGGGAAACAATAGGGTAGGGAGGCTCAGGACCACAGGGCAAGGTAAGAAGCAGCATCAAAACACTCAGGATAAAAGTTATTGCTAATACTTCAAGAAGAACTGTGAATGGTGCTTGAGACCAAATATCAGATTACAGAGCAGGTGCTTGGGGAGTATCATACACCCTGTGTGTCAAATGAGGCCACTTCTGTAATAAGAAAAAAAAAGTATAGTCACCAAAAGGAGACCTATCATGAGTGAACACATCTCATTCAGGCCTTCCTACTGACATTTAGCTCTTCAAGCCCAGTGGCCCTAATGTTCCTGAATACCGTCACCAAAAGCATTCCCGGCAGGCTCAAAACTGCCCAGGCCTCATGGGCAGGGTGGGGGCAGGAAGAAGGCAGGAGCAGCTTCTCCCATAGAGAAAGTGGCATGCTGAGAAGAACGTACAAGATGAGGGAGAATGCTCAGCCCTTTCCAGGCTCATCTGGGCCAATGCTGGGGCGAAACAGGGTTAATGAGCAGCAGCTTTGCTGGCATGAGAAATCTGGCCAACTGGCATGTGGGTTGTGGGGACAAGGAGACAGGGAGCAGGGTCTGCCTGTGAGGAGGCTCCACTTCCAGCTGCAAGCTCTGCAGTAGGATGGGGATGTTCCTGCCTGAAAGCCAGTGGCAGTAGGAACTGGGTTGAGTCTCCTTAGGTGAAGGATCATCTGGAGAAGGAGGAATTTGAAAAACCTCCTTAACAAAACTCTACTTGCTCGTCATTTGTAGGGGGGCTAGGAAGGGGAGCTAGGAACACAATATGAGTACAAAAAAAAAAAAGTTGTTTAAAGGAAAATTAAACAGGTCCAGGGATGTATTTTTCCAAGCAGGCAGGCAGTGTTTTAAGGGAACAAAAGGAGTTTAACAAGTCATTTCCAACAGCACTATTTTGTTTGAAGCAATAAAAAGGCTCTGATCTCTCTGACTATCACGTTGCTTGCCTCCAGAACTGCGTGTTCACCTCTTGCTGTTACCTCCTCCCACACACTCCAATTGATCATCACATTCAGCAAAGGTCTCATTTGTAATTGCTGGTCAGAGGAGAGATCCTCTGCCTGTTTGCATGAATCCTTGTTTCATTTTACCACCAGGAAGGTTAAGATTTCAGACATCATGCTGGTGGTGAACCAGTCATAGCAAAATCCAGGCTTTGGAACAAAAATACAACCATGTGCAGTACTGAAAATGATGGGTTTGCCAAAACAAAGTTTCTTAGGCTATGAAAAATGCAACACTTCATATGGAGAGGCAGATATATGGCCTATTCAACTTTGATAGCAGCATCTGTGAAGTCTGACCAAAAATTCAAGTTGTATTTTATAGTATGAGGATTAGTCATGCTGTTTTGAACACACCACAGAGATGCTCAGAAAACACGACTGTTTTCTTTTGAACTTGCATTTCCTGTAAAAAGCTGAGCTTAATGTTAGTTACCCCAGTAAAATTATTCTTTAATGTGGAAGTAATCACAAATTTCTTTCCAAAAGTTGTATCTGTCTGGATACAGACACCCACAGAACTGTATGTTACTGTCTGCATTACACTGTCTCTGCAAACATCACTGCTCCTCGTTCCCCATTCACCTTGTCTCTATCACCAGGGGGTAAAAAATTAGCAGAAAAAATATCAGCGGGATAGCTGAATATTAAATAAGAGTGTCAGAAGCTACCATGTCAAGGAGCAGAAAAGGGTCAAGGTATAAAAAGCACAAGACCACTGTTCCCAGTTACGAAAAGGCAGGTACCTTTTGACTGTGTCAGTAGCCAGTCATATGAAAGGGACTGACTATGGAATTAGGGGAGCCTGTGGCACTACGGAGCTCAGCTCCAGATAATCTACATCAGAAATGACATCAGACCTCAGAGACGAACAGCTGTGTTGTACTAATATACTAATTCAATTTACTAATTCAAGCTTCTCAAAGCTAACTTTGTCCATGTGAATGTTACTGCAAATGAGGTACAAACAGGACACAATCAATGTGCATTATCATCTCTACATCTAATGGATAATTTTTAGAGTCATACGTGGTATATGCTTTTCATAATCACACTCTTCCACCATGATCAACTAATTAAGTGTACTTCTAAAAGTGGGAATAATGGAGGTTTATGTTGATGCTGCTGAGTATTTCTGTGGCATTTATGTGTTCTAGTATTGGCTTGACATAGACATAAGAGTTGGATGGATTTTAGGATTACTAGACTGTAGAGATTAGCCTGAAGCATTTGAACAAGTGCTTTACTGAATCAGAGACATGAAAATGGACATCTGGCTTTAAGTGGATGCTTTAAGGCTTTGCTGAAAAGCAGCAGGCTTTTATAAGTGCCTTGTTAAATTGCCTTAATTTATAAACCACAGTTAAAAAAATAAGATAATATACCATCATTAGTTTTCTAAATCAAGACATTTCTTTGGCTGAAACCTTGAACAGCAAGGAAAATCTAAGCTAAATCAGAGTTCTGCCACATTTGAAGCAATAAGAGTCCAGAGGCATACTTGAAAGATAACATCTATTTCAGCAGGAGATAGCAATTCATCTTGATGAGTGATAGATTGGAAAACAGCCACTAAAATAAAAAATGGGTTCTCGGAAGAACAGTATATACACAAATGCCCACACAAACACTGAGGCTACAAACTCTCCATTAAACTAACCCCAAACTGGGTGGAAGAGTAGCAGGAACAGGTACCCAGTGGCTTCTCCATTTCTGCAGGCAGAGCCGTCATAGAGGCTGTGGCTGCCCACATCTCATTTTAGCCCTGGAAGCAGGCTCACAAGCCTTGCAATGATTGTGTTCCAGAGGCTCTACCTTGATGTTTGTTAAAAAACGGCCAATTCAGTCAAAACTTCAATTTTGATTGAAGACAAAATTGTAGCTCCCAGTGGTTCCCAGCACCTTCCCAGCTGGAATGAGAATAAAAAGGAAAATGGCAACAGGTATGTTTTTATGATCCATCCCGAATTCACCATCTTAGCCCAGGTAATTTGAGAAGGTAACCCTTGGTTACTGCAACAGTCTCTAGGGACATGATAAGCAGCTTAACCCACCTCATTCACAGCTTCCCATTTCCTTAAACAGAGGTGTTTGAAAACCTTTTAAACCTTTTTGACTTTTAAACAAATTGTAGTCAAATGTTGACCTCTCTTAAATAGACCACTGTTTAACTACCACAGAGAACTGGAACTAGATAACCTCTTGGCCTCCCCTCTACTCTAAGACAGGAGGGGGACACACAGCTTAGAACAGCTATGCCAAAGGCAAGACCAGACGGGAGCAGAAAGGTCCCCTGCAAGTCTAGAGCACTGAGTCTGATGTCCTGGTCCACCACAGCTGGTGCACTTGATATGGCACAGCCATTTCCCTTGTTCATCAACTTCCATCTGAAAAATCAGCATCATCCCTGGAATGTATCATCCTTTCCAGTACAGGAGCACATTAGTGGTTGTGAGCTGCTCCAATACTACAGTGAACAGGTGACATGTACCAGAGACAATTAGAACAAGTCTTGAAATAGTTACCCACAGCTTTCACATTGCCTATGCCATCAGAATTATTATGCCCCTGTAGTGGCAGCTACTTTTTATTTAGGTTTACTTACAATTTCCTTTCACTAAACATCCAAAAGAGCACCTACCAGTACACAATGCCAATGGAAAGTGAGAATGACTGTTGTACTGGTATCCATGTTAAACCTAAAAGGCAGCTGCCCCTGCAAAAGCATGAGATTCCTGGTGTTAGAGGCAACGTAAGAGACGTGAGTGATTATTTTGAGACAGCATGAATAGATCTACCAACATCACCACGTATAGTACGAGCATAGGGTCCAACTTTTCACTCCTGCTGGATCCACAGAAAACAAGTTTTTACAGCAAACCCCTGGGCAGCAATAGGTCATCTCTGCAATCAGTGCCATCACACACAGTGATGCAGTCAGCACCTGCATACGAAACATAGCACATTAACCTGCAAAAGCTTTTCCAAAATATCTGTGCAGTGGAGGAGTGATGATCACTAGTGACCCTCTGAACTGCTGTTCTGCAGTGAAGGTCCTGCTCTGTAATGACCGCTCACAAGAACATGCTGATGGGATGCTAAGCCTATGCTGATTAATTTCATTTGCTTAACATGTTTCCAAAGCTAAGTATTATTAAGGCAGAACATTCCTATTTATTCAGAGACGTGTTTGACTTGGCACACATATTCAGAGGAAGAAATTTTGACAACTGTAAATAACTGCCTTTTTACACATAACAAGTGATACAGAGTTATCATTCTCAGAAGCATGAATCCTTCCAAATGTATCTACTTCTATTATCTGTATCCCAGGATTATTTGTTACTGTCTCCAACTCATCATTTAATTGCCAGTCTCACTGAAAGAGTATATTTAAAGCAAAAAAATTCTGCAGAAACAGGCAAGACTCCTTATGGCTTTGGGAGTGACAGATAGGGGAACGTGACCCCCATAATTTAGAACAGAAAGATAAAAAGTGTCTGGACTGATTATTCAACTGTAGTAGAAAATACAGTGTCTCGTCTTACTGGAAGCCATGAACAGCAATCATTTCAGGGTCTGAAACTTCATTTCTCCCTGGCCATATTTTATAAATTCATATTTAAAAGCAGGGTATTTTAAAAAGCATTTCAGAAGTCCGCTAACCATAAGTAATTTCACTGTACTTTTAGGATAAAAAATCCTGTGCTACAAATCCATGTAGAGAGACATGAACAAGAATCAGCGGCACAAAAGCACAGCTCTGCGCCCAGTTGCCAGTATTTTAATATATTACTCTCTGATAAATGTTTATTTAATAAGGACATACATGCAAGCATGACAGCGAGATTACACCTGTGAAAACCTACAGAAGAAATATTTCTAGTGGTGCAGAACACACCAGGTTTTGGACACATTTCATCTCAGTAAAATGAGAGAAAAAACTGGTCTTCTTAGTGAAATACAGAGGTGTGCAAGAGACCACACAGTTCAACATATGCTAGGCTGTCTGTATTCTACATTGAAGATCCCCACTTCAAAGAATCATTTCATTTTCTCTTTTGCACCTGCCTGAGACACAACTGAGAGAGCTGGTAGACAGCAGACCTTCCATCCCCTCCCTGAGTCCAAGGGGAACTCCTCTACCACACAAGCCTAGGGAGACTGTAGGTAGCTCCTCACCCAGGATGATCACTCCTACTAGCAATCCTTCCTCTCCCCACAGGCCAGCACAGGATAGGACCTCCATTCCTGAACATTAACTCTTCTTGGATTTGACTCTTCTTGGGTTTTGACTCTCAGTTAAGAATATTTCTAACAATGGTTATCTGGGCACCCATAGAGCAAAGCTAGCTAAAACCACCTTCCTAGTCCTAGCTATCACAGTATTCGTCTCCTTATTTTAGGCACACTACTTGCCAAGCACTTAGTTTCTACAAGGTTCAGTGTTTCTAAAGGAACAAATTAAATTAGACACTGAATTCCTGAAAAACGTTACATTGCAACAAGCTACAATAAACAAGTCAGAATAAGCAAAGCATTCCAGCATCTCAATACCTTTTAACTCAGTGCATTTCAAGCTTCTGCTCCGGGTGAAGCATTGATCCCTGCGGGGAGAATGCTCTGTCTTTGTGAAACTAAAATCGCCAGCAGGACCACACACCGAGATGTTTCAACACCTTTTCAGCCAACCCCCATCCTCAGAAGTGCATACAGCAACCTCCTGCTTCCACAGGTACCAGCATACACTCCCCAGCTCCTCCAGGAAACACTACGCATCCATCAGGTTCTCTTGTTGCTTTGACTTGAGGGAACCACACAGAGCATGTTTTTTTGGATGAAAGCCAGAGAAAGGACAGGATGCCGACAACTGTGTGAAATCCGTACTTTCATGCTGTGTTGAACTTCCTAGCTGCCCTTACAGCACTTCTCTTTGCAAAAATTGTTTACTAGAAAATGTGGATTTTTTTTTGGTTGGAGTGCAAAAACATTTTGCATTTATAGGAGACATACAAAAAAAGAATTAAAAGAAATAAAGGAGCTGATAAACACCAAATATGTAGCATACATTTTGCAGATTTATTTATATGAGATAGTACCAATGGTTTCTTGTCATACATGAAATATAATGCTAGAACCTGCAGTTTATTCGTGCAATGCAGTTACCCAAGCACGGTGACTTACTCCAAATCACTATGAAAACACTGAAGCACTGTGTGACAACTAGTGAAAATAATTACAAAATTTGCAGTAAAAATTGCATTATACAAATCTTTATTTTTTCATCACTGCGACATTGCAGTTAGTTTGCTGTCCATCCCCAAATAAAATATACAGAGGTAATTCTGACAGTTGTATGTTTAAGATCACATCCTGAAAACTCCAAATTCTGTCTTCTTCGTAGGTGCGTTTAATGCTGCGCTGAGACTGAGTCCCAAAACCAGTCTTGTGTCAGCAGGATCAATAATTCCATCATCCCATAATCTAGAAAAAACACAAAAACATAACAAATCAATAATAATTGAAGGAAATCAACATATGCAGCTGGTAGATCTTCAAGTCCATGGAACTGGAAATGGTTATACAAAAAAAAGAGGAGTAAAGAGCTAAATTATACTTAAAGCCATGGAGTCAATTCACCTTGACCATCAATGCAACAGAAGGTGTGTATTATTCCACGGAATCTGTTTTCTAGAACAAAGTATAAATTTTAGATAAATTAAGAATGTCAGGTTTACATATTTCAAATGAGATTCTTAATACTTATTCGTAGTCATCACCTTCAAGAAAAAAACCTTCTTTGCTTGTTAATATTCATGTGGAAAATGACCTTCTGCCTATGACCTACCTTTTTCTATTAAGAATGCTTGCATTTTAAGGATTATGTCACATCATTATTTACACCATTCATGTTAATTCAAAAGCCAGACGAGGATGATACAAGCATGTATTCTTTCCTCATTAAAAAAGTCAGAGCAAACGTCAGGAATTTCCAGAATTTCTATTGTGGGTGACCTTGGCTGGACGCCAGGTGCCCCCAGGTTGCTCCATCACTCCCTTTCCCACCTGGACGGTGGGGAGAAAATAAGACAGAAAATGACTTGTAGGTTGAGATAAGGACATTTACTAAAGCAAAACTGAAAATTTGCATGTGCACAAACAAAGAGAAAAACCCCAGTAATTTTTATTCTCTTCTTCCTGTCAGTGACGTCCAGCCTCTTCCTGGGAAGCAGGGCTTCAGCAGGCGTGGTGTTTGCTCAAGGCAGCAAACACTGTTAATAACAAATGCCCCCTTTCCTCCTCCTTCCCTTAGCTTTTATATCAGAGCTGTCATCATATGGTATGGAATATCCCTGTGGATAATTTGGGTCAGCTGGCCTACTTGTGTCCTCTCCCAGGATCTTGCCCACCCCTTGATGTGGTGGGGGAGCGCTGAGAGAGAGTGCTGATGCTGTGCCAGCACTGCTCAGCAGTATCCAAAGCACTGGTGTGTTATCAACACCTTTCTAGCTACCTATGCAAAGCACAGCACTGTGAGGGCTGTCGTGGGGAAACGAACTCCATCTCAGCCAGACCCAATATAATTAATTATATTTATTTTTTAAATATACTGAAGTCAGTTTCTGAAAAACAGAAAGATATTACCTTCCTTAACTCAGGCCTGAAGGCAATTAAATTATAAATGAGCAATTACCAAATTCCCAAGTCTCCAAAATCACCAACATTTGTAAATAGTCTCTGATATTAGCCAAAAATCAAAATCTCTGTGGCATCAGTTCTCAAGAACAGCTCCATCCTGCCAAACACAAGCACAGTATCTTTGGTTAAGAAAGAGATGCTCCTCCTCCATCCCATCTTTCTGTAAGAGAGACTCACTTTACATTATTTTTGAACTTACTTCAGTGTTGGCTAATGCCTAATTCTTTGTGAAAAATTTAAAAATATGAGAAACAGTCATGAATAGGGAGCCAAAACTGACTCTACCAAGACAAGGCACGTTCCATCTGCAAATTTCCTGTTGTTTGGAGATTAATTGAAAAAAATCCATTAGACAAGAAACAATGTATTTTTTACTCTTCTTTCAATGCTAAATGTGCCAACTTCATTCCTAAAAGAAAGAGGACTGTAAACTGCACATAAACACATGCAAATAAGCTCAAGGCAGCAGCAGACACTACTGAGTGTCTCCCATCTTTGCTTTACTTCACCACTTGCTGTAAAAGCAATTTCCATCAAGTCAGATAAAATATTAAGAGATTGATAATGTATGCTTTTTAATTTACAACAAGGATGTGTTGTAACACATATGATGTGGACCATATGATGCACAAAATGGAATACCAATAAAAGACCCTCTAACAAAATCAGGCAGAAGTGTTCAGACTCAGCTTATGAACGTGTTCTCCAGCTAGCAGAGAGAGAAGGAGGATATGCAGCTCAGAAAGAATGCTCTACTATAAATATATCTTATCATGGTGCAGCTTCTCAAGTAGAGGAGACAGTTAAACTAAACAGGGCACAAAAGCAAAACTGAAGTACAGGAAAAGAAAGGGGTTTGGAGAAGGGAAGACTTGGATGAGTAATTCAGCAAAACTGTGCTGCTTCTCTCCTGGGATTGAAAACAAAATTTTGACTAAAGAAGTGCACTGTAGTAGCTGTGGCACTCACTGACCTGGCTGCTGGTTTCCAAGCAGCAGAGAAAGAAGTCTGGAAAAATTGTAGAATCACAGAATGGTTTGGGCTGGAAGGGACCTCAAAGACCATCCAGTTCTAATCTCCCCACCGTGGGCAGGGACAATTCCCACTAGATCAGCTTGCTCAGAGCCCCCATCCAACCTGTCCTTGAACACTGCCTGGGATGGGGCATCCACAGCTTCTCGGGACAAACCTGTTCTAGTGTCTCACCACTCTCACAGTAAAGAATTTCTTCAAATGTAAAAAAAAAAACCCACAAAAAAACCCCCTTCTTTTAAAGCAAAAAAAATTGCTATTAACCCAGATTACAAATATATGAAAACTGTAGCTCTATCTAATTTCTTCTCATTTTAGGAGTCTCAGTCAGTACCTCCTCTCTAGTGGGCTAGTAAACCATGCTTTGGAATAGCCACACTTCTATCTGCATGGAAGTGGTACTAACAGCACATTCTGATGTAGATGACAGACAAGAGTTGTCTATATCATATTCGGGATAATGTGCACGGTCTAAGCTCTTGCTGTCTGGTTCCTGTGAATAACCCCTTTCCCAACTGTAGCTTTAAATTTTAATTGACAACCATAAAGATTTTTTGCTGCATGGCAGTCAAGCTGCTTTCATATGGTCACCCCTGGCTTCTGCTTCTTTTTGTTTAAAGAAAACTACATTCTCTACTGCCATGTAACATTAATAATTAAACTATCTATTAAAGCTCCATTGCTGGAACATGAGTCACAGCTGCACTCATAAAATATCTCTAACTGAGACAGTGTGAGTAAAAGAAACTAAGTCACCAAAAGTAAAATGCTCATGTAATTCGTTAAGATGCAAACCACTCAAATCTCTTTAGAAACCTGTGAGCAGATTAATATAACTCATTAAAGAGGGTGCTGCCTAATGACCACCATTAATTAAGACTGCTCATTGTACAAGGTTCTAATCCAGTTAAAGTCTGATTAGAAAATACAACGGCAGGGAACAGTATTGACTGTACATATAGCAACTTATCATTTATAAGCAAAATTACATAAACAGATTAAATAGGGGTATTTGCTTGTATTTTAAGATCATCAGGGTATTCTTCCTTCCCTCCTCCTATTACTTCTAAAAGCTTGATTCAAAACCTAATAAAAGTCAAGTGGAAGGGTTACACCAATCTCAGTGGACATTAAGACATTAAGCAGAAGACACTAAGCAAGAAGACAGCATGAGGGAGCCTCCAAACTGCTGCACATGAGCAGACAACAGTCTTTGTGCCCACCTGCTGGTTTTTTTCTCTCAGTAACGCAAAGCTGTTCACTGGAGTCTTCTTGTAGGTCTTTTCAGTGGAGGGACCTTACAAAACCAAGGCTGTCCAGATTCAGTTTCAATACAGCACCCTGACATTTAGTTGACAGTCAACTGGTTTTCTTACCATGCTTGGAACCAGACTGGAAACACCCTTTAGAGCAAAGGGAACAGGTTACCACGCCTTCACTTACGGCAAATGCTTGCTAATAAGTAGCTGCTGATGCTGGCTGAGAAAAGGGTGGTCTGCAAGGTGGCTACATCCCTCCCTTAAGTACATTACTTGCTGCAAGGACTGCAACCCTACTTCATCTCATTGTTTCTGCTTGGGCAGCCTACTCCACAGTAATGAAATGTTCTGAGCTATTGATCTGAGATGTTGTATAGGAATCAGGTAATATTGGCAAAAAAGCAAGAAATCAGGGCAGGAAACATGAGAATATTCACCAAAATACCCAATTATCTCTACAAAACAGCAGAAATCAATTAAAAGCTCCTAGACAATGCAGACTGTACCTACATGAATTAAAGAGTGAGAGAAACCAGCACTGACTGTTTTGACCTGAGCCACTCACATGCTCTTGTCAAGAGCACTCCTCTGTGAAAAGAGGCATTTCACCTTCACTGCTTACAGGCAGATGAGCTTCAGCAGGATTTCAGCTCTGACATTTGACTCCATGCCTCAGCTGGGCTTATTATCTGGAGTGCAGCATTACATGAATCCCACCACCTGCAATCCAGACCCACGCTAGTTCTCAGCCAACTCACACCTGTGCATGTCACATTTCCCTTCCAAGCTACAGGCACAGTAAGAAGCACGTAACTACCCTGCTTTTTCAACAAATGACAGGCCACTTAGCATTAAGAGCACTTCTTACTTCCTAGGCTGGGCAAATTTAGGCTATTTCCCAAGGTGACTTCTAAATTTGCAACCAAACTTCAGAAAACAGCCAGATATTCTGGAAATATAAACTGCTAAAAGTTGTACTTCAGTAGAAAGCACAAAGCTGGTATTAAATACTCGAGTTTCATGTCTAAAAATCACTGGACATTATTAAGATCAATTTAATATTTTTTTAGTGCTAGTCTTAATCTTACATGCAGAACTACTTTCTTACAGATTAGTAACTTACTGTTGTAAATACTGACCACTGTTTGTTGGTTTCTGGAACAGGACAGGTTTTTGTACTGCTAATATACTTAATATATTGAATGTTAAATAAATACAATTATTTTCAATCATGAGTACAAGGAGTCTGACTGTGTTTCCAGCGAACACACAAAAAAATGCCAATGTAAAAAAACCAACAAACTATTCATCTTCTCCTCTGGGGTAGGGATTAATTTTAAATACAGACAACTTGACTCATTTTTTTAATGTTATATGAGTGGAAAATTCTTCTTCTTAAAAGCCAGTTATAAAAAATGACGACACATGTTTTCATTTTTCCTTCTTGCCTCAGAGCACAAGGTTTTGTCACACAGGTACTAGGCTTAATCTTTAACGGGTAATAAAAGAGATATCACAGCAGTTTTTAATATCTGACACCATTTCTCAAATCAGGGGAAAGCCCATGAAATTTAAATAAATTAAAAATATTTTTAAAAAAATCAAAATCAGTGTGCCACCAGGAAGTCCATATGAATAATAATAAATGATTTCACAAAAGTATTCTCATTAATTATGTGTAACACCCTAAATAAACTGCAACTTAATAGTAGTGGGTTATACACATGCATAAAACCTCAAGAAGGTGAGAGTATCTGTGACTCTCTGCAACACTACCACACAGACCTCTACCAGAAGCAGAGAACAAGCAGTGATGAGATCAAAACCCTCCCTTAATCTGTGAGCTATGTGCTATACAACTGCACTACCGAAATCTGCCTAGATGGCAGCACAAACCCTGTGTTACATATTCTACTGAGAATATTTATTCCATCAGAGCACCAATTAGGGCAAAATAGCACAAGCTTCCATTTGACAAAGGTATTGATTTGATTAAACATTAAAATTAATACAGATTCCCCAGGTATGATTACTTCAGCTAAGTATATTCCACTATCCTGACAGAAAACAAAGTAAAAGTTAACATTAATTTCCTATCTTCCTTCAGATCATGAAGAAGAAGCTCTTCTCAGGTCACCTGACTCTGCTTCCACTAGGTGTGTATTGCCTTTTTACTCCTCAGTTTGAGGAGCAGATCATTGCTTAGCCATGCATGGTTGCAGCCTGCTGTGCTCAAGTTCCTATATATCAGCATGGAGAGCTCCTGTGCTCTATGAAAAGAGCTGCCAGCTCCTCTGTCCTCTCTCCTTAAGGACACCTTCCTGGGGGATCTCATCCACTAGCTCTTTAAACATCCGTAAGTTCAGTCTTCCAAAGTTCAGGGTCCTGATTTTGCTGTTTGCCAGGCTCACACTCCTTGAGATCCTGAACTCAACCAGGGCATGGTCACTACAGTCCAGTCTGTTTCCAGCCTTAACCCCTTTAATGAGCTTCTCCAGATCGGTGAGTATCAGGTCCAGTAACATCTCACCTCTGGTTGGCTTGTCTAATGCCTGGACCAGCAAGTTGTCCTCTATACACTCCAGGAGTCTCCTACATTGTTCACAGCCAGCTGCACTGCTTACCAAGCTGACATCTGGGTTTTTGAAATATGCTACCTCTACCATCACTAGCAGTTGAGAGCCTGTGGAAAATTAGCTTTTGGATACCACAAGGAAAAAAACGTGCAGGATCCTTAGCACAGCCAGGATGAAAACAATGCAGAGGCCAAGAAAGCCCCCAAGCTACTTTCCAGAGGTGTCACTCCAGAATGCCATCTTGCTTCATTAACCTAACTAGCTCCTGGGCATTTACTAATATTCCATCAGCACAAAATACTGCAAAGGACTTCCCAGCAAACATGAGTATGCTGCACCCATCAGCTAATACAACTTGCCATTATCCGATACAATCACCTACCGTGACCACGACCTGAGATTTTCAAATGGCTTCAGGTCTTCCTCAAGCTCCTTTCTCATTTTCCACTGGCCTCTTCCACTTGCAGAATCCCACTAAAATGAATTCTTCCTAACACACATGCAGCCACTCATTATACTGTTCAACAGGCTTTAGAAAGGTGACCAGATACTACACTGGGTTGAATGATAAAAAAACTTATCCAGAATAAAATGCATAACATATAAACTCCATGGAACCATATCATTAGTTACAGAACCAGCAGAATAATTCCTGCGAGTGCATGCTCCTACAAAGTCTGAGATAAGACACACAAAACATTGATTTAAAGCTTGTTGTTTTGTACTCCTGCACATCAAACACAATCTTTGTTTCTGATTGCTTTCTTCTGCTGTTCTTCAATACTGAGATTTAGATCTTAAGCCCTGTGATTACAATTAAGTTTTGGAATAGTCATTTATATGTTACCTTGCACTGGAATAATAAGGGTTTCCTTCTTCCTCGAACCTCCTAATGATTGGCTCCTTCAAAGCTGCTTCATCTGCCTCAGATAACTAAAAAAAACAGGCAAATAAACAAAAACAGATAAAATACTCTTTTTCTTCTACAATGACAGCAGAGCTTTACGTGCAGCATCAACCTGAAGAAACTGCCTAAATGATCTCCCCGAAGTTTTTCACTTTTTGCACACAATTACCAATTTAGCATATCTGACAATAAAATTAAAATACATTTAAAAGAGGAAAAATGAGAATAGAAATATACTTAACTGAGTATAAGAATAATTGGGGATTAGCATCTGAAAAATTACTGAAGCTACTGTATTAAAAAAACGCTGTTACGAGTTGGCTTTGGCGAGATTTTTAATAAAATAAGTCTGTGCTACTTTTTAAGCAAAGACAAGGAATGTCATGAATGATCTTCACATTTCAAAGATGTAAACACCTCATAAATGCTTCATGTTTGTCAATGCACTAGGGTGGCATTGGGACAATGATTACTCCATTGGTGTCTCACTTTCTAACACCCTTTCCTAGCTCACAAAGTTAGCAACCCTAGTGAAAGTCACACTCCCTCTACTGAAAATGAAAGAAGAAAGATGTACCTGTTTTCCCTCCCTTGCTTTTTGGTCCTTAGCAATTGTAGCTAGAACAGTTGCAGCTTGTTCCCCTCCCATCACTGATATGCGAGCATTTGGCCACATATATAGAAATCTTGGACTGAAAAAACACAGATTAAACATTAAGGTAAGACATTGCCTTACTTTCTAGTAAAGAATTAATTCTCACTTAGCTAAGAATCAATTTTCATGCATGTCTGCATTACAATATATTGTTTTGTTTAAAAATGCACATTAACATACTTCAATGCTTGCAGCATTATGTTTGAAAATGCAAAAATTCTGTTAACTGCCTGTATTCAAGCACCTTAAAAATTTATTTCTCTTTCTTGAGCCTCTTCAGCTCACCTCCGAACCCCCAGGAATTTTTCTCTTAAACATTTCAAACAATTTCATTAGTATCAGGAACCTTGAAAAATGAAATTAGAAAACTATGTGAGTCATGTCCAAAGGGTCAAAAGTGAAAAAAATCTTTAGGGATTCTGAAACTTTACACATAAAAAGTGAATAAGGACTAAGGATTTTTTGCACAAGCTGGTATTCTTCCTATGAATTCAGAATAATGGACCAGCCTATACTGCCCAATGATTGTTAAGGACTGTACAATTTTTCCTCCAGTAACTGAAATGGGAGAAAAGGACATCAACACATTGTTAGAAGGTCTCTTCTGTCACCTAATTCAAGGTGAATCATGAGCCTATGAATCTCTACAAGTTTATCAGGTTGTTGTTTATTTGTGAACATATTCACTGAGAACTGCTGCTTTCCAAATAGCACAAGCTCTGCAAGAGTTTAGAGAGTTTTTCAGAATGGTACTTCAAGGTTATGCTCTCTTAACTTATTCCCATCTGCTGTCATAATTTGAAGCAAAACTTACCTATATGCCCTTCCACACATCCCATAGTTTCCAGCTCCATAAGAACCACCGATAATCACAGTTATTTTAGGTACATTGGCACAAGCTACAGCAGTTACCATCTTGGCACCATCTTTTGCTATCCCTCCAGCCTCATATTCTCTACCAACCATGAAACCTAAAGAATTACAACACGAAGAAAAGGCTTACCAGCTTTGTATTAGTATACTGTGGTATGTGTCATACTATGTGCTAAAGAGCAAACCATAAGACAAGGTCTTGACCAGCTGCTGACAGCCTGATTTCCAAACGGGCTGGAGATGTAGGTATTACAAAGCACACTAAAACATAGCCTCCAGAGTCAATGGCAAAGCCTACAGCTTAGTGAAATGTTAAAATAATGATCTTATTCACCTGTAATATTCTGTAAAAACACAATGGGAATATTTCTCTGGCAACACAACTGGATAAAATGCGTACCCTGTGGAGAGGAAAATAAAAATAAAATGAGTAAGCCATTAAAATTTGGACAAGTGTAGCCATCACTACCAGCACTCTGAAATCTGTTGTAAGTCCTCCCACTGAAATGCATGGGAGTATTTGCATCATGAAGTGTTATACTACTTTTCCTTCATCCAAAGTCAAATGCAAAACATGTGCTCTAGCAGAAGTAAGAAAACTCCGAAGACATGTGACCCCATGGGTAAAGCAGAAATAATATCCTGGAAAACATTACTACTGACACCGAAAAACTCAACTGCTTTGATTCAATCAGCATGTACAGACAGCTACACAGTGTGACATCGAGTTTTGTAAGACTTCTGTAGGAGTTCTGTGTCACTGAAATTATGACGGCCAGTCAGAAAAAAATATCTCCCCATTTTCTGTATAAAATAGAAGTATTCTCTGAAACCGGGAAAGTCCCACAAACGTTATCTGCTCTTTGCCCTGCCAATTGCTGGAACATTCTCTCCTTTTCCTGAGAGCAGATTCCCTCTCCCCATTTTCTAGAAAAAGACCAATTTCCCAGCAAAGGTATAAATATTAGATTTCAAGCTTCTGTTTCAACCAGAAATAATCTAAATCTATAAAGTTCCTCAGGTTATTTATACACTGCTGGTAAACAAAACAAAGCAAAAAAAGATTATGTAGCACAGCAGCTGAAAAAAACATCTAACCTCTTCAGTATATGAATCCACCAAGAGTTAAAAAAAGAAAAAATAGAGCAAAATAATAAAGCATAACCTTCTTGCTGTTTCAGAGAACAACATGAATTGCACAGTGATGATTATGGGAAATGTGAAACAGCTCATTACAAAAATGCAAAAAAAAAAAAAGGAATATTGTTAGATTATGATGCTTATAGAAGCAACATCATGGACAAAGGTTTCTCTAGAATTGAAACAACTGAAACTTGACTATCTCCTTTTACAGTACTGACATGCCAGGAAAAGTCAGCAAAGATTCCTTACGTTTTTTTCATTGATAGGAATAGAGGTTGTAGCATTAAATTATTAGAAAAATACCAGAAGTATTAGAAATACTGCAAGAGTTATTTTCTACTTGGAAATAACTGTGTTAAAACAAATGTTAGGTGAAAACAATGTAATTTACTGCTCTCCAAGCTGAAAGTATTCTTTTAGTATGTGAAACTCAATTTCATGTATTATTTTATTACAGCAATAAATCAAGTCAAATTACTTCCTTTCTCCCCATCTCTCATCAATCCTTCCTTTTTTCTATAGATTCTCAATAATGATTCCTCACCATTAGTTTGAAGTAGCCTGCTAGAACAAAACTACCATATATAACTACTATTAAAAAATTCAACTGACAGTTGTTACTTGAAAAAATAAAGAACTAAAGCAAACAACATATACCGAGGCAAGTAAACACTCTGCCATATCCAGATAGTCTTTAGCATCATCAATCCCCCAAGTACTATTAACTGTAACACTGTCACAATATTCCTTCAGAGATCTCCCCCTTCATTCACAAAACAGGTATTTTAGCTCAGAGATTTTCTGAGACTGCACAGGTTTTCACTCATTATTCTAAGCCAGGAGATCCCATAGCAAAGCACGAATATTAAAGCTCTGGTAAAACAATGAACTGAATACTGGAATTCAGGTTTGAAATTTTCCAATTACTAGAAAAACAATCGTGTGATTTAAAGTAGGACTTCACAGTTTAGAGGTTAGGAATACCAATAGGGCATGTGATGTAATCAGTATGGACTTGTCCTGTAAAAGCTGTAAGTTGCAGGATACTACTTCAACTGTGCTGTATTAATACAAATTCGAATGCTGTTCTTCTATTGACCTAATTTCTTCACATCAGAAAAATCTACAGAACATTGTTTCTAAGATATGGTCAATTGTTTTTATAGCTTATTAACCTGTTTCACATTTACATGAAAAATGTGGAGCCAGCTCCCTTTCATTATTTAAAAAAGTTCCTAATTTCAACAGCAAGTTGTCCACCAGAAGTTTTGTTTCTCAATGGCAAAGAAGCAAATTATCTATTTACCTTTTTTGCTGACTCTGAGAAAAGAACTCCATTGTTTCCAATAATTCCTACTGGATAACCAAAAATTCTTGCAAATCCTAAGGCAGAAAGATTAATTTGTAAATTTCCAGATATATATATTTTACCATGGCATGTAAAGGCAACACTTTCTCCCGGTAACAGAAACTGCTATTTGTCTGAAGATAAACATTACTAAAAATATCAATGGGTGAGCCAAACAGAATGAATCCAACTATAAAACCAGTGGGAACATATACAGCACAATTAGAATATATTTCTAAATACCTGTTATTAGTGTATCCCCATACAAGGCTTTGAATTCATCAAATCTACTTCCGTCCACAATTCTAGCAATGACCTTAAGAAAAATTAGAAAAATTAAGTTAAATTCCTAATCCTTCATATATTTTAATTTCTTGTGAAGAAGAACAAATAATTTAATACAACCTTTCCATTTTTAGAATATCAAGCAGCCCACCATATAAACAGTCTGGATGGCAGGCAAAGCCCATTTACTTTTTTAAGTGTGATTTATCTCCATGTTTGTAAAAATGGGATTTCAAGATGAAGAATACCCTAATCAAACAGTTAAACTACACAGGAACAAAGTTTTCCTGATTAGTGGAATTTCAAAGAAAAACTGCTACCTCTAGTTATATTAAACATTGATCAGTAGACTCTCATTTATAAAGAAAAAAAACATATAAAGCTATGAGTCACTTTCTTAGAGATACGATTATTTTCAGCTTTGCTTGAATTTGTGACATACAAAAATAATGAAGATCTGATCTGAGGTTTCTCTGAGATGTAAAGGGGGCATTTTTTATAAATACAGATCCACTCCTAGCAAGACATTTGCCAGAAGACATTTATTTAAACTTTAAAAGAACACAAGTCCAAATTATTCCAATACTTTACAGAGTGTAATGTGAGGCTCAGTACAAGTGTTCATCTCTTTTTCCCTTAATGTAAAGCATACCTTAGTAATTTAAATATTTTAAGACAGGTATGTATTAAAGACTCTTCATAGAATACATACTTGGTTGGTAGTGAAAAAATGTGGGAACTGCACAAAATACAAGATAGGATGTGGGTTCAGATGAAGGTTCCAAGGCAGACAATGACACCAGAACTGCAGCAGAGTACAACAGACCCCATACGTTGCTGGGAGAACTCTCAGTTGTCTGGTGTGCTTTTACTCCATAAGTCTTTAAATATTTGATCTTTCACAGGACTGACAGAAAAAGAAAGCCATCGTACCACTCAGCAAGCCTACAGAATGCTCTGCCAATGCAAAGTTACTATTTCTGTCAGCTTTTTCAGAATGTTATCAATCTCACATCCTTGCACATCCTT
The DNA here is from genome assembly GCF_001715985.3 of Manacus vitellinus. Taxonomy (NCBI): domain Eukaryota; kingdom Metazoa; phylum Chordata; class Aves; order Passeriformes; family Pipridae; genus Manacus; species Manacus vitellinus. Next base: position 14,007,957 of record NW_021940917.1, read on the forward strand.
CTTAAAAGTATAACCAGAAAGCATTTACATTTTCAACAGGTCATTGCCATTGCAATGCATCTGGTAGACAAATACTAAAAAAATAAGCACTCAAATCAGATGTTATCAACTATGATAATATAAAGAGTGATTTCCTGCAAGAAAACTGGGTGCATGCATGTATGGGCATGTGGATCTTGCATTAATATTCATACCTCTTTGACATCAAAATTTCTTTTTAGCTGGTCACCAACTATTCCATATATTTCATCAGCTGGAAATAAAGGCTCTTCTGATGGTTCTATAGTCACCTATAGCAATTTAATAAAGCAATTTACACAACAAAGGAACTATCAGTCCACATTATGACTTGAAAGTTCAAACAACAATTAATTTGCCAACTTTGAGCACAGACTTCATCAACTACATTGAAATGACTGCATTGGCTTGTCCTTATTTTGCATAAAGATCAAGTTTCTTAAACTGAAGGTTGATAATACCTTTCTCACTTACTGTTACCCTTTTTCTACTCCTGCATATACCTCCACATGTACTCCACTTCTTCCATGTTATAAAAAAATTAAGTGTGTCCTCCCATTTTCTTACTTTCCCCCGTGTCCCACAAGGCAGGAATTATTCTGAAAAACTGGTGAAACTTTTTGTCACACAACTAAATCAACACATCTTGCCTTCCTTCAGCTGTCTATTCACCCTCTCACATCTCCACTGAAATAAAATAGGGTAATTCCCCATCATATGCTATCCATCCCGTCTTCTAAAACGAATTTCTAAATCAGTACAATAGAATGACATGATTCACGTCTGTCTGAAGTTTTGCACTTCTCCTTAATAATGGCAGAAAATATCTGCTCAAAAAGATGCTTTAGCAGGTATCTAATTTTAAGTCCATGGAAATGATCACGTGGGTTTAAAATTCAATTGAGTGTCTTGCCAAGACTGGATTAATTTAAAAGTGCAATTCTGTGACTCTGAAGCACTTTTCCAGTTGCTTCACTCTCCCACTTAAGCCCAGTGATTTTATTGGGAATAATACACCAGGAATGCAACTGCAGAACTGACACAGTACAGAAATCTTTAAGGACAAGAAGTGCAACTTTAATTTTCAAAATGCCTGAAGTCATAGACAAAAAATGTGTTATATAAATCAGTCTAGGAAAAGCATGTCTAATTTCAACAATGCAGCGTTCTCAGATTCTATACACTTACGTCTATTTTCTTCTGGAGATTTAAACTTCTTACAACTTTCCTTGCTAGATGAAGTGCATGATTGTCATCCAAAGCATAGTGATCTGTTACACCTGATTTTCTGTAAGTAAATAACAACAGCAATATGAATACTTAGGAAACAGCTATAAATCTGGCAATGAAAACTTAAAGTTTTAAAACATCCAAGACCTTAAAACATTTATTTTTATATTTAAAACATAGATGCTACCATACAGCTCTCTGTGCTTTGTTATAAAATTACTTTAAAAATAAAATCCATGCCTGACCTTTTCTTTGAAATAGCATATTCAAGTTATCAGACATGACATAAAATAGCAACTCCGGGAAGTAAAAAATCTAAATGACAATATAAATTACCATAAGCATTGTTCAAATGAAACAAAAATTCATTTGAAATTATAAAGAAAAACATGTTTTTCACAAAAATGGCATGAACTGCCCTTCAAAAGAATTCTTTATTCACTTCAGTAAATTGAAGTGAAAAATAAGCAGTTATTGTACAACAATACCTAACTTACTGTGCAGTAATATCTAACTTTGCCTACTATTCATTTTAGAACTTCAAAGTGTGTAGAATTTTTTGTTTTGCTGGCAAGCACTCTCTTACGAAAAACACAAGCTACTTTGATTTTGCTTGTAGTAAGTTCTGACAGTAAGAAAGATACAATATACAAAACGTAATATCTTTCTCAATATCTATTACTCTATTAACAATTAGTATTAAATAGTAATGTCCTCCATATTATGCACGATGCTGCAGTACACTAGACATGTATTTTAAAGTAGTCAATTAAGGAAACAACATCTTAACTAGAGTATAACAAGGTAACTATGCTAGTCTAACAATAAAACAACCTGTCTGCACAGATAAGCACACCAAAAATCTTAATTTCCAAAATTTAAATACAGCTAAAAAATATCTAAAAATAAAAAATAAAATAAAATAAAATAAATTAAAATAAAATAAAATAAAATAAAAGCTGAAGTCTCAAGTATGGAAGAAATTAACTGGGAAAATATTTCTTTAAACCTGCAGTGAAGATCTGCCCCTCCAAGATCCTCTGCTGATACCTCTTCACCCGTTGCTGCTTTAACCTACCATAAGAAAAGGAAAATGAGCTTCAGAGTAGACACTTGTCTTGCATTAATACTTACACTGGCTTAGGTACAGCAGTACCTAAGTACAGATCTTTGCAAAATGCTTCTTCATTAATAGTATTTGCCCAGTTAATCTCCCACAGAGCATTCAAAATGGGACAACACAGAATCTTGCCAAAATGACATAGTTTCTTTGACTTTGTATCCTTATTCTAGCATTAACATGTAGTTTTGACTGACAGAGATTCTCCACTTACTGTTGATTTACTGCTGTGTCCACTATTAGTGTGAATATACCCACGCATTCTTTAGATTCATAAACGTGTATTTTCACAAAAGTTTTCTTAACAAGAAAATTCAAATGTGGTACTGTCCTGCACTGTTTCAAGCAAACAATATCTCTATTGAAACTTAGCATTCTTCACTTTTGCTTTCTTTATACAAACTCTTCTGTGAATTTTAACTTAAATATTAACCACAGAACAACCATTAGCAGTTTTTATTTTCTTAACCTTCCAGTAAACACACAATAATTTAGTAACAATAATTTTCTTTAAAAGAGCATATCAGTGGCATATAACTGTTTAGATCAAGTACAATGTCCCCATAAAAGTACCTGGAATGACAACCGATATCCCAGATCTGTGAAATCTTAGACCCGAAATGGTAATTCAAGAGTAAATGAACTCCTTAAAACAACTGCACAGTTAAAAAAAACCCCAAAAGACTTCTTAATGCATTTCAACTCCACAGTAACTGCTTTGAAAAGGATTCCTTGAAAGCTGGTGAAACCATTATTCATCACACATGGGGAGTACAGAGGTAGAGCATGAGACAAGGAAAGGGAAAACTATCACCCCTTCCAAAATAGACTTCAAGTTTTCAAGTTTCATGTCTAAAAATGATGCACACTAAATATATAAATATATACTATATAGATACATAAATTCTCTAACACACACACACACTTGAAAACTGGCAAGTTTGCAAAATTATGTATAGATATCTCTTCAGTGGTAGAATTTTTGCGTTGAAATTTGAATTACCCATGCAATATGAAGGTGTGGCATTCTGATAATAATTAATGGAAAATTTCTGTCAGAGGCATAACTAACTTTAGTCTTCATCAAAGAAGGAACAGAAGAACATACTTTTTGGAGAAATCAGGAAGATTTCTTCACTGAGAGGGCTATGCAGCATTGGGACAGGCTGCCCAGAGAACTGGTTAAGCTGTCAGCCCTGGAGGTATTTAAATGCATACAGATGTGGCATTTAAAGGGACATGGTTTAGTGGTGGACTTGGCAGTGTCAGGTTAAGGACCGGACTTAATGATCTTTAGGGTGTATTCTAACATAAGTGATTCTGTGATTCGATTCTACGATTTTATTCTATGATTCTACGAAATAATTACATACCTCTCTCTTTATGCAGTTACAACACGTTAACTACTCCAGAACTCGGCACAAATATGAATACAGCATTGATTTCTTCTAGTACAGAAATCTAGAGACTAATTTTAACACATTTTACAAAAATATTTTTTCCCATTTTCCACAGAGGTGAAGTTTTCCTTCTCCAAATCACAGTATTGGAGCTGTGGGTTCTGTCAGCCAGCCTGAGACACCATCAAATTTAACTCCCCTGCTCAAAGCAGGGTCAATCAGAGAAGGTTGCTGATGACCATGTAATGATCACAAATTTTGAGTCTCAAGGACAGAGACTCCACAACCTCTCTGGACAACTTGGTTTGGCATGACCAACCTTGCAATAAAAAAGTGTTTTCTTACAACTAAACAGAACTTCCTATACTTCAATCTGCGCCCTGTAGCCTTGATCTATCACTGGGCATCAATGAGAAGTTTGGCTCTATTACCTTAACTTCTCACTGCAAGGTATTCATACACATGGACAGATTCACCCTGAGATGCTCCAGTCCCTTCATCATCTTCATGGACCCTCACTACCTCATTGAAGCATGTCCATGTCTTTCTTGGTGTGGAGAGCCCAGAGCTGGACCCAGCAGTCCAAACGCACCTTAGGAGGGCTGAGTAGATGGGAAGGATTATTTGCTCCAACACCTTCGCAGGTACAGCAGTGCAACAAAGCATTCTACAAACTGTAGTTTAAGTAATGATCAAAGTTATTTAAAGTGAATGGTTGATGTTATCCTGAAGCTTATTAAATTCTAACATTGCAAGTAAGAGCCTTGGTAAGTGGGTATTCTCAAAGAAACCCTGTTCAAGCTACTTCAGTTAGAAATTATCAGGAGTAATGAACATAAATTTCAGATATAATGCGCATTTTCCACAAGAGATGAGGCTGACATGTAGAAAAGTCCCCAGTACACAAATACATGAATTTGACAAACTTATTCCCTCTTTTTACCAGACTTTTCTTCACCTTTGAGCACAGAAAGTAGCAAATTTTCCCTTGGGAAGGAAGAATCAGAAATTTCTGTAAAGAAACGACGAAGGCTGAGCTACCAAGCAGTACTGCCAAAGATGAGGATATAGATACCTTCAGCCTGGGGAAGCGCAGAAGAATGGCCCTAAATATTATTACTACTGTGACACTTCTCCTCTTCGAGCTCTATCAGTTTATGGAGTCATTACTCCCCACCCTTCTAAAAAGAAGGGAAAGGAAACTTCCATTTTAGATGGTGGACTAATTGTACCTGCAATTCATGTTTTATCACACACATCTCAAGACTAATAATAACTAACATCAGGGATTTTCTTTTGCTTCCTTAGAATGTTTTGTTTTACGCAGGTTAGCGATAAAATCCATCCTATTTTTTTTACGCAGGGAAGACATTTTGGGGAACAGAGCTCAGACAATAATGGCTACAATATCTGCCACAGCATGGAATGGTAGTTTCTATGGGAGTCTGAAGTAATTTTGATGCTTAGAAAAGGCAAGTAAAATATTTTCAGGGAGAATATGAAAAGCGCTACAAAACAGAAAAGCTGTCAGGTAGTGATATTAAAGTTTGATCTATACGCACAAAGATAAGGATCATTACATCTGCAGGTTGCTAAGGAACAAATTAAATCGGAGGGTAGTTGTGAAATCTTCCTCTGAAAATGGTGAAAAGTTTTCAACACGTCTAACTTCACAACATCCTTGCAGTCACTGACTCACCCAGTCAAGTCTTCCCCTGGAGGCCTGACTCAGGTCACTCACTGGCAAAAGTCTCATGCACTACATCTCAGTAATACCCATGTATGACCTAAATTTCCTTGTGAAGTTAAACAATTGCCAAGAAGGCCAGCTTCTTGGGTAGTATGGGTATTAGCTGCCTCATGTACCTGCACAGTGCTGGAGCTTGAAAGAAACTGGCTCTGAGTAAGTTCTCCAGGACACATTATTTATTGCACCCACTGGGTCTCCCAGGATCTGAAGAACATTTCCAGCTCTAACACAACTCCAAGCAGGAGTGTAGTCAAGATACACTGAACTCCCCAGCAGTCTTGCCAACGGACATGCCACATCAGAAGAGCTGTGCTTTCTCAGGTCCTTTAGATTTCCTAGTTGGACTTCTGCAACAAATTACTCTGTGCCTGAGCAAGCCGCAGAGGCAGTGCTGGCCCTTTATATGCCACTGGCTCTAAGACGATGAGCTGTCCTGAACCTAGAAAACATTTGTACTTAGACAGCTCAGGTGCTCCTGCAACAGGGTAGTTATTCTTAACACAATAACCAAGCTATTAACAACCTGATGTAAAAAGCTCATTTCTTTCATCATACTAATTTTCTTATCTCAACAAAAAGATGTATGAATCACACAATGTTACTCAACCGATACTATTCTCAACCAATATCTTCATTCATGGTTATACCACTTTTCACCAAGAAACTCCAAAGACCTAAAGTGATAAATTTATAAAAAAATTACTTAATTTTGAGGAGGATTTTTCTTCGTTTAGATACAAACAACAAGCTGAAAAAGACTAATACAAGATAAAAAGGAAAAGAAACCTACGTAAGACATTTGAAACCATTATTGCCAAAGGAATTCCAACAGCTAAAATTCTAATGAGCTATAAATAAATTAGCATTATATTACATAAGTGCTATTAATCACATCATCTGCTTTTGCTGACTACTTTTTTCTTCTTGTCAACTCAGAAAGCCTCTGCTGAAATAATAAATTGCTTCAAACTAAGTGCTTTGTTTTATTAGGGTAGACAACGAAGTACCCTTGTAATTAAAGGTATGTCCCTGTTTTCCATATACCAGTTACATTCTGAATTTATTTAAGACATTCTGGAACAGTGAATTGTATTTCCCAGCCATAGGAAAGAATCTCTGCAGCTATGGTAAGACTTTTGGGGGTTTTTTTAACTGCATAAGAATTTAAACTGAACTTTGAAAGGAAAAAAAAGGTACAAAATGCCAAATCCACTTTTATCACCAAGACGACACAGTGGGGAAAAAAATTCACTCTAAAGTAAAGGAAAAGAATGGAATGCAAAAATGTCCTGTGGAAATGAGAGCAGTGCTATACAAATAAACACTAAATGACATTACAGGATAAGTTCTTCATGCTTTCAATGAAATGAACGCAATCGCGCCTTAGGAACTGGTCAACAAATAAATCTGTCAGTGATTGTCTTCCCACAGTTTAATGGGACATGCTATATTTTCCCAGCATCTTAAGTGGTGAAGGAAGTGACTTCCAACAGACTTCACCTCCCTACAGGAGTCAGTGCAGGCAGCAGAATCTTCACTAACAATGCTGTTACAAAGTGATTTCTCCATTTAGGCCTGCTCAAGCTGGAAGGACTGTAGAGAGACACGCGATTTGCACTTGGCTTTGTCACAGACAGCTTACCTAAGTTCCCAAAAGACTGTAACCAAAACAGAGCCGTTGTACTGCCTCAGAACAATTTGTACAACAGGGCAAATACGTGACTATCCCAAAAAAGCAAGTTTATCAAGTCACAATTCATTCATTGAGACTGGAACAGTGCTCTAGCTGCTAGTTCTAGCACTAACATTTATTACTGTAAATTCATTTCTTCTCATAAAGCTTGTGTTAAATTATCTTTGTCAGCAAAGATTATTGCTTGTACCGGCATAAAACTGAGCCTACACTTGAACATACAGCTGTTTCTGAAATAATAAACCCCATTCAAGCACTCTTTTTTGCTGGAGCCAAACTACTGTAATTTTAAAGCTGTGTTATACTGCAGAATTTTGCAGTCACAAATTCCACTCTGAGTTCCACAATAAAGCAAGTTTTAATTCACAAAAGTTCTTCAGGTCAGTTTCCTTAGAAGCAATTTCTTTACTAAGCAAGTAAGAAAACTATGATAAACTCCATCATAAGTGCATCTTTTTTGTCTGTAAAACGACATAAAATATAGCTGATCAGTTGTGCTTTTGAACTTCTCTGATCTTGATGGCTGTATTTTTTTTTTAATTTCACTTCATATCTAGAGACTACAAAATTGAATACAGAGACCATTTTTATCATTGAAAACGTGCATGGCAATCTAAAAGCACTAAAAAAACACCTTAAAACAGTCTGATTTACATATATACATCTAACAGACAGAAGAGATTTATTTTAGGATATAAACATTCAGATATACTTAAAAATGCAAACTAATCTCCATACTATCTGGAAATATCTCACCAAGAAATGTGTCAATTGTTTAAGCTCTACAATTATCGCAGCCTGATTTTGGAGGTGGGGATGGGGGGAGGGGCTTTGTCACTAGAAACAGATGTATTCTTACCAGTGGTGGCCCTCCCAGGAATATTGTTCCCTGTTTGCCAACAATAATACTTTCATCAGCCATTGCAGGTACGTATGCTCCTCCTGCTGTACAGGATCCCATTACTACTGCTATCTAGGGGGGAAACAAAAACACAAGTTAATGAATTGCTCAACCCTTAAAAACAGCAAATGTTTTGTACAAATTTTTCTCTGTGAGATTATTTTTGCCTGATACAGCAAGGTGATGAGACACACATTCTACCATGAAATTTATTTTTACTGATGAATGGTAAAAGGTCAAAACCTAGAGGTTGCTCTTGGTATTTATGCTCAAGTCAGAGCTTCAGTTGTTGCTTACTGGCATAGTTTCACAGATGTTAATATCCTTTGAAGGAAATTCCTCACACCTACTAGTTTGTAACTTTAGTTCCTCAATGGATCAACTAATTAACTCTGCCCCTTCAAGGCATGAGTATTTCATTATAGGCTTCAATATGAATAATCTCTGCTTCACCCATTTGCCTAATTTTGACACGAACATCTACCTAATGGACATCTCCCACCAGTAATATCTTGGTGATACTGTAATAAAACTGGCTTGAGCCCAGATATGATGAATATTATAACATTATACGATCATGAAAGTGAAGTTTCTCACTTAAGTTCTCCTTCAGGAGAACACCTCCAAAGACCCTTCCAAAACACTTGTAGAACAGAAGAAAAGGAATACTCATGAAAAAGGCAGACAGTAAGAAACACCTTCTTTCACAATCACACACATACACACACAAAAAAAATAATCTAAAAAACCTCCAGTAAATACCATTATTTTATGTTAAGTTTGTTTCAAGATATTTCTAAAGCGACATCAGGTAGTCTTCTCTGTTAAATAATAATTTAACATTTGCTCTTAGAAGAAAACAGTACACAGAAAAATGAAACTTCCAAATCACATTACCCAAATCTAAAGCAGGAGTAAATGAACCATGTTGACCTGCTACGATAAAATCAAACAGCTTTTTCAGCAAACAGTTTCTCAAACAGTATCTTAAACTATATTCAGAGTCACATGGTTAATCTGCAGTATTTCTGTTGTGCATTTAATAAATAACTCCTGGTGAATACAAAAACAACATAAGTCTGTAGAAACGGGAGAAACTTCGGCAACAGACGTTTGTTTGACACTTTTCCCTAGGATTTGTGGTTTTTTCCTACTCTTAATTTTGCCATACTTTTGCTGAAAAATGTGCCTGCATTTAAATTTAAACTCAGGTGTTATTTTTTCCAACATAAAAACTGGAATATGTATATACTGGAAAAAATAAAACCTATCTGTTAAATAGCACAACTCCAAATTCTCAAAAAATGTCTTACTTCTTGACTTCATTCTTTGAATTATGACATAGAAGTTATTGGCAGGTGCAATAAAAATCAAGAGTCCTAACTGCACATCCAGTATTTCATATCCACTGATCAGGTCCCCATTTTATCCATGCAGCATATGAGTGTGAGAGAACTCAGGAAGCTGTAAATTAGAAGCTAATCACAGCTTTCCGATTCACAGCCATACAGAAAACAACACAATTTAAACTGTATTAGGTGTATAACAAATTAGTCACAGGTAAAAGTGGAGGGGGAAATTAAAAGCACCATCAGCAACTGGAAAATAAAAAAAGAAAAAAAGCAAGCACTTAAAGGGCAAAATTGAAAAGAGCTAATGAACTGATGAAACAGACCTTCAGGCAGGTCAAAACACAGAACAGTAGGTAGGAAACTAATGACATCCAGACTCCCATATCAGAAGAATTAACCAGAGTGGAAATCAGAGAGAGCATAACTTCCTAATTCCGTTTTCTAATGAAATATCCTCTCAGACAGGGAAAATGGTTCTAGCTACCACAATCAGTTAGCACAGGGTCCATAATAAATTTACAGATGTTAACAGGGCCTTTTTGGAATGAAACAAAGGATAGATCCATTTCCCAAACAAAATGCACCCTTATTACATCCTTTAAATAAAGGAAGTACTTCAGTAAAACATTTTTCCCAGTCTTCAATAAACATTTAGAGAAAGATAAACTTTCATCAGTGTCATAGCTAGAAAATTTAACTTTCATCAGTGTTGTAACAAAGAGAAATGTGTTTTATTAAAAGGCAAATCTTTCTTACACTTAGTTTTTATTGTATAGGAGTACAATTACTCCTAATACAACACTATATGGTAATTGAAAGAAAAACAAATTCAACTTTTTATGGAACTTTACAAATACATTAAATATGTTTCAAGATATTCCAGAAAACACCAGTATGACTTTAGGGCCAGGCATTTCTAGAAAGGTCTTGCCTAACAAACATCAGTAATTTCAGCCTTGCAAACTGGGTACACATATTCATCTTTGACATAACATCTAAAAATCATTACTCTTACAGCAGATCATAACTGAACTCTCTAGCAAAAATAAGGTTTTCCAAAACTTGTCCTAAAAAACTTCTCCAGCAAAACATCACCTTCTCCTTGTCACTTTGTGATGATCTCCTTTGATACTTGCTGTTCTACCTGGCAGCTTCTCACAGGTCCCTGCTGACAATTCCCTTACAGTCTTTATTCTGTTACCTGCCTCCCTCAACTCCATTGGGACCTTACACTCTGCCCTCTACTTTCACCGCAGCCATGGTTGCCCATCAGCAGTCACATCCTCAAACACTTTACACTCTTCATGAGCAATAGATCCAGAAGTGCACTTCCCCTAGCACACCCTCTGCATCAAAAAATTGATCTCTACGTATTCCTCAAAGAACCATGACATAAAATCACCTCTGAATCCATGAACTGTGACTAACAGTCATTTTATGCATCAGAAAATTAACCTCACTGTTAGGGCAGTTTTATCATAAGGTACATCACTGTATGTGCCTTTTGCAATTGGACATGCCTGTCTCGTATTGGCCTTTTTAGCCACCAGCGTGCTTGTGACAAACGTGGGTAGAGACCTTTCCTGAATCTTCGTTCGCGAAGCCCAGCCGTGATGACATCACCGTATAAAATGGATATATAAATATTGCATACCCTTGTTAGTTAAAAGTGGGTCTCATTTACTAGCCATCATCAAAGGGGTCCTCACCTTTACAACACTGATGCAGGATAATCAACTGTTCCAAGAGATTTCCTAGTGCTTCCTCAAATGGCCCTACATACCATGCTGTCAAGTCCATTTTTCTCCTACTCCAAGACAGGAGCAGGTGGGTCAGGTCATTAACACTAAGGCTAAGAAAGAAGACAGCTTCTTCAAAATTATAATGACTTCTTGTGCACAGTTACTCTGTTTACAGCACTTGCAGTCCCCAGGTTAGCACAGCACAGTGCTGTCAAAAACAAAGCATGGGTACAAGCCTTGAAAACAGATAACGGTAGCAGGCATAAAAAATGGTTAGTACATTTAATTCTTGGGTAAAAGCAAATTACCTGTGGAATTCCTTGCGAGGACATGACTGCTTGATTATAGAAAATACGGCCAAAGTGATCTCGATCTGGGAATACTTCTGCCTGACGAGGTAAATTTGCTCCTCCTGAATCAACTAGAGTGAACAAAAATATACAAACATGTCTTCGAACAGTGTTATACACTTAAGTTGTTGGTAAAGTATCTGCATGTTATTTAAAAAATACAGCAACCACTATCACTAACACTACGTGTATGAATCTAGGTACATCAGGACATTCTTTTGGGGGGGAAAGGGAGGGGAGAAGAAAAATAGTAAACACCCCCTTCCAAAATCACATCTATCCCAATAATTCTCACGGAAAATAAACTGAGATGTGCTTGAAGATGCAGTCGTGCCTCCGTATACAAACTTTTAAACTCATCTTACTGCAAAACTTTAAAACTAAGAACACTTTCAATGTACAATTTTAACTCCATTATTCTATTGCAATTCTGTCACAAGTTCCAGAAAAAAAGCATGACTAACCACTAATGAGTTCAAAAGGTGCAGCATGTGTACTTTCATACCCTGATTATACTTCATACCAAAGACCTTAAACAATCTTCAGGAAGATTCATTTATTATATATCCTTGCCTTATGATGTGCCCTTCAGCTTACAGCTTTCCAGCAGCAGCTACCTCTCCAATCTCAATTAATGAAAATACATCCCGTCATGAGATGTATTCAGAGAAGGACACAAGCAAAGTTTCTTCTTGTTTTTTTAACAACCAAGATAAAATTTAGCCCTCCCCTTTCCTCCAAGACTCTCTATGGCAATTCCACAAATGCTACACCCCATGTCCCTGTATCGACCTCACCAATAGTTTCAACTTCACCCTTCTCCTAATCCTTCTCTTGGTATTATTTGCATGCTTAGCCTGCCAGCAGGGCAAGAAACTACAAACACTTATGCTGTCCAGGACCTACATTTATGCTGACTTTTTAACCAGCACAAGCATCCACACTGCCAAACTGATTACTGCCCCTCTGCTGCTATGTCACCTGCTAGGTTAAGCCAAACAGACAAGGAATAACCCACCCTGTTTTTTTAAACGGAGACAGTAGAGGGGTCTTTCTCCTCTGACGCTGATGTACACAGAATCCACAGGAATACACACTCTCTTACTGCTGTCTACATTGGCAGAAACCTCTTGGATTTGTATAAAAACAGGCTATAAAAATACTACTCGTAGTATACTAAGATGCTTGGCACTCTGATCTTAATCTTTAATAAAAGTATACATACATAACACTTACAGGAAGGTCTGGCTAAATATTGATGTAATAGACTAAACTCAAAATGAAAAATAATATACAATTTCTACTTCAGTAAAATTAATCCCAAATTCCAAAGATCTGTTGATCCAAACTACTACTGAGGTTATTTTTATTTCTTTAGCATGTTCTCTCATACAGCTACATGCTCCACCAGAACGTACTTTTTAACTGGAATTGAAATTGACTGGATGAGACTACAGGAAACATTGTTCCTTCACTACAGAAGGGAAAGAAATGAGAAAGAAGTTATACAGTGTTAACAGTTACATCTGAACCTGGCCCTACAGCAGTGCAGAAGATAGTGCTGAGAACCTATAAATACCCTCCAGTTAAGATGTGCCACCAATCTGCAGAGGTAACACAGTATTAATGAAAATAGATTTGAAAATGTGTGTCTTAAATACATTTCTGGTTAGTCAAATCTGGGGACACATGAGCTGCCCTTAACACAGGACATTTGCTATTTTTGCAATAGGACTTACCCAAATAAAGGCAAGGGAGATGATTTTGCATTGCAATTTCTTGAGCACGTAAGTGTTTCTTAACAGTGATGGGATAATAGGTACCACCTTTGACAGTTGCATCATTAGCCACAATCAAGCATTCCACCCTAAAAATAAAACAAGTTTATGAGAGAGTAAAACATTTCTAATAAGTAGGTATGTATGTTGTTTAAGAACTGCAACAGCCAAGGATGCTTGAAGCCCTGATGTTCTGAGAGCTCTTTCTCACCTGCATTCTGTAAACTGCACACTGTAACAGCAGCCTCAGTGCTATGATATCCTGTTCCATTATTCTGTATAGCATCATAATTAATTTCAAGAATAGTATTGGAGGTACTTTAAGTAAGAAAAACTACTTTTTAGACTAAAATACCCCCCTGTTTTTTTCAAATTCTTTACAAATGCACTAATCTCTTTCCTTCATTGAATACCAGAAACTCTATATGTGTTCTGTTTTAATATGGGATACACTTACTAAACAAAAAAACCCCTAAATCAAACCACAAATAAATAAACCCCAACACAACATATAAAAAAAAAACCTAACCAAAAAAACCCACTTTCTTTTAGCCAAGACTAAACATATTGAGATACCAACTTTGTTCATTTTTTTGGGTATCGGAAACGAAATGCTAAAAATGCTAACAGATTAACGCTGGAAACTGAATAAAATTAAACCTTCTCCTTTTTCATAACATCAGTAATGCAGATGACTGGAAGCTCTCACCCAGATACTCGTCCAATGCCCGTGATAATGCCTCCTGCAGGTACCTCCTCATTACCGTACAACTGGTAACCAGCAAACTGGGAAAACTCCAAGAACGGGGAGCTGAATAACGACAAATAAAACAAGATTTTAAAAACTAACTGGCTGTATTCGTCATTGGATCTCACTTAAAAGCTTACACTTTAAAAAAATGAGGTTTGTGGTTTTTTTTAAAAAAGAGATGAGTATTTCAAAGAACACCTCTGTAAAATTTCAGTGGTGTTATTTGCCAGTGCTTATGGAAACTAAAGAGTAAAGAAGCCTGTTGTAGTATTGACCTGCAAAAGAGAACCTGAAGTGTTTAAGAAAAAAAAGAAGTACCTACCCAGGATCAATAAGCCTGTCAATTCTCTCTCTGGGTAACAGCTTTCCTCTTGATGTGTGACGCTTACGAGCTTTTTCTCCACCTCCTGTGATACAACAGTAAATTGTCACTTTTTCTATGGACACAGATAGATAAATCACCACTTATATTAAAACTTAGAATGGAAGTGCTGATAAGCTCCCATTTTTTGAAGCACAGACCTCAATAACAAATTTAGTAAATAATGGTTTCCACTTCAAACACATTTAAGGTACTGATAAAAATGCTTGCTTTTTAGAATGTACTCTGTTTGCCCCCTCATTTTTAATAGTTACTCTTGAGGTAGAGATTTTAATAAACACAGTTGTCTGAAACTTTCCCCCACTTCTTGGCAACAAACAGGAGGGCAGAAAACACACAGAGATAAAGCACAGCAGTAGAACTTCAGAAAACACTATTCCCTAGAACTGATTCAGAATAGCTATGCTGAATCCAATCCTGAATGACCCAACACAATCTAGATTAATTTCCTTAGACCATGCCAAAACTGTAAGCAGAGTTTAGGCACACAGCATTTAATATCAAGTTTATATTTGTCTCATTTCAACCCTTCACTCAAGGTCATCCTAAATCATATCTTCTGCTCTCTAGAGCCTTGTGTCTTTCGATACTTAAGATTTGTTGACACACCTCAGCCTCTTTATAACAACAGCTTGTACAAACATTGTCTCTCTGTGTAGACAGATCACTGATTCACCTCATCACTCTAAAATTGTCTCCCTGTCCAAAATAAAGAAGGGGCTATTTTGCTAACATTTCTCCTGAGACTCCAGGATTTCTCTGTCAGCTAGGTATCACTGAAATAGAGCTTTAAGCCTACCTTTCAAGACCTTTCTCCCACCCTGTCTCATTCCCTGATCACTACACACATCTTTTCCCACCCATCAGGCATGCCAGAAGTCCACAATTTATTTCCAATTCAGCCTGCTCATTAGGTCTGTATATCCAGCCTAAGCCTAAATTTTGTAAGTTCTTTCTGTACCAGTTTCTTATGATACAACCTCTCATATACATCCACAAAGTTACTACTCTCATCCATGTTTTTAACACCCCACATCATAACTACATTTTCTCTGACCTCCATCTTGCCTTTCTCCTTTACACTGAGCAATGCTGCAAAAATAATTTTCATCTTGGGACTTTTGTCATCTCTCTGCACTCTTCCTCTTCACGAATGCTTACTCCCCAGGCCCTGTAGCCAATCTCTTGAACATTCCTCTTCCAACATCAGCACACTCTAACCTGCACTAACCTCTATTCCATAGAATGAGAATTAAATGTAAAGATATTGTACACATCCTTCAACAGTATTAAGGTAAGTACCTAATTCTTCTCATATACTTAAATGACAGGCAAAGCAATTTCAACTGATATCACTCAAAACCATGTATTAACATCCTGGTAGAGCCCACTCAGATGTAGAAAAGATGAGGACTAAGTTCTTGTCCTGTCGTTGTGTAACAGGCAAGAACAGGCAAACACGCAGCAGTGAAGAAGGCCATGATCATTAGTTCATGAGCCACACACTGAATTGCCTTCTTCACTGCTGCATGTTTGCCTGTTCTTGCAGATTCTGCACCCAGAAGAGACAGAGGTAGTCCATGGGCTTCAGCATCTCCTCATGAAATCCTGGACCTTTTTGCACAGCAAGCAAGAAAAAGCACTAAGCACAAGATCTTAACTGTGCTCCATTCCAAACTTGTAAAAGAAACTGCATTACATAAGAAACAGTATATGAAAAGACAAACTAGTATCATGATAGTCACAAGAAGGGGAGAATTAAAGCTACATGCTCAACCTCTGGCAGCATAGTTAAGCATTTATAAAGTATTTTCTTTTATTGTCTCCATTAACTGCATTTAACTGTAATTCACTCGGGTAAGTCTTACAAGTCAAAAAGAAGAAACACAGATTTCAATCTTTTAAACTACTACACACTTGCTTCTCTCTGCCAGCACAACTACAGTCAGGAACTTTGAAAAGATCCACTCAAAAAAAGGAGGGCAAAGGCGAATCCTCATCCTTTATTGAATGCATGGGGAAACAGAGTCACAAAGGATGAGGAAAAAGCAGAGGTACTTAATGCCTTCTTTGCCTTAGTCTTTACCAGACCAGTTTTCTCTGGACACCCAGTCCACTGAGCTGGAAGACAGGGGTAGGGAGCAAACTGAAGACCCTATAATCCAAGGGGAACTGAGTAACAACTTGCTACACCACTCAGACACACACAGGTTTATGGGGGCAGGTGGGATACACCTAAGGGTACTGAGAGACCTGGCAGAACAGCTCACAGAGGCACTTTCCATCATTTCCCACCAGTCCTGGCTAACCAGGGAGGTCCCAGCTGACTGGAGGTTGGCCAATGCAACCACCCATCTATAAGAAGAGCCAGAAGGAGCATCTGGGAAATTATTGCCCTGTCAGTCTAACCTCAGTGTTGGGGAAGGTCATGGAGCAGTCATCCTGAAGGCCATTACACAGCATGTAGAGGAAAACAAGGGGATCAGGCTCAGCCAGTACGGATTTAGCAAAGGCAGGCCCTGCATGACCAACCTGATCTCCTATAACAGGGTGACCAATGTACTATATGAGGGAAAGGCTTTGGATGTTGGCTGTTTCCCACAGCATTCTCCTGGAGAAACTGTCTGCTCATGGTTTGGATAGGTGCACCATTTGCTGGGTAAAAACCTGCCTGGACACCTGGCTCAAAGAGTGGTGGCGAATGGAGGTAAATCCAGCTCACGGCTGGTCACAAGTGAGGTTCCCTGGGACTCAGTTTTGTGGCCAGACCTGTTTAGTGACTTTATCAACAATCTGGACAAGGGGATCAAGTGCATCCTCAGGAAGCTCACAGACTACACCAAGTTGAAAAGGAGTGTTGATCTGCTGGCGGTTAGGAAGGCTCTACAGAGGGATCTGGACAGGTTGGATCAATGGGTCAAGATCAATGGTGTGAGGTTCAAAAAGGCCAAGTGTCGGGTCCTGCATTTGGGTCACAACAACCCCATGATATGCTACAGGCTGGGGAAGAGCGGATGGAAAGCTGCCTGGCTGAACATGATCCAGCAGGGTGCCCAGATGGCCAAGAAGGCCAATGGCATCCTGGCCTGTTGTGGTGGTGGGAAAACAGTTTTCCCCCTGAAGCTATAAAATGGTAAACCCCCAGGGGGTGGTGACCCTTGAGGTTTGAGCCAATGAGCGCTTTTGCAAAATATAAACATATCACAAGCAGACTGGAAAAGAAAGTAGTTGTGTTAGTTGCTGTTGGAGAGGTGGCCATGTTGTGAAAGCCAAGAGTTGAGGGGCCCTCAGCCCCACAGGGGGCTCTGGCCCCCCCCCCAGCCCCTGGCTGGGGGCTACAGGGACTTGGAACAGTGTAAGACTGGGCTAAGTATCTGTAGCTGAGAAGGTAGAAGTTTCTCCACCGTGAGCAGCAGCAGCGGCAGAACAGCACTGACCGAGGAAAAGTTGCAGAGAGCCAGAAGAGATAAGAGAGAAGCAGCAAACAAGCATGCAGTCAAGCAGGAAGACACAGAGTTGTCTGAGAGACGAGAGCCAGCAGCAGAGAGAGGACTAAGCTCTACACACTGAGAGAGAGAGAGAGAGAGTGTGCTTGGGTAAGAACTGACCAAAACCCCCCAAACTCCTTGGAGACCCCTCCTAGAGAGACGAGGATGATGGACTCTTACTTGAAAGAGTCTTGGAGTGCTACAGCACTGCAGAAAGGAGCTGAAAAGCTCAGAGGAGGAATGCGGAGGGGGTGACCTTGGCCCACCCCCCGCTACTGCCAAGCTGGCAGTTTTGAGTCAGAGCACGGGAGCTCTGCAAGGGGGTTTGAATCCCTTGAAGATAGGGACCGTCACGAAGGCTCCTGTACTTCGCTGATATGACGTAGTGAAGGGACCTTTGTCCGGGTGAACGCAGCCCACGGAAGAGAAGACCCTTGCTTGGAGAGGAAGGGTTGAGAGGGGCTTGGATACCCCCTCGTGTGTGCTGGCAGAGATCCAGCTACAGCTGCTGCATGAAGAGAGTCTGCTGCCTTAGAGACAACGCTGAGTAGAAAGGGATCTCTTCCTTCTTCCCTCCTGGACTTTTATTTAGAAGGGAGAAGAGATTTGATCCATTGTAAATACTGTTTTGTCATGGTAAAGATAGTTGAGGTTGTATGTGTAATGTATTGTAATATTTTATCTGTACAGTCATTGTAATATATATTCCCTTCCCCCCATTTTGAGTCTCGTGTGGTGTCTGGAAAACCCATCTCACACTGGGTTGAGACGAGGGAGGGGGGCTAGGACTGGAGAACTGGATTTTTGGGGCTCTCAAACCATGACACCTGTATCAGCAATAGTGTGGCCAGCAGGACCAGGGCAGGGTCCATCCCTTTGTATGTAGCACAGGCGAGGCTGCACCTTGAACCCTGTGTTCAGTTTCAGGCCCCTCACAACAAGAGTGAGCTATAACCCAGAAAGTATGCTGTATCTGAATCAACTGATTCATGAACAACAGTTATAGGGGAAAAATTACAAAGAACAACACTGCTTTTTGTACCAAATTAAGTAAGTTTGATTTTTTTATTCAAAAATTATACTTACCTAATCTGATTTTTTCTGCATGTTCTTGTAGTTCAACTACCAGTGCTTTCATTCGTTCATAATTTTCCTGAGTGGGGAACAAAACAGAATTTTAAGTTCAACCAAGAGCGACTGTATTAATTTTTAATAAACAAACACAGAAAGCACAAGACTAACTTATCTTCCAAATCTAATTTTACCTTGTTAAATACTGCCTCTGTATTGTCTTTAAAGTAATAACATTTCTACCTATGTATTGGCTTCTCTCAAGCATTTAATAAACATGCTTCACAAAAATTCAGAGTGTGTTAGGACAGTAAAAGTCTAGTTCTGAATTTAATACACTAAAATAGAACATGTCACTATAGAGTTCAAGTGTTATTTTTCAGACTTTGTTTATTCTTGGTATAGGTTGGTTTGCTTTTTAAAGCTAATTACGTAAAAAATGTGGATTCAAATTAAGTGTTTTTATGTCTCTTGTACCAAAGGATGAATGATCTAGACCAAATGGAATTTGGTAAACACTTTTTTGATTCTTCTTCTTTAGGTTGAACATAAAGATAAAACAAAGCTTTTTTTTTTTCCTTTTTTAACCAGTCAGGTCTTCTTGCCATTATATCTCCAGAAAAACAAAGACTCATTGTTCTGAATATGAGTGATCCAGTACTGAGCTCATCATTTCTATCAGAATTATCCAAAATTTTGTGTGCTCATTACAGCAGAGCTTTTTTTTTCCAATTTCTGAGGAATTTGAAGGTATTAGTCAAGCTTAATTTGTTGGGCTTTTCTGCAGACATATTAAGAACTATATTACCTTTTTGAAAAATGTAACTGCAATAAAAGAAGATGCTGCATAAGAAGACCATATTGCCTTGTCTAATTGTCATTTAGATTATGTTTGAGTCTACTTTGACAGAAAAAAACACCTGGTGACTCTTTATATTCATGTATACTTCAACACTCAGACTTAAGGTTTCCCCTAGAAGCTGCCAACGTTGCAGTTAAGGTTGTTCAGGTCAGTCTTGGGCACTTGAAGGCACCAAGATACAAAGCAGAAAGAAAATAAAAACATGTATGGCGGGACCTCACATTCTGTTTTAGATATACAGTGACTTTCAAAAGAACACACTTCTCCCCTTTTGTAATTGCTACAAATAGATTTACAATATTCTACTGAAAGCTAAAAAACATTTACAGCGAAAACAGGTCTGAGCAATTTTATCAGCTCGTCTACACAATTAATACATAAGGTATTAGAGGTATTCAGACTACACCTACAGTATTCAGAGGTCATCCAGCAAGATCAAGTCTGAAAGATCAGTGTTCTGAAACACTGAAGTCCAACTTTTGTACCTCTGTTGGCTCTTGGGAACAGGATTCCCCAAGTACAAATGAAGTGCCATCCCTGGTATGGTTCACAACCTGCACTTGTATGAACCAAATAATTGCCTGCCAACACCAAACACGGGCAAGACATTGGCCTTAGTTAATGAAATCTCTCTGAAGCAAGGTGCCCCCCTGCAGCCCCAACGACTGGGGACACAGTAGGTCACCAGCCTCCTGCATCTCCTCCCTCCATTCCTTTTAAGACTGTATCAGTATGTCCATTAGATTATTCCCCTTTCAATCTATTTCTTTTGATAGTTTAATCGCCCCTCTCCCTGCCCATCACTGCACAGCTCCAACACCTACCTCTACACCTGTTTTTCTTCCTGCTAACCTGTGAAATCACACTGCATAGACCCACAGGCAGTTTTACACTGGCATGGCATCCCAAACCCCCAAGAACAAAAGAAGTCTCACTTTGTTATCTTGACTATGCTGTTCCTGTAAGAGACTATAGACAGTAACTGGCCACACAACCACGCGAAGCACTGAAGAAAACAAAACCTGCCCTTCCCAAAAGACTCTTCTTTACAAGTTAACTTTTTTTCCCCAGTGAAAAATCTGTAAATCAGCCACTGTAATTCCATATCTCTAAAAATCTGCAGTTGTCACAACCACCCAACATTATTCTGTGCCAGCATTCAGCTTGTCTGGGTGGGTGATTTAGCAACATAAAATATTTTTCCTGTTTCTCCTTGTTCATTCAGCCTGTTTTCCCCAAATACACTTCACCTCTTGCCCACAGTACTGAGCTTAAAAACTCGCCTTTAACACAGAAAAAAAAAAAAAGTAGCTAAAAAGACAGAGGATATTAAAAGAGGAACAGCAATCACAATCATGGGCTTCTTTACTAGATCCTCATTAACAACTAACTGTAGCTACCTTAGCTACTCTATATGAAAAATTGTGAAAAACCCCTTTAGATAATCTATAAAAAATACTGTATACACAAACATTTGTGTTGCTTAAATTCACTTAACCTTTATTGTGATCTTTCACGCCTTTAAGCAAAACACATCATTATTATATTTTACCAAAAAGATGATGTTCTGAAATAATTTTGAATACACACAGAAAAGACTCCTCTCAGAAACAAATGTACTAGTTCTACCATGTATTTGTGGGCTTTTCATTATTGTCATTAATTAATGACAAGAAGGCCAGTGAAGTGGCACCAAGTTCTTTCTGGAAACTGGCCCACCAAGGGCTATAAAATTCTGCTGTTACAATGAGGGTTTCTACAAATTTTAAAGCAAAATCAAGAGGTGAAATCTACACTAATCCTACAGTTACTCCACAAGCTAAATGAATTACTCTCACTCAAGCAAGGGGGCTCTAAGAGCTAATCCCTGAAATCTTCAAATAGACTTTCCTTCCTTTTCCAGAATTCAGACTCCCTCACTTTGAAATTACCTTTTTTACCTATCTGGTTTGAAAGACAGTTTACATTATGAAGGCCAGCCTGTCTAGCTGAATTCACAGCCAGAAAGGCAAACATTGGCTAAAGAAGGCAAGACCTTCATCATTATCTTGTGTTTGCACTGTACTTTTATTTCAGATGGTTAAGCGCCTCACAGCAGGGACCTCAGCATTTTGTGTTTGCAAAGCACTACTTGCACTTACGTTGTTCTATAAATTATTTCTACCAAATACTAACAGTATTACCTATTTTACCAAGCCTTGCTTTCCTTTTGAGGTTGAAAGGTACACAGACACAAATATAAATCTAGCGACAGTTGGGATGAGTACAGACCTTTATTAAAATACCTTTCGTTGGTATGCAAAATATGAATGTACACACATACATATGTATACACACACTTCATATACACAAGCTTTGTATGTACACACACACACACACACACACAGACACACTCTGAAAGTTCACAGGAGTTTCAGTCACCTAACTTCTGTCCCAAATTTAGTTTCAGCAAAACAAAGCACAATATCAAACACAGAACCAAAGGAGCTATTTCAATAAGAACACATGTTGTCCCTTCACCTGTTGTTTGATGTTTTACTTGGAATACAGACAAAAACAAATGCACGCTCTCCTATCAGTTTTGATCCACATGTAAGGCCATGCTTTTCTCAGCCTTAGTGTAAACACGACTTTTATCTGAAACATGATAATGTTAATAATGCCCCATTAAAAATGAACCAACTTATACCACATACAAATACTGTTCTCTATTTGTAAATACAAGTGGAATTACACCTAATCCTTCTCCTCAAAAGATGACGTTCATGGAGGCATGTCCGTGACGGTACAGCTACTACACCTATTTCCAACTCGGGAATCAATTTGCAAACACAAGGACACGACCGACTCTGAAATCATCAGGCTCCGTCCTCAGCCGCCTGAAAACTCCCCGTCTCCACCTCAATTAGCACAGTACCGATCAGCTTAAATCACAGCGAGCAACGGCCTTCCGATTAAAAAAAGTGTAAAAGTGTCCGTGACGAAGCCGTCGCCCGGTACAAACCCAGGTTCATTTTACACGCTCAGGCTGAAGGAAGCGAGCAGAACCCGGGTTCAACCCGCGTGAGGCGGGAGCAGCGCTGGGCCCCCGCCCGCGGCGCCAGCCCGCGCTGCCCAAGCACCAAATGGCCGCCGCTCGCAGCAGCGGTCCACGGCGGCACATGCGGCCCCGCCGCGGCCCGCTCTTGCCCGAAGCCGCCCGGCCCAGCGGGAGAGGCCGGACCCGCCTCCCGAGCCGCCCGGGCCGCCCGCCGCCGCCCCCGGCCCGCCATACCTGATCGACGGCGGAGCTCGGCGTACGGGGCGACCCCACCGCCCGCCACCGCCTCCGCCCGCGTACCCGCGGTGAGCAGCGGGCGCAGCAGCCCCAGCAGCGGGCCCGGGAGCGCGGGGCGCCAGCCGCATGGATAGGGCCGGGCCGAGCGAAGCCGAGCCGAGCCACCCCGAGCAAAGCCAGCCGGCCGTCCCAGGCCGCGCCGCTGCCGCCACTCCCCCCGCCGCAGCCAATGGGCACAGCGGGGCCGGCCCGAGGCGCAGGGCCTGTGCCCGCTCCCCAGGACCTGGGGGCACGGGGGTGCGGAGGAGCGTCCCTTGGAAGAATTTCGCGTAGGATTACATGCTTGTGCAGCCAGGGAGAGCCCCTTGGCCTTCTCAGACACTTTGTTATACAGTAATAGGGACAGAGCTTTTTAGAATCCAAACCTCTTTGGTCGAGTTGCTTCCTTGTTTGAATGCTTTGCTGTTCTCCAGCATTCCAGTTTAACTGTTTTAAATCAAGGCTGTATTTAGAGAGAGATAATACCGAGGAGTCTGATAGCAAGTAAATCCAGTGCTATTCTAAAACAAAACCACAGGACAACAATGTCCCTGTTAAACTACATTCAGCTGGTTACCACCAGGCCAGCAGGTCTTCATGCACCCTGGTGTTGCAGCCCACACGTAAAGAATCACAGAATTGGAAGGGACAGACAGGGACCATCATGTCCACTACTGGCCCTGCACAGGACCATCCCCACAAGTCACACCATGTGCCTGAGAGTATCATCCAGATGCTTCATGAACTCTGTCAGGTTTGATGCTGTGACCACTTCCCTGGGGAGCCTGTTCCAGCAGACAACCACCCTCTGGAGGAAGAACCTTTTTCTAATATCCAACCTAAATC
This sequence comes from Manacus vitellinus, assembly GCF_001715985.3. NCBI lineage: Eukaryota > Metazoa > Chordata > Aves > Passeriformes > Pipridae > Manacus > Manacus vitellinus. The sequence continues at coordinate 14,032,007 of NW_021940917.1, forward strand.
TCCCCTGACACAGCTTCAGGCCATTCCCTCAGCTCCTGTCACTGGTGACCATAGAGAAGTGTCTGCCCCTCCTCTTCCCCTCCCAAGGAAGTTGTAACTGCTGTGAGCTCTCCCCTCAGCCTCCTCTTCCCCAGGCTGGACAAACCAAGTGCCCTCAGCCGCTCCTCACATGGCTTCCCCTCAAGGCCCTTCACCATCTTCACTGCCCTCCTTTGGAAACTCTCTAATGGCTTAATATCTTTCTTATTTTGTGGTGCCCAAAACTGCACACAATATTCAAGGTGAGGCTGCCCCAGTGCAAAGCAGAGCAGGACAATCCCCTCCCTCGACCAGCTGGTGATGCTTTGCCTGATGCCCCCCAGGACAGGGTTGGCCCTCCTGGCTGCCAGGGCACTGCTGACTCACATTCAACTTGCCATTGACCAGGACCCCCAGGTCCCTTTTCATGGCACTGCTTTCCAGCCTCTCACTCCCCAGTCTGCCCATACATCCAGGGTTGCCCCATCCCAGACGCAGGATCTGGCACTTTCCCCTGTTAAATTCCATACGGTTGGTGATTGCCCAGTCCTCAATTTGTTGAGGTCTCTCTGCAGGGCTTCCCTGCCTCTACCATACTATGCCTATGAGCATTTAAAAACGGCAACTGATATTCAAAGAAATGGAAACACTGGTAATAGAAAATAGTTTATTCACATAATTTACACAGAGAATAGAAGTACTTTCCTTGAAATAGAAAGCTCATATGCAATGATACAGGGTGTCAGACAACTCTAAGCAAAGCAGTCTTATGCCACATCTTTGTAAAAATGCTACTCAGAGGCATTGAGATTTCAGCAATATTTTCTTACATCCTTCATCATTATAGAACTTTCATACACAAAACAGAACACAAAAAACTGACCTACGTCTATTCAAATTAAAATTGTTCTTTAAAAAAAAAATCTAACAAAGTGCATGGAATTTACTGCAAGGAAAGAGAAAGCATAACCCCAATTAACAATTCAGATAAGGCACCATAAATCTTAGTAATGAAATAGTTGATTTTTTCCCCACCTTGTAATCTGAATGCAAGCTAAAATGTATGCAACTAAATGTAGAATGATTATCCCCTCAGTACTCACTCAGAAGGTACTCACAGCAACTGTTTCATAGATACTCCCCACAATTCTATTTTTAGGCTTTATGAGTGCAAGTGATATAAACATGCCACATGTATCAGGAAATAAGTAAACACTTGCATACTTAAAATAATATCTACAAGATATACAATACATAGTTTTATGTATACATAAATCTATTTTATAATGTACAGTAAGACTATTTAGATAAACATTTCAAGTTAAATGGATTAGGCAAAGTACAAGATACCATCTGAACAGAAACTGTTGGTGCTATTGGAGGGGTTTTTTGGGGGGGTGAGGTGGGTTGATCATAAGCTTTCAAATAAGTTACTTCACACTGGGATCATTAGTCCCTTTTCTATCACCTCAAGGAATACTGCTGACAGTGACATTTCATTGACAGAGGCCTGCTAATACATCAATTTGCAGTAACAGTAGCTTTTATATTTTTCCTCACTGACAAAATTTTAAATAACTTCTGAAAAGACAAACATTCTCGAACTTACTCAAGTCCTTCAGAATTAACTGCATACTTATATTATTTACCTGCCAGTAAAAAATTACCCAGTTAAAAGCTGATAACAGATTTCAGTTTCACATTCATAATAAATAATTTATTTTGCGAAAGTACCTGCTACTATTAAGTAACAGGAGAAAAATTTAGACTATTCAAATCTAAACACTCATTCCTATGCAAGCAGGAGTTTCCAAGTAAATACTGAATCTGTCAGTGACCACCTGACACTTTGACACTGTATAAACCTCATTACCTCATCATCTTGATGAGGTAAGTAAAAAACCTGAAGCTACACTGGAATTTCATAGCAAGTTACAGTACAAGTAGACATGCAACATGAGAAAACCCTTCAAATTGAAGTGCTTCAAAGCAGCAAATCCTCAAAACGACGGCATTGTACAGTCATGGTTTAAATCCAATCTCTTTGTGCTTCTTTGCACAAGGGAAACCGAGGAAGTCAGCAAATATACAAACACTTACATGTAAAACCAAGAAAAAGAAATGGTATCGATCACTTTGTTTTCCAATTTAGAAGAAAATTAGCACTTATACTAGGGAACATCAATCTCTTCCTCCCAGTGATGAACATTGCAAAGATTACCTTGTGCTAATGTGTTTTAGTAAATGGTGTTGTCTAGTTTTCAATACATTTTAAAGGAACCAATCCCCCTCGGCTTTTCAGGTTGGGATCTTTTAATTTATGTAATTAAAAACTGTTAAAAAAAATACATAATTTGGAGATTCTAATAAAAATACCTGCGGTGCTTAACATATCTACGTATTTACTACACTACTTCCAGTATTTGCATTCTGATCTTCAGAGATTACACTCTACTTAAAAGGTTCATTCCTCCTAACATAACATACTTCACAAAAAGAAGTAAAGAATTTGTATAGCCAGTACCAATAGCTTTAGCATTAAAATGCAAAGGGATATTTGTTACAAGATTAAACATTATTTCATTGCACTTTCCTGCAAGGCAGTCATGCCAGCATCTAAACAAGTAGAACTACAGGTCAGCAGTCTCTAGTCTGGTCCAATGACATCATTGTAGTGGTTTAGATTATGTCAACATTTTGAAAGTATCCAGGTTGCTTCAGAAGGAATCCATTTCATCTTTATGGTATTAACTAACAACAGAATTATTGGCTGATAGTAAGTGTGGCATAACAAATGTCAGAACAAAAAAAAAATCCTCTTTTCTTGTTGCAGTATATCCTGTAATCCTAGGTTTTTATAAAACCTATTTGCTATTCTGAATCATCCACTTCCATAAAGATGTCACTGAAAAAATACTCAGAGATTCTGGTTGGTTCTTCTTCCTTCTCTTGATCTTTAGCACAAAGAGGTGCCTTCTCAGATGAGTTGTTACTTGGAACCTAACAAAACAAGAAAAGATTGCTCTTAAGAGTCTTAATCTCTGTATGTGTAAGTATAAATATATTTACACATATACACACTTGAGTTTCCTATTTATGTAGGAAGTTTCGACAAAAAAACCTCAGAGTTTACTGAAAATGGGAAGCAATGTCACAAATGGGATACATGTAGAGAAAAAACAACTTAGCTCCCTTACAAGTTTCTTAGATATGCACAAGTCAGAATTTGTTCAAGGGAGAAGATATCTCTCTCAAAACGTGAGAGCTACATGTGCAACTATCCACTCCTGAAACACCTAATTTGCTGTTCTTCACATCTCAAAAATGCATGGGTGTTCCAAAGTAAACACATACCATAACTGCAGCATCAGCAGCTACATGCTCATATTCCACAGATGTAGAGGGAAGGGAACAAGTTTCCCTATCACACTTAGTGGAGGGAGTGGGTTTCTTTAAACTTCGCTTTGGAGTCACAGTTTGAGGCTTTTGGATCTTCCCTCTATTTCCTTTGGTATCTTCTGCAGATTCAGAACTACTTTTTTTGCAAATTAAAGATAAAAATCCCAATGGTTTTCGTCCACCCCTGTTCAAAACAAATACAGTCAAGATGTCATAGGATTGTTCCAAAGAAGGAAGATGTAAATAGTATTGCAGAAGTCCAAGTCATTACACAGGAAATAAATACACACCTATAGGATATATGAAAATTGTAAGAAAAAACTCAAAAGTCATTCTGAGAAAGGCTTTTGTATTCCTGAATATTCTGGCACAAGAGTTTTTTTGAAGAGTTACAGAGACTCTTGACAATTTCCAACCTGAGAACAGGAAGCTACTATTTGATATTAATCCACAGCCCATAACAAGATACTAGACCTTCAGAAAGCGATTCCAACAGGGATTGAGACACATTCCTAAAGAACAAACTGAAAAGAGCATCCTTCATGTAATCAATAGAAAAAAAACCTGATTCCCAAGGATGGGGCCACAGCAGACTACTCTAAACACCAGAAAGAAGACTATCTGCTGCAGGGTTTCAGGCTACTTATAGCATCAAACCCGGTACCAGTGAAGTTACAGAAGTCACGGCATTGAGGAAGGTACACAGAGCACTAAGGTATTAAGAGTTTACAAATCAGAAAATAAACTTTAGGGCAAGGATTCTGATGTTAATGCATCATTATCCAGTTGCTGTAGATGTCCCCAAGTACAAATAGCCAGTATTGGTACTCACACAGGCAAAATGAAAAAGTAAATGACAGGATCAGAAGAGGACAGTGCAGCACCACAATCAAAATCAGTGAGCACAGGAACAACAGAGAGCAGGGAATCAAACACTTAAACAAACATTATAGAAAGGTATATTTAAAAAAGTCAAGTCAATGGATAGATAAAAGGAATATCCTCTAAGCTGCCATGATTGAAACTCCTTTGGAGAAATGACACATCTTAAGTTAGTCCAAAAAACCAGTGTGCTGAGTACTATACCAGTAACAAATCTTACTGGCAGCACAAATACCAAAATACATGGATGGGTATATATCTCACAACATAAGACTTAGGTAAGGAAAACAAAAATTATCCTAAGCCCCTATCATAGCCAATGGATGTCTGCCTGACAAGAGGCATCTGTCAATGTCTAAATAGACACACAGTATGTCAGTAGTGTCCCTGGTCAATATGGTCATTTAATGAGTAAAATAATTCAAATTTCAAAGCAGACAGTTTGATCCTTTCTAACTTGGAGGAGAGTATAGATACTGTAACTCTTAGCCATGTAAGTCACAAACAATGATACTGATAAAATACTCAACAGGGAAACAAGGGGTTTTTTTTACAGAACAGGCTAACAAAACATTATTGCATAAATACCTGAGTATTGGAGTTTTTGAAGATGATGGGCTTCCAGTATATTCCAACTGTCCAGATTCATGCACACTCTCCTGCTTTCCTTGTCCACTTATTTCTCCTATTCTGTTAGAGGTTAATCTAGATATCACCTCCTCTTCCTGTTTGGATGCTAAATTTTCAAGTGGTGCTTTCCTTAAGTTCTCCAAAGTCTCAGGTTGGCTTCTCTTAGTGAGTTGTGACATAGACTCAGACACCAACGCAGAGGTAAGTACTTTCTCCTTTGCTGAAGGCTCTGTTTTTCGAAAAGGATTCCCTGTAAAAGGATTTGAGAGTCGAAGACTTCAGTGATAACATAAGAGCCCAAAAGGCACGTGTGATATTAAGATGGCTTGCACCATTGCAAGAGAGTGGCTGAATTTTTGTTCAGGTTCTTTTGTAGTTTATATTTTTAAGTCACCACTAAGAACTAAAAATTCACGGTCTACTTTTAAAGCCTGTAAGATCTTAGACAAGTTATGGGGAAAAGCTGATAGAAGCATGGTATTAGATTTTACAGCACGCTCCTCCTCCTCCTCTCATCCTTTACAGCACACCACAGAACTTAGTCAAGTCATCTCACTGTTTAAGCTTCTACAATTTCCCTTTAAAGTCTTTTTCAGGGCCAAAACATCGTTCTCCAAGCCCTTCACAGGCTCAGATCACCGAAGATTGCATTGTCAGCAATTCTGCTTTCTCTCTGATTTTTCTGAGACAGATTAGGCTTTCAAACAATTATTTTTTTCAAATAGAAATGCAAAATAAAAAAAAATATATATATTATTTGGGCATAGTGTGGTTAAAATGCCAGTTAATACTTTTGATTACTAGTGCTCTCCAACAGGTGGAAATATCTGTTTAGGAGAAGATAACATGTTTAGTCAAAAAAACCTCTCAAATTTCACAGGCTACCTACAGCAATGTTTTCAGGACCATTATGAAATTAACAGCCAGTTACGTAATCCAACATATCTAGTTTATAGCAGAAAACAAGGAATGGTGGTATTACCACAGTACCAGGAAAATTTGTTCCTACTTTTATGTTAGATAGTTTCATACAGAAATATTTAGCATGACAACCAGTATTAAACTGTGATGTGTTAAGCATTTACATTCATTATACTTTGGTTTACGAGTTTAAGTTTACCTACCAGAAGGTATCATTGGTGCATCTTTGGATTTAATTGAATAACCCTGTATTTAAAAAAGAAAAAAAAATAAGTTATTTTCTCTATTGCTCTCAATACAGAAGTGACTATGAAAATTGATAAACTTGTATCACACATGTTCTAAATTCTAAGAGTTCTAAGAACATAAGTGAAACAGAAGACAGTAAAGCATCATTCATTACTTAACTCATTTCCTGAGTAGGTTTTTAAGGTGTTCTTATGACAAATGACTTGACAAGGATATCAAGATGAGAGATCAAAAGAAGGAAGAGGACTGTAATCCAGTCCTTCCTAGAAAAGCTGCCTGAATCATGTGGGGAATTACCACCCGTTCCTACACCAAGGTACACTACACAATCCTAGCCTATTCACAAAAATCAACAGTAGCCATTGCCACAGGCTTGGTCATATTCTAAAAAGCATAGAAGGAAGCTGGAAACATGCTAGCCAGTTTTCACTGGCAGCTTGCTCTTTTAAACTAGTACCTGCTGTGTCAAAAATTGATAGGAACATATCTAACAGCTTCTTCATGTAATAGACATGGTGCAGAATCACAACATCATTCAATGAACCTAAGCAGTTTGTCAACCATCCAATATACCCACAGAGTTTCCCCTCCTGCAATGTCATTGCCAGAAAGGCTATGCTGAATGAACCAAATAAGACATATCCTAGTCTTATTGCCTTGCCTCGTAGGAAGTCTAATTAAAAAAATCTGAGAGCCCACAGATTCTGAAAAAACCTGATACTAAATAAATGAACACCCCAAAACTGTTGTAGAGTTCAAAATTAAAAGCAATCTATTGGTGTTGCTTTTCCTTTAAGTTGTATAGGCACTAAATATTTAAGCAAGTGGCACCATTAAAAAATGAACATCATTAAAATGTTGTATTATTGTTATGCATTTACACTACGCATGAAGACTCGCCACTTTTTGATCTTACCTTACAAGAGGTTTTCAAGCTATCTTTCACTGCAACAGTAGACAGAGTTTTCTTGGCAGTAGGGAAATCATTCTCTTCAAGCTCAGCAGCTGATCGTTTCCGAGTTGTCTGCAACTTTGGAACAGGGTCTACTGATGCACTGTCTAGTTGTTTGGTTTCCATACTGCTGTTTAAAGGTGTAGCAATTTCACCAGCTGCAGCTGTCATGGATCCAATGCTGTTAATATATAATGTCATTATTGTGACTTTATGAGAAGCCAAAATTTAATTTGTATAACATTTCTGTATGGAAGTTACGCATGGATCTGTGGTGATACTCCTTCTCGTTTATTGTCAAAATTAACTTCAAGTGTACTATTTACTACCAAGAAAGATTTTGTTGTGCTATCTTGAGTTAGAGTTTTTCTAGTCATAATTGAATCTAGTTACTTTAGCTGTTCTATTTGAACTCCACTTGATCCTTTCATAAAATGTAAAAATATGGTGACTAATTAAATGCCCTAGAAAATGTTAGAATACAGTATTATTTATAAGCACAATTGAATCCCCGTACCCTGTATGATCTCAAAAGACAGTAAGACATACAGGGAAGCAGCAGAGACTAGGGAAAGAGGGTAAAACAGTAAGGGAACAGTGAGACAGGACATGTGCTTCAACTCTGCCTGTCAGCAATTCTGTCTATAATCAGTAGTTCCACAGGAGTGAGAATTCTTAGGCTGTGTAGCCAACGTTCACTCAAAGACCTTTCCTTTCTATAAGAGAATGACATTAGCATCTGATATCACAGGGCAAGATCCTCCACAATTATGTGGAATTGCATCACATCTCTAGTTATGATCTGAGGACTTACATTAGTATAGTAATAGGGGTTTTTTTTACAACTTTGCAACACTTCCATTCTTCAGAGTGTCTTTTTCCTCTGATGATGTTTTTTTTTTCTCCCAAACTGACCAGGAGATTTAGTTCAACTGTAATGTTGAAATAACAATTTTGTTACATTGCGTTGAGAGGTACTGATTGTAAAAGAAACTCAAACCCTTTGTATCACAGTATACAAACCAGGTATTAATCTGTTGAGTAATTAATTAATTTGTTTGCGTTTGCACCTCTTCTGCCTTTTGAACATTGCACAAATTCAAGAGAATGATAGCAGAATTCATATATACTGTTTATCATGTTCTCCAGAAGACCATCCACATGAAAAATTTGGAAGAGCAATTAATAAACAGCTACTTTGCAGAACAGTTAAAGTACTGTAAAAATGCAAACGTGCTAAGTTTTTTTCATTTCAATTGCTTTTCATTATAAGTATCCACAGCAGAATAGGCTCAGGATGGAAACATAACTTCTACTGAAAAGGAAGACTTGCTCTAAAGGATAAATCAGAATCAAGGTTGATGCCAAAATCCCAGCTAACTAAAACATTAATTTTAAATCACTGATGAAATCTTACTCGAATCTGATTAGAGCCCTTTTCCCTTTCTTAATTCACTGACCAGTCTGTCAAAATTATTTCCTCTTGCATTTCTTCTTTTGAGAAGTTCTAATCTGTACTGCACATTCAAGGAACAATCAAGGTACGCAAAAGGTGTTTCACTTTGATCAAAAATAAAGCATTTACCTTTCCACTTCAGTCACAGTTGTTTCACTTGCATTTATTGGACTGATAAGTATTGGGGCTGGTAGTAATGGTTCTGCAGTTTGTTCCAGTACAACAGATGCATCAAACTCTTCTGAGTCAACTGGGATTTCCACCAATGTTAAAACGAATGTCTGTTCCTCCTCTGGACATCTGCGGTCATCGTTCACTACTATAATTTTTTCAGGGGAATAAAGAAATATCAAATAGCTATTATTCAAATTTGAAATTACGCTGTTGTCTTCATTTTCTTCCTACATGGTGTAATGAAATTTTAGGCACTCATTTCTTCATGGAAAAAGGCACTGGGCATATTCTTGAGACAAGTTGCTTCCTTTCTCCTTAGATGAGATACGCATCGTCATCCCCTGGAGCCTACTCATTGCAGTGGAGTCCTGATTACCATTCAGAATGAAGAATATTAAAAATGCCTACTAGGGATGAAGCTTTTTAAGTGGGTGTTCTAGCATTAGAGAAGATTAAATTTGCAGTTTAATTAAACTCGTGTCATGATGGTCAAATGGTCCTGTCTTTAATTTCAACTGTCAGGTATTAAGAGTTTCTTCTATAAATGGCAGGTGTCTGCTGCTTTGAAGGTAAACACAAGTATTTTTTCCCTAACTGTGGACAGGCAGAAGAGGACCTGAGAAGTCTAATCTTGAATTTAATAAATGAAAAATAGAAATAATTTAATCAACAGATAACTGCAGACATTAACAGATAACTGCAGAATTAAGGAGAGAACATTTGTAAAGTTTTCAAAAGATGGAAAACAACAGTGGTATTCCATTACTTAAGACAGCTCTCACTGATGATGTAAAGTTGTTATTCCAACCTCAACTCGCTTTGGTTCTTAATCTAATTAAATATGATTTAAGATGCTTCATCCCAAGATCCTGGCAATAACAGCATAACAACAGATGTCTAAGAAGAAGTATTACCCCTATCTTTTGCACAAGCTCATGAGTTACAGCTTTGGAGTGCAGTTTCCATGTAAAGTAAGTACACTGTGCTTCTGTCACAGTGACTATCCCATATATTAGATAAATAGTGGTTCCACACCAACTGTATTTCAATTTGTTTCGGGGAAAAGCAGACATCAGATTCATAACTTTCATCCCATCTAATCAGTTAGGCATTAATCTGTTGACTCAGTACAGCTAAAGAAGGAAGTCTGATTGTCTCCTTCCTTATACTTATCTCCTTTCTCTCCTGCTCCACACTTGCACAGTACAGCCCTCCTACTCAAAACTCTGACAACAGCATTCACTTGGTAACTTCATGAGCAGCTATAGCTCCCTAAACCAGTGGAGAACAGCATAGTTTCTCTCCCTTTGTCATGTTCAGTTTTTCACAGGTGAGTCACAGGCTCATAAAGGGCTCTAAAAACTGCTATACCTAGCATGAGGTAAGCAGCAGGAGCCCACAGCATGCAGAGGGAGCAAGAAGTTTCCCTGCCAGTGATATTTAAACTTAATGAAGGGCTGGTCATTCCAAAAGTTCCCAAGTCTAGCTTCTGGTAAAGAAATGTAATGATAAGAGGTTAGGGCAGGGAACGTCATTGTGCTGTGGGTCATTATTTTTGTTAATGAAAAAGATTGATTAACCATGGCAATGAAAATACTTAATTTTTTTGTTCATCTTTGCATAATTGCAAGATACACAAGTGTGGGCTTTTGCTAACTTTGAATATTAGCACATTATACCTGAAGTTTCTTCTGTGCTGCTTACGCACTGTCGTTGAGCATCCTCAGTGCAAGCTTCATTCTAGAAACAACACAGTTGAAATAAAACAACTTAATAAATCTGGGAAATTAGGAAACAGGAAAGAAACAAAACAAGTCAAATGCTCAAGAGCAAAAAAAAATCTAATCACATCATCATAATTGCATTTGTCAGCTTTCACTTCTAGATGTTCTAAGTTGAAGGATATTAGCCTGACAAGGACAAGAAACACTGGGGAAATATAAAATTTATATGCAGCTCATTGTCTGTATTGATGGTTTGTCAAAATAAATTTATACTTGCTACAGCACAACTCTGTCAGAGATGACTCACACAATAAATTGTTCAGTGGCACTAAGGAACCAAATTCCTCCAACTCTTACAAAACCACTCAGTGCCAAAGAAAAACACCAAGCTCTGCAGCTCATCTCTCCCTTCCCTTTTATGGCTTCTCCCTTTGCTAAAAACAGGAATACTCTACTGCAAATTGCCTTTTTTCATACTCTCTGCCAGTCCTGTAAGAGCCAAATCATTCTTGTACCTTGTTCTAATATGAAATCAGCCTTGACACACCAACAGGTTGCACTGGGGAAACAAGATTTTATGGATCAGCTGTTCCACTGTAACTGCATGTTCATTGATCTCAGACAACACTGGAAAACCTGAGGGAACTTAGAATGAACCTTCCTCTCATGAAGAAATAAGATAATTCTCATTTATACTAGAACAGGGATACACAAACCACTGCAAAGAAATGGATGCGAAAGAGACACTGTTTGTCCATAATATATAAAATGATAATATGCGTCATATATGTATATGTAAAATATGTAAAATATGTATATGCAATATGGTAATATACACATAAAGCTCTTAACTGGGTTTTTAAATAAATGAGAAACAGCATAACAAAGGATGTAGTTTGTTTTAAACAAAGCAAAGGAAAGCAACAATGAATATGCTGCATCCAAGCAGTAACATTTTAACTTAATTTTAATTTAAACAAATATAACCATAAGAGGTCACACTGAATAGTTATAGGAATCTTAGGTAACTTCTTCCATCAGAACTCCTTAAAAATTGCTCAAAATTTTGCCAGTGTATATCCCTTATTGCTGAAATGCTCTGAACAGTTGCAAAGACTAAGTTTGTCTGAAAGATTGTTTGGTTATGCCTCTGAAAAAAGGCCAGTTTCATTCACTTCATTCACAGCTTAGGTACCAGGTCTTTAAAGCAGGTGAGTACATTTGCACTGAAAACCTCTTCCTTTACAGAATTATAGAAACTGGACACTTCTAGACTGTAATTAAGTTCTTTACCTGAGTAAAGTTGATTGTGCATATATTGCGCTCAAGAGGACAAGGATTTTGCTCAGGAACTTCATCCACAGAACTTTGACTTGGACAGTCCTCTAGTTCAAGGTGTGATTTTTCAGATTTTGGGGATGCAGTTACAGGTCTTACATATCCTGAATTTCCACAAGCACCTCTCATCTGTTTTTCTGCTCTGTAAGGTATATATCTAGTTAGTTTAGAACCAAATGAAGATACACTGTGCATCTGCTAAATTCTGTGTTATGATGTATTTAATATAAAGCGTATGTAGGTATAGAGAAGAAACAAGGTACTTGTTTAAAAGCTACATTATTGTACTGAACGGAATGCATAATCTTGAAACAAGTCTACATGAAGTATTTCAGGAAAAAGCCTACGTAACTCCACTAATGGAGACTTTCCTACTACAAGCGCAGCCAAGCAGGAACCCTTACAAGCTCATTAACATTTCCAAATTGATCAACTTCCTAACTTTTCCTTTCAGATGCAGTTTTATGGAAGATAGTTAAGCAGCAAGGTAATTACAAAGTTCTGGAACAGCAAACATAAGTTAATGCTTTACTTCCAAAAGCTGTAGCACCACACACAAGACAGAAAAACCTTGAAAACTGAAGTCTCAACTGCACACTATCTGCATAAACATACATAGTGTCTGTAAGCACACTGTTTCCATCACAGCTGCACACTGAACTTCAGTTGCATATTTTAAGAGACTGTAGGAATAAAGTCGATATTAACTGCTGAGTCTTCCTACCTCTCAGTTTTGTCTACTTGCTTGATAAGTTCCATACTCTGAGTTGCAAAATCATGAAGAACTGAAGAATCATCTGCAGCTGGTCTGATCTGTTCTAGTTCCACCTTCTGCATTTCTGCAGTATCCCTCACGGTTGTAGGATCTAAGATTTATAAGAATAAAAGTTAAAATAATGGGGTTCTTATCTGCATGTGTGTATATATTCATTTATTTTTTACATATAATCTTGCATATATTAAAGTTATGTATATGTGTATATATTAACATACTGCAAAATGATTAAGAATTTTGCTGTACATGTGCACATGTATATTATGTCTTATATAAATAAGACACATACACATATCTCATCTTGCTTTTGTATGTTTTGTATTTTGCCATTGATATGAAGATAACTAAGAGTTTGAAGACCACCTTTTTTGTAACTGCTTTAAGAATAGGAAAACAGTTCTTTCTAGCTCCTCTTCTACTTTTAATAGAAGGGAAAGACGGTATTAATAGAAAAAAAAGTACACTGTATTGTGCTGTTATTTCTGTAATTTGCCTTCCAGTAATTTAAGTCCTTTCCAGGTAATTTCAGACCTGCAGAGAAAAACTGCTATTCAAATTTCATTTCATTTTATACTCAAAGGTGTACTTTTGTATAAAACTATACTAAAATGAGTACCCCATATGACAGGAGTGATGTATCATCTGTGAAGATGAATAGAAAGTGAAGACTCTCAGCTCAGTTTCATTTCATGAATCGGTATCAATATATCTGAATAAACCATTTTCAGAACCCTAGGATAAGAAACAGGCTTACCAGTTTGAATTTGCTCTAGTTGTTCCACAAGTACATTTGTGTTAAGTAACTTCTGTGTTATGTTTTCACTGGACCTCAATACTCCAAAGGTTGGCTCAGGCTGCAGGAGTCTGTCTCCTGTCAGTTCCATACTATTCACCACAGGCAAAGAGCTATTATTGAAAGTAAAAAGAAAAATGCCATCAGTACAGTTCTTGATATTTGACAGTTAGTGCAGAGAAGATATAAGAGATATGGAGTAGTTCAGATAATGAACAGCTGAAATACAGGCTGCAGCTGGCAGAGGAGAAAGAAAACTATTTGGCAGAAAGAAAAAATCATCTGGGAATTGATACAGGCAGGTATACTGCAAACTAGGGTGTTCCCTACCCAAAAGGAAAAAAAAAAGAACAAATGAAATATTTAAATAACAGGAGAAGATCAGAAATCTAACACTGATCATATGATAGTAAGTTCTGGTTTAATAATATAATCAAACTGGACATAAAATATCTTGGATTATTATTTTTTAGAGTCATAGTAACAACTAGTCTCATAGTCTGTTCAAGCAATCAAGTTAAATAGTCTTTCAAATAATACATAATCACCAGCAGATTTTTTTCTGAAAAAGTGTCCCATTAAGTTGTTTGATCATTCACAAATGCAAAATTATAGAAGCTAAAGCACTAAAAACCATAATGATAGAAAATCAACTGGTTCCTTCCTATCCCTTTGCTCTAAATCTTTGATTTACATCCCACAGCAGCAGTGACACTTAAGCAATTTGCCTTGGTCTGATTAGCTGTAGAGAACTTTGGGAAAATGAGCTTGGTAATTAACAGTGATCCAATATAACTTAGCCTGAATATTCTTTTCTCTCCCAAAAGGGCAAATATCAGGAGTAAAAAACAAGTTCTACATCGCCAAAAGTACATACAAACATCTTATGAAAATTATAAGAAAGAGACAAGAGAAGTTTTTGCAGATTACATACCAAATTACACAAACTGGGAAACCTTTACTAAAGCAAGGCTGCTTGCAATTCAATAAAAATGCCAGAAGGAACCTAGCAAAAGTAAGCAGTGTCAGAAGATTTCTCACTGAAGAAAATGAAGCAGTAATTTAACCTGGTGTCAGGAGCATCCTTCTCCAAATATTCTTCTATGCCAATTCTTGTGCCAGTGCTTTGATTCTCTACATTGATGTTGCTTCCATCCTCAGAAGACAGCAATTCCTTGGTAGAAGTGTCTGAAGAAAGTAAATACTGACTAGAAGTTCTATTTTCTTTGGAGTAAGCACAGGTTACAAGGCTATTACCCACGTCGAACTCACCTTGAGCAGGTAACGTGTGTGTCCGTTCTGGTTAACAATAAACAGAATAGAAAAACATGATTTAAAACACTCAGGTTTGGCATTTACATACAGCTATATAACTTCAAACCTCATTTAACAAAGTTTGTATTCTCCAAGGACACAAATTCAAATCCCAGATAAATGCAGTCATAAGTGCACGCTTTTGATAGTAAGAACACAAAAACTAACATTCAAACAATGAAAGTAGAGAATAAATTCTAAATAAAACCTATAAAAAACTACAATAAACTTAGGTAATTTCAGGTTGTATCTAGTTAGGGAGAAAAAAGCTATGCTTCATGTTAAAGGTCTGAAAAGATCGCTGAAAGTTACAGTCTTTTAACCTTGATCCCTTTCTTTTGTCCAGTTTATGTGACCAGATCAATTCAAACACATCCTTCCTAAAATAGGTCTCAGAAACATTTTTCTAGCACAGTGATGCAGTTGGCTGTATCCAGTAGGGTGCCTGACTTTTTCCAGCCAACCTGCATTGGTTAGACTCACTACACCTTACAACACAACAGGACTAAAGGCACAAAGGACTCTTGACCTCCTGCTATGCAGTAACATGCAGAAGAGCTTTGCAGCCACTCTCCCATCCCTCCTTAGGTGGATCTAGAAAGCACAAGCAAGGTTTTGTTCATAAATCAGATCATACCTTCAGGGCTTGTTTTTAACTGGAAATTTGGATCACCCATGGCAAGTAAAGTCATAGCAGCTTCAGTGCTTCCGTCGTTAACTCCTGTGAAGTTGTTCACACACATTAAAAGTCAAAAGGACATTAACCAGAAATCCACTAACCCATATTCAAAAAGCCTTTGACACTACCACCAAAATAATGAAGTGGCTGTTTTTTAAATTGATCTCATTTGTGGATCAAAACACTTGTAGACAAACAGCCATTCTCATCCAGTAAATTCAAACTACTGTAAAAACACTGAGAAGCAGCATGGCTGCCTTAAATGGTGCACTGGATATGGGTGGCAAGATGTTGGCAGCAGAGGCGCTGCCCTGGGCCACAGGCAGTTGCAACTGACCCCCTGCAGGACACAGCTGAACCTGTCAGCCAGGAGGGTGGCACCTTTGGAAAACGTATTTTAAGAAAGGGGAAAATATATATATTAGCAGTAAGTTAACAGGAAATAGATGAGCAAGATGGTTTCATAGCTACCTTTGTCCACATCTGGATTTTCGCGTATGGTAGTTTCCTTAAATACAAAGAAAAACAATATCAAAGCTCTACATAAAATGACTCCGCAATTTTACTTTAATGCCTACAGGAAAATTCCCTGCCCACAGGTTACCCTGGCTTTAAAGGGTAACAATATTTACCTTACATAGTTTTCCTATAACTGTGCCCCTCATATCTGTGTGGGACGAGTTTAATAAACTACACTGTTACATGCAGACATGGCAATAAGACACTGTTGAAATAGCTTTGTATGTACTATGAAACAAACACAGCTGTTGAGGTGCTTACTCTTTCTTCCCTCTGTACTACGGGTTGGACAGATGCATGAGAAAGACTTTCAACATCAGTAGCCATCTGCATATCCGGTACATTCACAGATATTTCGAGCTGTGAAAATAATTTTAAAAGTATTTCAGTTCATCAGACACAGAAGAAAATCTGTCAAATGCAAATTTTTATAAACCTCTTCAGCATCTAGTGGTATCCTTCCTAAAAATGGTACCTTCTGATTTGAAAAGACATCAGTGGTATGAACTGGAGGCAGAACAGGTAGTGCTACTTGTAACTAAGGGGAAGCATCAGACAACTTAAGACCTTGTTTCTAGTTGCTCATTACTCCACCAAACTAAGTTATGCAGTTGAGATCTGTCATGATGACTGTTTACCTCAAATGGGTTTTGTTAGTGTTCACACTTTTTTTGCTTTATAAGTCTTCAGGAAGGAAAAACAGTTCACCCTTTTTCCAAAGTAAGACAGGGAATAGACATACCCACACACAGCAACACACCCACTGTTTTACCTAATTTCTTTTCCTTCTTAATCATTCTCTTTTCACTAAGAAGTTGAGACATTTGACACTTTCAGCAATGAGGACTTGAAATTTGACAGAAAGGTTACAATATTTCTAAGTAGGTTTTCATGAAAAACACTGTTCAATCTGGGTTGCTTTCAAAAGCTTGCACTTTTACAGATACTTTCTACTGACCTATTTAAATTTTACAATAGCTGAGTTCTCAGGTATCTAACAATGTCCCTCACTAGTACTCATGCCTCCTGTGTGTTTAATCAGGAAACTTGATTGTCATCCCCACACATAATATATATTCCCCATCTTTGAAATCCATGATTCAGCAAAAGTTTCCATGCAGTAACTTTACTTCCCATAATTATTCTAGTCTCCCTTGGTGTTTTGCCTGAGCTTTAAATTCTCCTGCTATTTCACCCAGTGAAAGAAACGGCGTGATTGAGGAGACAAAAAATAACCAGTATTTCAATGGGAGAAGAGAGGAAGATGACTAGCAATATTTTGCTTTGCTTTTACATGCAGCTTTTGCTTCATCTCTGCAACTGTCTTTATATCAATACAGAAGGCTTCTTAACCCTCCCTTCTAATTTCTCCTTATCCCACGGGAGAAGGGAGTGAGCAAGCAGCCCTGTGTGCCTGGCTGCTGCTGAGGTCAGCCCACTAGACAGTTGAAGTTTCTCAGCAATGGGGACACAATACACAGAAACATTTCCCTCACACCCTCATTTCCTAACATTCAAATATAAAATTGAAATGCTCCATTTGATCCATCTAGGGCCTCAAAAGACATGGTAAGTGAGCATGGTAGTCTGTGGCGTATTCAATCCCAATAAACAAACTGGCGAGCACCCTGAAGACCTATACACAGTTTGTAAATGTAACCACACAGTTGGACTTTAGACTGATGCAGTATTAAGTTCAAAACCTAGAATATTTGCCAACATCCCTACTAACTCTCAATACCATTCTTAAATAAAACTGAACTGGGATCAAACTGAAATACTCAGAGATGCAATTAGAATAAAAGCTTTTTAAACAATCAGAAAAAAAAGTACATATGCAGAACTCAACCACACAATACCTCCTCCATGGTTTCCTCTATCTGAACAGGAACAGGTTTTGGAGATCGAAGACCTACAGGAACAAACACTGGAGCCTTGTTCACTTCCTCAGGTGAAAAGCATTCATCTTCATCATCAAGTTCAAAGTCATCTGCCTCCTCATCCTCCTCCTCTTGAGAAGCCCGGAGGGTGACGAAGGTTATCTTTGAACTTCTGGGTTCCTTCCCAGATTTCTTTCTGTGTTTAGTTTTCAAACTTTTGCCTCTAGCAACACTCAGTTTAGCTTCTTGCCTTTGATTCCCCTTCTCACTCCAATCAGCCTCACATTCAGAGGCAGAAGAAGTAGTAGTTCTTAGCTCCAACACATGTTTTGGCAGTGCTATCCGTTCTGATGATCTCCTGAACTGCCTTCTAAAGTACAGAACAAAAGCAAGTTTAAAAAACAACGAAGTCCAAGACATTCTGAAGAGAGGGGTACTACACATCAAAACAAATTCAATTAAAAAGAGAAAAGAGATAATTGTAATCAATAATGCAAACTATTTAATTCTTAACTTATAGTGACAAATAAGCATTTAATCAGAAATCCTAATTTCTTCATGTATACATGAAGTACTGATTGTAAATGCATATTAAGGAGTTTCAGAAATCTGCACAAACTTGTAAGATACAGAATTCTTTGATTAGAAAAGGATGAATTAATTTTCATTTTGAGGGATGTCACATACTTTTTAAGTCACGGGAACATTTCCAGTTCTCTTTTGCTAAAGCTACACTAGAAACCCCAAACTATGATAGTTTTGCTGATCAGACTAATGTCTAGCAACTGGAACTGCTAGATGATAACTACTTATCTGCTCTGGTTTCTCAGCCAGCAATCTCTTTGATAATCAGTTGCTCACTGTTTCTCTCCTCAAAATCATGGGCACAACCACTTTTGAGTACCAAAAGTAATCGCAAACCTCCCCCCAAAAACAACCTCCTTGGTAAACTGGTGGGGAGTGGAAACAGATGGCAGCAGAGGATACTCCCAGTACAAAGTTTCTGTTTAAGTTAATCCCACAATTAACCTGAACAAAGTGGGCCTGACCAATAATACTGTGATGAAATGCCTGCTTAAAGGGACTGGGGGGAGTAATAGGATATAAGTCTACTTGACTTCAGGAAGGCTTTTGACACCATCTGTTACAGCATTTTTGGACAGAAGCTGTAGTCGACCTTATCAACATCAGCAATACCATGTCAGGTGTGGTTTCAGGTCCCCTGGTTCAGGAATGATATTGAGGAAATAGGGTCCAGAAAAGGGCACTCAGGATTGTCCTGAGCTTGTGGGACATGGCTACAAGAAGAGGTAGAAAGAGCTGGGATCCTCTAATCTAGGGAATAGAAGGGCTAAGGGTCCACAACTACATGGTGAGGGGGTTACAAAAATAACAGGGACCAACTAATCTCCGTAGCAGCAGATAATATACCATTTCCCCCAAATATGGGTACTTCAAAGTCCTCCCCTACAAAATCAGGAATTCCTGTTGAAACAATGGGATGGATTGGTGATAGTGCTGGCTGTGTTCATTTTATGAGAGAACAAGCAGGGTAAGAGACATTGGGGTATCTGCATGCATCTGGTCAAGTTCAGATGGAAGACACATGGACTGACATGCTGCAGGAATTCAAATAACACACTGCAGAACTATGGTTAATAATTACCAATTAGCTGAGTTTACAAAACAAAATTAGCTGTTTTACCTTGTAAGATTGTCTGATTGTTTCTCCTCAGAGGTAGAAAGCTGAAAATCCTCATCTTGTTCTACTTGACTCTCACACTCTGAGGATATCTCTGGAGACTGGAGTGTAATATCCTGCCTGGTTCGTTTACAAGATGTTTCTTCAACATCCTCTGTAAAATTGTGTTTCTCTGTAGACTCTGAGAAGGATGCAGCTTCCACTACGTTACTGGAATTTTGCTGAACAGAAGAGACAATTACCATCATAATAAGTGCTAAACATTTTTAACTGGTTTTGGTGACAAGAAGATTTAAAGAACTAAGTTTGAGGTTCTTGAAAACATGCCCAGCTGACACCTCTGATAACTTAGGACATGTTTCCTCATTGCCTTTAATTCTGCCTCTATAGCAGAGGCTATATATCTATGATGCCTGAATTCCCAGTGCTGCTAGTAGTTAATAGACAAGGACCATGCTCAATTTATCAAAAGTAACAATTCTTTAGAAGCTGGAAAGATTACCAGTTTTCTAAAACTACCTATTAATTTAAAGAACAATTTGCAGAATGGAAAAATTATCTTTTTCTGCCTTGGGAACAAACTAGGAAGAAAATACTGCCATACTTTAGAGAACAGCATTTAAATATTATTTGACATATGTACAGACAAACATAGCAGCCACAGTTCTGTCAACTAAGGATACTTGCCCAAAATAATATGTTAACTGAAAAATTTTAGTCATCCATCTAGAAAATAGGGAACACCAGAAAAACTTGATTCAGGTACCGCAGCTTTAGAATGAGAAGGAACTAGCCTGCACTAAGTTAGGCAAATTTAAGCAGAAGAAGGTCTGAACTTTGTTCACATTCATTTTAATTTAGAAGTATACTTACACAAGTTTCAGGTAGTATCTGATGTTAAGACAACTGCCTTAATTTCCATTGTTCAATGAATAAAAAAACATTCATTATTAACAGTGTTAACATGTATTTATTGTAATGCAGAATTACAACCACATAAAAAGTAGAACTTAAGAAAACACTGTACTTTAAATATTTCCACAGTTTTTAGATTCTAAGTCCATTTAGAATCCACATAATTTCCAGTAATGAATTAAAAAAATATAAATCAAATGATTACATTAACCTTTCCCAGCAATATACTGGATTTCTGTGCCACCTATGGTTCTGAGAACTTAAGCAAAAGAACTGATGTATAATTGGCTCAAAACATGTGATGAAGACTTACCATTGATACACCTGTTTTTAATAACAGCAAACATTCTTCTTCATTTCTCTTCTCAGTGTTGCCCTCTTCTTTGTTTTCACTTTCTTTGGGATAATCCCTTTTTCTAGTAAGTCTCATTATGTTTGACCTTGGGATCCCGTAGAGTTCCCTTGCTCTCTGTTCACTTTCTTCTCCAGAACTTAATTCATCATTGGACCTACAAAAATATGTTTCAACTTTTACTTCTGAGGAACTACAAAATACACTCTACAAGATTGCTTACTATCCAAAATTTAAGACTTCCAGCTAGAAATGAAATTGTTTTCTAAATATTTATTTGTTTAGTTGGTTAAGTTTAAATAAACATAAAGGAGGAAAAAAACCACTGCAAAAAGGAGGTAATTCCTCTGCAGCAATGAACTTTTCTGATTGCTTTTGGGAAAAATTTTTGGAAGGAAAACAACACTAAGAAATACTCTATATTAAGGTAGAGTAGAAAATTTCAGCTATACCAACATAGGTTTCCAAAATTAAGCAGTCAGAGAAACATTAATATTCAGTAATTCCAGTGCTCAAGGCTCTACTGCTTTCAAAGAGGATAATATCCTTACATCTTTTCAAGCACATTCAGCTCAGTAAGATAGAAATCTTGGGCTTCTAAACTCAAGACTTGGAAAGAGGCAAGAAGGAGAATCCAGGGAACTACAGTCTAGTCAGCCTCATCTCAGTCCCTGGGAAAGTGATGGAACAACTAATCCTGGAAACAACTTCCACACACATGAAAAAAACAAGGTGACTTGGAGTAGTCACCATGAATTCACAATGGGGAAGTCATGCTTAACCAACTTGATAACCTTTTACAATGAAATGACTGCCTTGATAAATGAAGGGAGAGCAGTAAAGAGTGTCTCCCCTGACTTCAGTAAGGCTTCTATCACTGTCTGTCTCCCCTAACATCCTCTTGTAAGGGAGCTGATGAACCATAGACTGGATGAGCAGACAAGGAAGTGCACTAAAAACTGTCTGAATTGCTGGGTTCAGAGGTTTGTGAACAATGGTACAAAATCCAGTTGGAGACCAGTAACTAGGAGTGTACCCTGTGGGTCAATACTGTGTCGAATCCTGTTCAACACCGCCCTAAATCACCTGGAGGATGGGGCTGGGTGTAACCTCAGCAAGTCTACAGATGAGGCAGATCTGGAAGGAATTGCTGAGACACGGGAGAGTGTGCTGGCATCCAGAGGGACCTGGAGAAAGGGGCTGACAGGAACCTCAGGAAGTTGGACAAGGGGAGATGCAAAGTCCTTCCCCTGGGGAGGAACAACCCAAGGCAGCAGCACATGCTGCAAGCCAAGCAGGGGGAAAGCAGCTTTGCAGAAAAGAACCTGGGGGTCTTGGTAGTCTCAGAGTTGAAAAAACAGCTG
This sequence comes from Manacus vitellinus, assembly GCF_001715985.3. NCBI lineage: Eukaryota > Metazoa > Chordata > Aves > Passeriformes > Pipridae > Manacus > Manacus vitellinus. Next base: position 14,054,043 of record NW_021940917.1, read on the forward strand.
GGCTGCATTAGGAGAAGCATTTCCTGGCGTATTGACCAGTTCTGGGCTCCCTGGTAGGAGGGACACGGCCATACTGGACACAGCCTGTCCAAGGGTCTTAAAGATGGCAAAGGGATTGAAGCATCTCTTGTAAGATGAAAGGCTGAAAGAGCAGGAATGGCTCAGCCTAGAAAGAAGGCTCAGGGGATCTTCAATAGCTGCATAAAAACCTAAAGGGAGGATGTGAACACAACAGACCCAGGCTTTTTCTGGTGGTGCCCAGAACAAGAGACAAAAGAGACAATGGGCAAAAAATAGAAGACAAGGATGTTCCTTCTGAGGATCAGAAAATACCTTTCCACTGTGAGGGGTACTAAGCCCTGGCACAGGCTGCCCAGAGAAACTGGGGAGTCTCCAACCTTGGCAATATTGAAAAGCTGTGTGGACGTAGGGCACTGGGCAACCAGCTCCAGGTGGCCCTGCTCGATCAAGAGAGTTGTACCAGAAGACCTCTAGCAGACCCTTCCAACCTCAACTACTATGGGTTGAACTATGGGAATCTGTGAAATTCCACCATCACAGAAGCCACAAAGACCGTAAAGTAAAACCCTTGTCTTGTTAGCACAAGCACTCTGGGATATGATTTCAATGTAAGTTACAGAAGAGATTTTAAGCAGAGTTTAAGACACAGGTGAGAACCAGAAGCTAATTTTAGAGAAAAGCAAAAGTGAGTTGAGACTGCTCTGCATTAAACAAAAGGTACCTGATAGCACAACTCAGAACTGTTACATGTGAATGGCACTATCTATCTGCCTTGTATTGCACATACATAAAAACCATCCCCTCCAACAAGAGAGTCAGGGACTCTCTCTTGATGACTGCACATCATTGCAGGAACTTCTAATTCAAAGAAAAACTGAAGAGACTCTGAATACATCTTAGACAGCAAGCTCATTTTATGTTTCTCTACTTGCCATTTCTCAATTATAAGTGAGTACAAAGGGCGCTGCTCAGTCTTTGGTCCACATTCATAGTGCACTGTACCCTAAGAATCAATTACTGAGAAATTCAGACAGCTAAACTATGATTACTTGCTTCTACCCTCATCTGCAAAGTACCTTCTAAAAAGGAAAACAGCCTTGAGTAAAATTCTGTTAAAATTCTTATATTACTTAAGGATGCCACCTAGTGACTTTCACAGCACATAGTACATAACAACTAGTACAGCTCAGAGTCTATACTTCCAAAAACAAGTGCTGTATGGAAACAACTGGACAAATGCACAAACTTTTTAAAGGACTGTTGTGGTTTAACCCCAGCCGGCAAGTAAGTACGATGCAGTCAGTCACTCCCCAGCTCTGGTGGGGAGGAGAGCTGGAAAGTAAAAGTAAGCCTTGTGGGATTAGATAAGAACACTTTAATAACTGAAACAAAATAAAATATAAAATAATGAAAGATAGAGTCAGACAGAGGAATAAAACCAAGAGAAACAAGTGATACACAATTGCCCACTACTTGCTGACTGATGCCCAGACCATGCCCAAGCAGCAATCAGCAGCCCCTGGCCACCTTCCCCTAGTTTATATACTGAGCTTGATGTCCTATGGTATGGAATATTCCTTTGGTCAGTTCAGATCAGCTGTCCTGGCTGTGCTGCCTCCCCACTTCTTGTACACCTGCTCACTGGCAGAGCATTGGGAAGCTGAAAAGTCAGGGTAAACACTGCTCAGCAACAACTAAAACATCAGTGTGTTATCAACATCGTTCTCATACTAAATCCAAACACAGCACTGCACCAGCTACAAGGGAAAATGAGCTCTATCCCAGATGAAACCAGGACAAGAGCTTTTATACTTTGCCAAAAGGGAACTTTACCTTTCTGTGGCACCCAGAATGCTTCCCATAGCATCTGTAGATGGACACTCTTCTTGCCCTCTGTTGTCGTGGCTGTTTGGTGGCTTTTTAGAAGAACAGAGCATTTCTGACTTCATACATCTTGAATTTATGTCTAGATTGTCATTCTTGGCCAAATCTCCCACAAACAATACCTCCATGTCATCCTTAGATTAGAAAAAACAACAACAACAATATTAGCATTGCAAATTATGATTGAGCTGTTAACCTTAGACAAAACTTTGCTTAAAAGCTTTCAAGTAGTTTATGGCAACATCACTGTTGCTTATTCTTCTAGGGAAGGTATTTAACTAATAAAAATAGATACTATGACCAGTGCAGTCTTTCATGAGCAGCCATAAAGGAGCTCAGAAGAAACCCAGCAACGGAAATATGGCAGGTAGGTACCTATTCATGTATCAAGAATATGACTGAAATGTTAAAGTTTAAGTGAAGTCTTTAGATATCTTATCTGTGAGTCACTTACAGGATTTTGGAACACCTCATATTAGGGTGTAAATATTGAACAAGAATTCTCACTAGTCCAAAATTAATGGCTGCATTTACAACAACTTATTTAGATGTCAAAAAAACCCAGCTGGTGTGGAGCCAAGCATCAGAAAGTAAAGCCAGAAATACATGAATAGAATTCTCACTGTTGAGAGAGGTTTTTCTGATTCTTCTGCCACAGACAGTTTTTCTCCTTTATTCGTTTCTTCCTCATCTGGAGAAGCAAGTTTTTGTGCTACTGGAGGTTCTTTTTTGCTATATACTTCTTCCAGGTTTGGTCCAGTTCTTAGAGCTTCAAGCCTTGTGAGTTGTCCTGGTTTCTGAGCACCCAGCTTGCCTTCTTGGGAGGTAGATTTTTCAGCACTGGTGAATTTAAAGCAAAGAAACAAAACAAAACCAAAACAGAAAAAAAGCACACACAAAAATTATGTCACTTGACTTTGGCTAGGAGGGGAAAAAAGCACTTCTGCACTTACTAAATTTTGAATCAACCCTTATACAAGAGGGTTAGAGATGGATGGACTGCTTTGTTTAAGATCAATAAAATTGTATTTTCAAATATAAATTTCTCACTTATGGTTAAGTTGGAGAAGGAATAACAGAACTTTTCTCAAGGCATTTTTAACATTAAGAAATAAGTTGTTTTGCTAACCATACCAACATCAAAGTATCTGCAGTCTAAGACACACTTCAGATCTTATTTTAACAAGAGCAGTAGTAAAACAGAAGAGCACACTGGGATGAGTGAAAGATAAGTTTCTGGTATTTTGCAAAATTTGTATGTGTTACCCGTATGATTGCTACTTATGCAAATACAAATCCAATAATAAAAATGCTTGGTCAGGAAGAGCTATGAGGTCCTACAGATCAAGTATTTACCAGATAAACAATGACAAGTAGTTCAGCTCAAAAAAAATGTGCTCTGAAAACACTGAAAGAAGCTGTCTATAGGCATTGAAAATTTAACTTTGGGGAAAGACAAAAAAACAAGGAACAAGAGAACTGACATTTGCAAAGGTGTCTCATTATGCACGACAGGAAAGCCTTTCAAATGTAATTTCGCTAAACTCAAACCTCACCTGCTTTGTTCACATAAAATGTTTCCAGAAATAGAGGGCACCTGAGGCACCTCTTGCTGTTCCTGTTCCTTTCTGCTCAATACATCTGCTTGACACAATACAGCTTCATTTTCATCCTTTGATTTACAGTAAAAGAAGCATGAAGAGAAATAGGAACAAGTAAGCTTCTAAAACAGATAAATTTTATATACAAAAATATAAACTGCACTATTTTCTCAATTAGAATAAAGATAAGAATCATGCTATCATAATTCAATTTATAGGCAAGAAATAACAGAAGTCTTTGTAGTTCTGGGCTACCCAGAGTGAAGTTCTTACATACAATATGCACCCACATATTAAGAGTAACACTTGTCCTTTCAGCATTCAATCAACTCTCTATTACATAAAGCACTGTGGAAACAAAATACTTCAGCAAATGTAAAACCTTTGAAAACTGGACACTGCAGCACAGACACACCCGAGCCACAACAACATAAGCTCAGACCCAGAAAGCCTTATGAAGCTTTACTTCTGTATTTGCCACACTGGCTCCACAAAGAAGCCAGTGAAACATATCCTTCACCACACCAGGTCTGTAACAGCTTTATTTGTAAAGAGGAGCATCAGACCCGCTCTGTTTCTACAGACTTGCCCAGCACAGAGCAGATGCACTTGTGTGGTTCACAGGTTAGAACAGCCAAAGCTGAACCACAAGGAACTATCTCAGCGAGGGGTGAGCCAACAGTGTGGCGCTCAGGGGGAGATGACAGACGTAGCACACCTGTGCTCCTATGCACCACACAAGTACTCCACACAGGTTCAAGAACAAAGCCAGCTATAACCACTCCAAAAAATGAGTCACTCCAACAAAGCTTAGCTGAGTTTGAAATGTAAGGCAAGTCTACACAGATATGCCTATATCTATGACATGATTCATGTGCAATCCACAAAATGGTTACAGAGAACTCATCGTACTATAATGGTTTTTGAGGATTTCAACTCCTTTTACAGTCCCTAGTAAAATGTCTGTGGGGATACACAGTGTAGGTGAATGACTCAAACTACTTGTGTAAAGGAGTATCAGGCAATGGTGAAGCCAGTCAAAACTTATCAAATTGATAAAACTTTTTTTTTTTCATAAAAATAACTATGTTTTGCCATCACTTGATGTACTATACTAAATTCCTAAACACACGCTTGATTCATCCAAACAGGAAAGACAAAATGAGCAAAAAAAGCTAATTGTTATGCATTTTTGTTGTAGAGTTTATATTAAGAATGCATAAACCTTTTCACTATCACGTAATCCAATCAAAATCAGATCCTCATGTTACAGAAAAAAATAATAGTTAAACTTTTAGACTTCACTGCTTTTATACATGCAAGGGTATACATGCAACTTGCCAGGGTTGGGAATTTTTTTCAACTAGTATATTGTCTCAGTTTCAGGGAGTGCAACTTAAATGTTCTAATTTAATTCGTAAAGCAGAACACGCAACTTTGAAGGCAAAAGCGCTTATTAAGACTTACAATGGCAGTACTGGCAAGCTCATCTTTTTGCAATACTAAGTGCTTTTCTTCAAGCTTTTTATTCTTTTCATTTTCTGATACTTTTAACTCCTTCTTTCCAACAGCTCTTACCACGTTTGGCTTGTACCTCTGGAAACTGCTCCGCACTAACTGGATGTGTGGAGGAGGTTTTTGTTTACTTTCTTCTTCAGTGGTATTTTTGCTATCAATGCAAAGTTAGATGGGGGGAAAAAAAAAAAAGAAACTTAATACAAAACCATGTTACAGAAACAAATGCAGGTTGCCTATTTTTACATATAAAAACACTGAGTTTTTAAAAGAATCCCATCAGGCCCCATAGATTTTTAAGGATCTAGATGAAGTAGCAGATCCCGCACAATTTCAGGATCGACTGGGAGTTGTTACCAGAATTATCACTAGTGTCAAAACCGTAAGAACTCAAACTTTGTGCAGTATTTTTATTAGATTATCTTTGCTACTAAGGAATCCATTGGTAATTTCCTTTTAAAATACTTTCATTGTTGCTGTCAGGAACCAAAAATAGCTAAGGCCTTACCCTGCGTTAGTAGTTAAAATATCTTGGTTAATATCAGGTAGACACAACTCAAGTTCACCATCCTCTGATCTTGAAGATGTTTTTGGGGATTTACAACTTGGCCTCTCAGAAATCTCCTGAACATGAAGTGACATCTCCTTTCCCAAGGGTTCTAGTGGGTTTAGGACTTCATATTTTCCTGTTTTCTGAAAAATGTAAACACAAGAACCAGAGCAAGTCATGATAATAAACCCAACACAGACATTACGATGTCTATGAAGTTTAGTACTAATCACTAAAGTGTTTCCTGCAAAATTCCTCTAACTGCTCACTAACCATTTCCTAATCTTTCCAGGACAAATACACATTTTTTTTATATTAAACTTAAATAGCTTCGAATCCAGATTCCTTCTTTGCCATCTTGTATTAATACTTTTCTTTCTTCACTGTCAACTCTACAAAGCCACCTTGAGTCAGAAAGACATTTGGACACGTAAGGAGAGATACACTCATCTTTTTCTCTTCACATACAACCAAGTGAAAAGCACAGAAGTTTTAATGTACAAAATTTTAGCTTTTGAAAAAAATGCTTCAAAATTTATTAACTTTGTATTTTTTTAAATCATCAGTATTTCATTTCACAAACCCAAAGGCTCAAATATAACGTAACAAAAAAAAAAAAAAAAAAGCCTCACATCTGTGTCAGGAAGGATACTACATTCACTGTCACACTTTGTCAAACTTTCTTCCTTGTTGATATCTTTTTGTAATACACCTTTATTATTTATATCCAGCACTTCTTTTCTATTAGTTGTCATTCTTAAATTTGGCTTTGGTCTCTGGAATCGACTCCTAAGTAGCCGAGCTGATGATAAAACAGTTTTCTCCTCTTCCTTCTGAGGATGAGATTCCCTACAAAAACAAACAGAAGAGCAATCAAAAGCATGGGACAACATGGCATACTTGTATGCAGCTCTCAGAGCAATAACAAAATTACTGACACGAAAAATGGGCCAATAAAAACAGCAATCACCAGCAAAAGCTTGTGTATCTGATAAATAGACGAGCGAAGATAAGTTAAGAAAAGATGCTGTTTCAGAACAACTGCAATTTTCAGTTGAGACCTGGAAGACAGGTTGAGGCATTTCAGGGGATATATATATTTTACAAATGCCTTTGTCTAACCATGTTTAATGTTACTGAGCAGACTTAAAGAACACTTGTAGTTGCCTTTTTTTTTTTTAAGGGACACTTTAAGAGGAAACCAAACCCTGTACTCAAGGATTTATATAAGCACATTTGGATGCAGTGCTGAGACCAACATGGAGAAGACAACCACAGGAACTAGGTATCATAAAAATGTATTTATTTGGAAATTAGGCCCATAGTCTAAAAGATGAAATTAACATCCAACAGCATATAAACCTAGTGCTTTCAAGCCCTTGGAGTTTTGTTTGTTGACATCTAGTATTGTCTTGATTAAACTTCTCATTATAGATATAAAACTTGTTTGTAATGCTGGAGTTGATAAAATTGTAGAACACCTAGGGATACTGATGGCTTTGACCCATCCTTTCTCTCCATTTAAAAAAAAACTTACCCTGTATTGAAATCTGGAACCTGTTTCAAGGCATCTGACAATCCCTTTTCACTTTCACAGTTTTCTGCTTCTGAGGACTTTTCTTGGAAACACTGTCTTGTAGATTTTGAGTTCGTCTCAGAATCTGTAGAAACATCCCCTTCTAACATCACAGTGCATGGCTGAGTGTCTTCAAGAACTGTCAAATTCTAAAAGGAATAAAAGTTTCACTCTCTTAAGATGAAATATTTGCTTAACCACTCATTTAGGAGAGGAGGGGGAAAATGAAAAAGTTTTAGGACTTCTTACAGAAACACTAAGATGTATTTTTCTTATTGTCCTTCAACTAGTATCAGAACATACTGTAAAAATAAAAAGTTATTTTTCTTTATATTTTCTTTCTGAAGTGGTTGATCTTCTAAGAGACCTTTTTCTTTGCACTTCTTTTTTCAGATCCAGTATCATGAATACAACAAAGTGAGACATAATCCATTTATCCGTGAGTGCTGGTTTGCCTGAGGTAGAGTTGATTTTCTTCAGAGTGGCTAGTATGGGGCTGTGTTTTGGATTTGTGCTGAAAACAGTGCTGATAGCATAGAGATGTTTTTGTTATTGCTGAGCAGGGCTTACAGAGAGCCAAGACCTTTTCTGCTTTTCATACTGCCAGGCTGGTGAGGGGATTGGGGTGCATGGAAGGTTGAGAGGAGACACAGCTGGGACAATTAACTCAGACTGACCAAAGGCATATTCCAGATCATATGACATCATGCTCAGCATATAAAGTGGGAGGAATGGCATTTGTCTTCCCAAGTAACTGTTACGCACAATAGAGCCCAGCTTTCCTGGGAATGGCTGAACACCTGCCTGCCAACAGAAGGTCTTTATCTTAGCCCATGAGTTCTCTAGCTTTATCCCCTCCAATTATCTCCAAGATCTGCTGGTGGGGGAGTGAGTGAGCAAGCTGGTACTTGGTTCCCGACTGGTGTTAAACCCAACACCATAGAAAACAGAACCCAAGTGCAAGCATGAGGAAATTTTATGACAATTTAGTTTATGCTGAAAGAATAAACAAAGCATGCAATGGCTGTCCTTACAAATTATGTGGCATGTAGCTAGATCTCTGTTACCAAAGTCTTCTACTAATGACTCAGCAAAACAGCGTGCCTAAGCAACTGCTCAAGAAACTTACACTTTTGAGGCAGGGATCATTGTTTTCATCTCTGTGGTGCATTATATCTTTTTCTACTTCTCCACCTTTAATTGTCTTCTCTTCAGGATCTTTTTCATCTCTCAGTTCTTTTTGCCTTGCAACAGTTCTTCCTAGATTTGGTTTTGGTCTCTGTACTCTGCCTCTCCTTAGAGGGGCAGGATTCAGCAAACTCCGTTTGCTGTCTTCTTGTAAACCCACTGTTTCATTAGACCTGGAAAAACACATAAGATCCATGAATTACATATCATGTCTGAAAGTGGGAGGAGAATTAGAGAAGTGGAGTGTTTTCATTCTTTTTTAGAAACAGTTATTAACATATGCAGATCTAGAATGTATTACTAGCTTCTTGAACTAATTATCAAACCTAGTTTATCTCTCTCCATCCTCTTCAACCATCTTTCTTTAAAAACAAAAATTTGAGTGTGGTTTTTTTTTGTTGCTGTTGTTGCTTTAGGTTGTTCTGGGATTTTTTGTTTGGGTTTTTTTGGGGTGAAGGGGCAGTTGGTTTTTTTTTAAATTTTACTTCGTACAATCTCTTCTGTAAAACCTATTCCTCCTTTTACACTACAGCTGCCAATTCTCCACTGAAAAAAAATGCAAAACTTAAATATGTGCATTAAATTACCCACATGTTGGATTTTTTTTCTCATCCTACCTGACACCTAACACTTAACTACACTTTGAGAACAAACACTTATTCCCATTGTTTAAATACTTAACCACTGAATCAGATGCATCTCAGTATTAAAGCCAGTAGCAAAGGCTTGTTTTAGTTTTCAAGGGATTAAGTTTTTTCGCATTTACCATGACTGACTCCTCGTTTAAAAGCACCACTTTAAAAACAAAAGTGCTTAATCTATGTTTCATGCATGAGTAAAGATTCCTATTCTTCCCTCAATTTCGGTCTCATTGCAGAAGTTTTTGAAGAAACTTCTATAATTACCACACTGTGAAGTACTACCACAAGGGATGGCAAATTGCTGGAGAGCAGCACACACCTCCTCATTTTTCTCATACTTACCGCGACACTGTTGCCAGGACTTGGTCATCTTTTTCTGCAGCTTCTTCACTGGTAACATCAGACCTATTACTCTGGTCAGTATTCTGAACAGAAATAGAACATCATGATGTTAACGCTCTTACATTTATAAAGTCCAGCATTACCTGACTGACCAAGTAACTGTACATAACGAGAGACAAAACAAATCGCTTGTGACAGACATATGCAA
>NW_021940917.1:14064511-14084176 GCF_001715985.3 Manacus vitellinus
CCCTTAAGCTGTAGATGGGACATTTTGTCATTTCCTGCATCTTTTTCAGGCTCTTCTTTCCTTCCAGATGCTCTTGTAATATTAGGTTTAAATCTCTGTCGACATCCTCTAAGTACTGTCTTTACAGCTGCAGTTTTTTCAGGTTCTCTGCAAAAAGGATCCAGAACAGTGACATTTACTACAAAATATTCAAGCCTGTGTATATTCAGCGACTTGCACAGCGTTTTTTACTGGAATCTGATTGTCTTTAGAATGATTTGCCCAAATTTAGGCAAGTTTCTTCACATGAGAAACAAATTTTGTTTAGTCTTACAGAGTGTGGAAACTCAGTTTATCTACTTACTAAAAAGAGATTAATTTTTCACACAGTGTAGGACCTTACCTAGACTGCATACTTGTATCTGCCTCTGCAAGTATCAGAAGCAGAGCCTTTAGCTGACAACAAAGATTAGGAGGAATGCAAAACCATAGTTATCAATTCCCGCAATTTCCCCTTTCAAATTCCAAGCACAGTTGGTACTTCATAAAGTAATGCTTTTCTCAACTTTCCAGAAAAGAAATACATACCTTCTACCACAGTGCCACCTGATATCATCCAAGAAAATGCTGAAGTCAATTTTAAGATTTATATTAAAACTTCACCGCTATTGTTGTCTTTTCATAAGAGCATTGTATAGAATAAATTAACAATTATATTTAGTTAATTCCAGGAGACTGGAGAAGTGACCTCAATACTTACTCAGATTCATTACCCAAATCTCTGTTCTCCACTTCTGTGGCTTCATTTCTGTTTCTTCTTCTACTGTCCTCCTCAGAGCACTGGAATTGAGGTAAGAAATATTACCCTTTGAGAAGTGTGTAGATACCTCAGCAGCATTTCTTAAAATACTACTTATGTAGCCGTTCCACAGCATCAAGAACATAACTATTAAGTAACACGGCTCCCTCTGACCTTTTCTTCTGTATTCTCAGGGTTTGGAGAGGAAGCTTCAGACTCCATTTTGTCTTGTGCTGCTGTCTCCCTCCTTCCAGATGATCTCATCAAATTGGGTTTAGGTCTTTGCAAGCGCCTTCTGTCTGCTGATTTTTCAGTTTTCCTTAAGACATAAAAAAGAGGTGGTATAGATGCTTACCAAATATACACATGAAGTTTTATACGGTCCAAGATGCGCTTGAAGAGCATCACAGACTGCATGAGTCAAGACACTGCATGCAGCAAGAGAATAAACAGAAAAAAAATTTCATCTTTTTGATATTAGAAGACATGCTACAACTTTATTGAAAGAACATCAAATAAACCTTAACAACTTTGATGGCTTTCAGTGAATCTACTTAAAAATACCTGAAGGAAGCATTTCATGCCATTAAATAAATAGGAATACCTTTTCTCCTAGGGATTCATGTCAATGAATCTCCTAGGGATTCACAATTAATGTCAGTGTGAACAGGCTTATTGGGTTTAATAGAAACAACAGAAATCTGCTCTATATACAAAATTTTCTCTCTGCCTCTCCTGTCCCTCCAAGCCATTTCAAAGCTATCTCAGCCATGGAACAGTGAACTGCTGTTTTCAAACACCTAGTCCTACTGCCAACATCCACACATTACTGAAGAATGGGGTACATACATCACTCTCTGTGTCCTTAACCATTGCAGTGGTGTATCTGGGGATTCACACAGTGACAAAGCCTTGCATCTTACCAACTATCTTCAGATCGGGAACTACTACCTTTTCTTATATTCTTCCTAGGGCAGGACAAATAAAGCTTTGATGGTCTTTATCAGAAGAGCCCTTCCAAATGGGAAAGACAGAAGCATGAAAACCAATTTAGCATGAACTAGTAGCCCATCCATAAATCACCTTTAAAAATTATATCATGGAATAAGAAATTGATGATCACGCAAAAAAGGAAAACTTAAGGCACAGACTTCTTTAAACACCACTGCTCAGTGTAAGAAATAGTCACAAAGATTAACTTCATAAAGGAGTGCAAGCAAGACAGAGACATCTTGGAGTATCTTCTTCAATTCTTGCTCTGAGCTCCAAAGAGCAACAGTGTCCAAACAGGAAGGAAGGAATACACCATAAACATAATCCATACAGTTAATAAGCTTTGATGGACAATTATGAATGTCAAAGAATTAAGTGAGGTCCTTTCATTAAAAAAAACAAAATCAACTTTCACAAGCAAGCTTCACCCACAAAGTAGCAGAAATTCATCTCTTGTTCTTGCTGACTTCGGATAGGCTAGATTTCTTTTTCTAAACTTAGTTAAGTCTTCCTCCCTGTTCCCATCTAACATTTAAGTTTTAGTCCAATGAATTGCTCTTCAGTGATCAAAATTTCTATCAAAAAACTTCATCATATACGGAAAACACGTTATCATGATTTCTCTTCTAGTTCACCTTGCTATGGTCAAGCAGAATTATATCCAAATTGAGTAGACACAGATTTATTTCCAGTACCACTGCAAGGTAAGATAATTCTACTTACATGATTTCAGACTGAGAACCACGCTCTGATGCACTTTGCTTTTCATCTGGTCTATGTGAGTGATGTATGTCTTTGTTCTGAGTAAGAAAAAAAATGTTGTAGAAAAGAAACAATAAACTTTTACTGTAAAGAAGAGCAGAAGCAAGATTCCTACAATGGTTGAGGCTGGAAGGGTCTGCTAGAGGTCTTCTGGTACAACTCTCTTGATCGAGCAGGGCCACCTGGAGCTGGTTGCCCAGTGCCCTACATCCACACAGCTTTTCAGTATTGCCAAGGATGGAGACTCCCCAGTCTCTCTGGGCAGCCTGTGCCAGGGCTTAGCACCCCTCACAGTGGAAAGGTATTTTCTGATCCTCAGAAGGAACCTCCTTGTCTTCTATTTTTTGCCCATTGTCTCTTGTCTCTTGTTCTGGCACTGGGCACCACCAGAAAAAGCCTGGGTCTGTTGTGTTCACATCCTCCCTTTAGGTTCTTATGCAGCTACTGAAGATCCCCCTGAGCCTTCTTTCTAGGCTGAGCCATTCCTGCTCTTTCAGCCTTTCATCTTACAAGAGATGCTTCAATCCCTTTGCCATCTTTAAGACCCTTGGACAGGCTGTGTCCAGTATGGCCGTGTCTCTCCTACCAGGGAGCCCAGAACTGGTCAATATGCCAGGAAATGCTTCTCCTAATGCAGCCCAGCTGTTTTTTCAACTCTGAGACTACCAAGACCCCCAGGTTCTTTTCTGCAAAGCTGCTTTCCCCCTGCTTGGCTTGCAGCATGTGCTGCTGCCTTGGGTTGTTCCTCCCCAGGGGAAGGACTTTGCATCTCCCCTTGTCCAACTTCCTGAGGTTCCTGTCAGCCCCTTTCTCCAGGTCCCTCTGGATGCCAGCACACTCTGCTGGTGTCTCAGCAATTCCTTCCAGATCTGCCTCATCTGTAGACTTGCTGAGGTTACACCCAGCCCCATCCTCCAGGTGATTTAGGGCAGTGTTGAACAGGATTCGACACAGTATTGACCCACAGGGTACACTCCTAGTTACTGGTCTCCAGCTGGATTTTGTACCATTGTTCACAAACCTCTGAACCCAACAATTCAGACAGTTTTTAGTGCACTTCCTTGTCTGCTCATCCAGTCTATGGTTCATCAGCTCCCTTACAAGAGGATGTTAGGGGAGACAGACAGTGATAGAAGCCTTACTGAAGTCAGGGTAGACACTCTTTACTGCTCTCCCTTTCTTTTGTACTTTCTAAGATGAAGAATGATCTTAAGGGGAAAGTTTGTGGTGAGATATTAGGAAATTCTACATGTTAGTGTTTCCCTAATGCAACAGGCGAATTATTTGTTCTTTAGCCTTTTAGATATGACATTCCAAAAATTACAATGAAACCGGGATACAAGAATTATCAAGGGAATGGAACTTTCTCTGTATGAGGAGAAATGTAGGATTAAAACTTTTCACCCTGAAAACAATATTGTTAGAGAGAGGGAGACACGGCATTATAAACAAGAATAGCTTGAAGATGAAGAAGAATATCATAAAGATGAACAGGAACTTAACAACGGAAGTATCGTGCATATTAAACTATCATGCAGCATGCTTAAAACAATCCAAAGAATACCCTTTTTTAATTAAGTAAATAATTATCTCAGCTGTGGTATGCAATTCATCACAGAAGTACTGGTAGATGCAAAAAAAGCAGCTAGACAAAGTCATGAGTAAGTGGTGCATCAAGGGCTTCAAAATAAACCAGATGCAATCCCAGAAGTTTCTAAACTGCTGGACCTCATTAGAACATACCTGAGGAGAGATCATTCAATCTTGGTCGAGTTTCCTATATCATTCCTGGAACACCCCATGATAGCCAGTACAGTGGACAAGAGTTCACAGAGGTTTCCACTCTGAGGCAGCACAAACAACCTAATGCTGTCCCCCCTCAAATAAGTTTCCAACATTGTACTAGTAAGCGTATGCCAGCAAAATCCTGCTCCAGGGTTTAACTGTTCACTTTGCAATGCTTCACTTTTGGATAATTAAACTGTTCTGCTGTTTTATTTGTCTATGACAAGCATGCACAGTATACTCTCTGAATAAATTTAGGTTAACAGACAATCCATTAAACCCAGCCAAACTGATACTATTTAAATTCTGATGATGTTCTTAGACCTGATGACTTTTGTCCACCCAGTGGTGAAATCATCACAAAAACAATAAAAAAATGGCTTTGATTTAATTTACAAATCTTTTCTAATGATAATGGGCAATGTCTTGAGAAGAACTACATAAAAAATAAAAATACCTTTGTTTCTCTAGTTTCTTCAGATTGCCTCTCTTGGCTTCTAATCTTTGAAACTGGTAACTCTGAAATCTGGCTTTCCTGTGATGTATCGTCTCTAATATCCCCGGTTCTCGGTTTAGCTGATTCTGTTTCTAATATAACACTGTTGACATCTTCAAAGCTGAAATAAATAAAAGCGTACAGCAACATTAGTGTATTTTTAGAAAAAAAGCTACTAGTGTTTACAGATAGATCAAGTTGCACAGAAAAACAATGCAATTTCGACATAAGTATCTATGTTTCAGAGAATCTTACAAGTTTTAGTGGTATTTGCAGAATAAGAGCTTTAAAACAACTTTTGTACTTTTGCACTGCTATTATAAAATGATGTTTAAATCTGATCTGATTATTCTAGACTAGATTGTTTTTAAAAAACAAACTTTAACAAGAACAGTGTATGCAGAAGCTTCTTTCCTCTCATCCTTTGGGACCATCTATGCTGAGTTCAAAGGCAAATAGCTGTTCCTTCATATGTTTCTAATGAAGTATTAAAGGACATTGTTATTTTATACAGATTCTCAGAAACTTTAATCGCAATACAGCTAAATAAAACTAACATGCAAGACTCTCAAGTTGCACTCACAGTTTCATAATCAATTTTTACATTTACCACTTTCACATATATCAAGTCTAATAAATATTCACTTTCTTATAAGTAAAAGTATGCCCAAAATTGAACAAAACAAAAGATAGCCTCCCACTCAGGTTCTGCAAAAATACAGTCTAAGCAACGTTCCTTTTCCACAAGAACCATTTTATTAAAAACAGACAAATTTTTCAAGCATATAGCAACACTGCTTAGCAACATTATCAACCACTGCTTGAAGAGAAATATTAGGAGTTAGGATAAACCAATGCTCTTCCTAAACACTCAAAAAGAATGCAATCAGTTTTGTAAGTGACTTTAGTATTAATGTACATCAATTTTGCAAGTGCAGCCCATCAGGGCAGAGAATATTTTCATACGTTTGATTGTGTAAATCATAAACAGTTTACTAAAACCCAGGACAGTTCTCAGAAACCAAAACCCTGCACATTCTGTGGCAGTTAATATGAATAAATAAAACCAAAATAAATACTTTTAACTCTTTTATTTTGCCTAAGCTTTCCATTATAAACATTACCTGCATAAATCAACACCACCTTCTCTCTCCATTTGGTCGGTCACTGGTAAAAAGGACTCTGATCTCTCTTCCTCTGTGACAGCAGTTTCATCTTGTTTTCCTTCAATAGCACAATCCAGTTCTTCTCTACAAGTAGTATGACTGTCATTGCTTGTATCATGTACCACTTTTTTCCCTGAGAATTAACAAGAATTAAATCAATCTGGACATTCTGGGAAACGTCTTCGAATTCCAATTCTCAAATCCTAGCTGCAGTGAAGAAGAGTTAATTTAATACCAAAAATCCCAGTAGAAAAAGACCAAGTGTTAAGATTTAAGATAACTGTTCTCAGCTAAAATAGATTTTAGATTTAGTAAGAAAGCTGATCTTGAAAGGCATTGTTCCACAACCTCCGAAGGCAGATCAGCAACAGAAATTACAGACCAAATTCTCATTTTTTAAGTTCACAATGTCTTTGTATAAAATTTATATTTTAACGTTTGAGCATTTTTGCCTCTTACTTTTATTAGAGGATTTCCCTTCTTCAGCAATTTTTGAAGGGACAGACATTTCTTCTGGAATATTCTCTACCTCCTCTTCAAGATCATCTTTTCTCTTCTTCTTTCTCTTCTTTTTTGCTAATGCTTCTAACGCAACCTGTTCTTCTGCCTGTTCAGAAATGCCCAGAGATTCCTCATTTTCTTTCTCAGCCGTCACACCGTCTGCTTCTGTTTCTTCATCAGAAATTCTGGCTTCCTGAAGTTCATCTTGATCATCAGCAGCTCCTGTGCTGGCAGCTTTTGCTACTGAGACATTATGGTTCCTGGTTAATAGACTGGTGGAGTAATACACAGCCATAAACAGCACAGGCATTTTTATTAGCAACATCTTGTGTATTCGTACATCACTGCCAATATACTGCCAGACATATGAGCAGGACCATGAGAAGGCAGTCACTGACTTAACAGAAAAGCTTCAGCACAGATTAACTTCAACATTAAACGCAAAACACATTCTGTACCCAGGACACTTCACAAGGGGAAGGTCAATATGGGATGTAAAGCAAATTTAGTAAATGTTATTGCTCCTATGCTTTTTAGCAGATTACACAGTCACATTTGGATTCAGGGAAAACAGACGTTGCTATTCCAGAAAGAATAATCGTATCTCTGCAGAAAGAGGTGATGATGGTTGCAGAATATATGCCATGAAAACGTAATTTTTTACCATGAAATGTTTTGCAGTTGATCGTGCTTCCTTACATAAGAAAGTTGAAATATTGTCTAGCTAGTAACTGACAAGTTATTTTTTGGGTTTAATGAGATTCTAAAATTCTCTTCTCTACTGTTTTAAGGACATTTTGTCTTGATCCTGTATTTATGTAGAACATAAACCACCAAGAACCTTTCCTTGTCCTTTTCATTACTCTTAAATGAATTTGTTCCCCTGTAATTAAAACTCCAAAATGCAAGAGAAGTAGAAAAGCATACTCACATTGCTCTACACGTTAAGTACTTTTGATCTATCAATGAAGTGTACAAACAGAATTTCTCTATATGGCTGTTAAGTCCTAACAGATGGGATATTTTACTTAATCAAATCCAAAAACCAAGGCTATAGAAAATAGCAACTATTTCGATTTTAAGAACTAAACACTGATTTTGTTTCCTAGCTAGCATCCCCTTTAAAAGGGTTGTTCACTTGTTTTTTACACAATACCACTTAAAAAAGAATGGGTCCTTATGGAACAAACAAGTGAACAATCCCATAGAATTAGCACAATGTTTATGAAATGGTGTCACTATAACTGTTTTTAATTTAGGCACAAAGGTGAAAGGTCCTTTCCCAGGTACTAAAGTAATTAAGACACTGTTACAGTAATTAAACACGGTAATTAAACATAATCTTTATTTTGAACAGACAAGAAAGATAAAACAACTTTTATAAGAGTCTCTGAAAAGAAACACACTCTTCAGACTTAGGAAGTCAAACTACTCTTAAAGAAGAAACAGAACCCTCAAAAGAAGAGGGTTCCAAATGTAATTCATATCTAAAATAAATCACAGAAGAGCTTGCCAAAAATATGATTTTGGCTCAAGGATTCTACAAGTGAATTCATTAGCAACTTACAGAGATACTTATCAACTGGTAAATTAGAACAGCAGTGCTTCAGACTGCGAAAGAGCACTTATTTCACTGCAGTCTCACGTTTCTGCTGTTAGTAATTATTACCATCCCACACACCAGTAAACTACACCTGAAAAGTTATACTACAAGGCTAGGATCCTCTTGCCCCATTCACAACAGAGAAGGAAAAGATTCCCTATGTGATTTTTCATCTAGTAGCACATTACTGACCACTGTTCTGTAATGCCACCTCAAGCACTCTTTTAAAGTACCTTTTGACTTCTTCCGAGGCCTTGGTGACTTCCTTTCCTTTGGCTTCTGGCTTTTAACAGTCTTTTGTTTCCTCTTTTCCTCATCTGCTAAGACCTTCTCAAGCAGTTGGGCAAAGAATTCAAAATCAAAGGGTCGTTTTTCTTCTATCAGATTAAAGCAAAGAAATAGAACAGATTTCAAACTTCATGATTTTTTTGAGTTTCAGGTTTGTAAAATAATCAGTGACATGATATTAAAAAGCAACAGTTATATCAACAGAGTGTTCTTCTGAAAAATATCTTCTGTATCACTTGAGCAGGGACTAATGGTGACAAAAAGGCAACATGGATTATGGTAGATTGGTTTTAAAAAAAACCCCAAATTACAAAACTAAGTAGTTCAGAAAATTTAAGACCTGACAAATACTCAAATTGTACCATAGTATCAAATAATGTATTAACATGCTGCTCTAGGACATATGTACCTCATTCAATTAACAAAAAAATTCTTAAAGGACTCTCAAAGCAGTTTACAATAAATAACCTTGCTAGAAATTCCCATGAATCAGAATAACCTTCAACTGAATATATATACGAAAGTTTATATTAATCTCGCTAAGCAGACACCTAAAAAAGAAAATAAACCTCGAGATCTTCATTGTGAACCATGCCTGTTATAAAAACCTAAGATTCCACAGCTACTGGACTCACCTATGAGCAAAAACTTCCTTATAATTAATTCAAGCAAGGCAAAGTACAAAAATTACTCTGAAAATAGACTACCATTTAATGACTCATTGTAGGGTGGGGTACATTACTTACTGAAAGCTTTGTCTATTCTCCATCCATTAGCTTTTTCCTCACGTTTGAACTTGTTCTAAAAGCAAACACACGGTTGTCTTTTCGTTAAGCAAGAAATGTAACAGCATGTTATACAAAATGGCAGATCAAGATAAGCCTTCAATGCAAGCCAACTGAAGTTGCTGAATTTACATAGACACTCACAGAACAAAAGTTTGTAATTAATTTTTAAATATAAAATCTGTCACCAGTAGATATCACCAGATATACTGCTTTTATTACTTTCAACACCTCTGTCCTGACTTTCAATCTGAGCAAGGTTTGAAATATAATAGACTTCCCCAGCTGTATGCCACAAAAGAAACAACACTGAAGACCACCATCAAACAACCACTTATGCTTATCATCACTCTTCATTTAAAATAAAGACAAACTGTGTCTAACTATGCTAGATTTACTACATACATCGATCCAAATTCAAACAGCAAATAATGTTTCAGATGCTTACAACCTCTTGAAACAGGTATTAAAAAAAGCACTACTACAGACACAGTAGCATCAAAAATATCAATACTAACAGAGGAAGCATGGGAATGCAAATGAGAAAAAGAAAAGCAAAACCAGATGTTTAGTTGCTTTATTGAGTGCTTTAATTTTTACCTTGATTTCTGCTCTGGCTCTATGAGGAAACAGCCGTCCAATCAAGGAGAAGTCTGTTCCTACCATGCTGATAGCTAAAAAGAACATATCTGTTTCTAGAGAAAAACAATAAGAAAAAATATCATACGCATTTAAGCATTTACTAAACCATCCTCCTTGCTCTCAGAAATAAAAACACCTTGCAGACTTAATGCTATGAGATCAGTAACTTCAAGTTTACCTACCATAGCTGCAAGTCCAGGTGAGCTGGAGTATATCTGTTATTTTAGCTACGTATCTCTAGTAACATTTGCTGAATGAACTATCAACAGAAAGAATTGTCTAACATGCTAAAACTGCAGAGTGTGAAATATGTTTTGTAAAGCTAGTAAATCAAACTAACCAACCCCAAATTGTCAACGTCCATTTTTATTATGAACACAAGCACAAACAGAAATCAGAAAAACACCACGTAAAACACCACTATTATTTAATAGGAAAAGAGTGCACAGTCAATTCTTCCCAGAAGGAGCACAGTGAATTCTGAAGCTAAATTTTTCCATCTACAGGTGTAAAAAGTCCTTCCCAATTGTAAAAGGTCTAGCAATGGTGTTGTCAGCCTAGAGATAATAACCAATTCACAGCAGGAGTAATAAAAAAAGAAAAAACAAGCCACCCTCTCATAAGAACAGATGTCTATTTACACTGAAATCAGTCCAGAGATGCTTTCTGTGATTTATTCCTGCCCAGGTTGGAATAACCGAGTTAAAAAGTACTAACTGCTCCATATAGAGCAGTTGATCTGTACACCAGAATCAAAAATTATACTTTTGATAAAGCAGACTAGCATTTTTCAGCATTTTTTAGCATTAAACATCCATGACAGAAAAGAAAAAAATCACAGGTAGCCTATGTATAATATATAATAAGGCACTGGATTCTTTAAATATACCAATTTTCACAGTAAAAATCATAGCTCTTCTTGTTGTAGGAGTTGGGAGGGTTGACAGTACACGACACATAAGTAGATCCATTTACTCCATTAGGGAAAAAAAAGAAGTCAAGCATAAAGCATAGGTGGAAAAGCAAGACTTTACTGCAGACTTGAAATTTTAAACCAAAAATATACTCACCTTTATTTGACCACGGTTTTGTGTAAAAACTTTTCCTGAAGCTGGAATATGTAGTTGTAGAGCCACGCTCAAAGATGGGATCATTTTCTTCCACAACACATGGACCTTTTGTTCTTAGAACTTCTACAGTTAAGCTGGAATAGCAAACACACAAAGAGACTTATCTGAAAATATTGCTAAGAAGACACACAGCAGATGTTTGTAAGACAAATATTCAAATTTTTCATGCCACAAGCGAGCATTTGTACTTTGTAACTAAGTTTAATAATTACATTAACATGTACTTTAATGGGAGAATGCAGCAAGAAATCACTACCCTACTCAGCCTGTAAGTAAATTTGCTTTTTCCTTTTTATCGGTATAGTACAGATAGACATAATTAAGTATCTTTAAAAAAAGACTTCTTAACATTCAAGAAATTTATTTTGCAAAACCACAAGAGCCTCCCAACATCCTTCTAGAACACTTTCAAATTCTTTTACCAGGCCTGCTCTACCCTTAAACCTTGGCCTAAATCTCATGCTAGTAATACTTTTGGGGAACTCAATAATTCAATAATCTACTTTTTAAAAGTCATATGCTAAGCAAATTTTCTGAAAACACTCACAGAAGAATAAAGCAGCAACATGCAAAATGCAAAGCTGGAGCAAATCATACTGAAAACCAAGTAACAGTAAGCAGATACATGTTAACTCTAAGAAACAAAACAGTCAGTTAAACAGAAGACATTTGAAAGTTTGACAAATCCTCAGTGTTCGTTCTCTGTAATGAAATACATTTTCCTCTTTATCTCCTTCTCCAAAAACATTTCTTATAAAGTCTGCCGCTACTGAGATGCAGAGAACTGCTGCTCCTTTGCCACATACTTGCACTGTTTCCTAAGTAAGTGCATCTCAACTCTCAACACACAAATACATACTCATGCTTGCCCCAGGCCAAAGTAGAACTGTTCTCTATCCCCAAACTAAGCTGCAATGCAGTATGTATTGTCCATGAGACAGGCACAGGATTTGTTACCTTTCTTCATCCAGAATAATCGAACCATCTTCTGCCACTTTCACACGAGGAACTAGAAGTGGGCCATCCTGACTCTCCTCCCCATTTTCTTCTTCTTCCTCCTCCTCTTCTTCATGACCAAGAGTACTTTTCTCCTCCTGCCTACAATTTTTAAGACAACAAGCAAAAATAGTTTTGAATTGCTGCTCAGTATACCAGACATTTCACCAATTTAATGAACCACTCAGCAAAGCAACACATCAATGAGTTAGTCAATACATAAACTCTGAAATCAGCTTTTCATTCTATTGTAAAATGGAAATATGCACAAATGTAATACTGAAAGCAAAATGTTCTTTAACCAGCCTACATTCCCAAATTACAATTTCTTATAAATAAGGGCTGTGATACTGAAACATTAAAAAAATAGACTGAGACTGTATTACCACAGAAACATGTTTTTTTTAACACCAGAAAATTTTTGACTATACTTCACCAAGACTAACCCTCTCAGTTGACTCAGCGCAGAATTTTTTTCTGTTCTCTTTTCTTCTGCCAGTGAAGACCTGGAATTTCATAAAAAGCTTGAGATGATTGTTTATACAGATACATTTCTGCTTCATTCCACAAACCTGGCTTTTACTAGACAATGGACAAAAAAAAACACAAAGTTTTTTTTTGTCCATTCTTTGTATCACATCTAGACTTAAGTCTAACTAAACAACCACTTAATGCTTAATGAATTTTGCTCTTTCTTGTGTCAGCAAGCACAAAAAAAGATACTTTGAGCAGTAATCCATTGTAAAGTACAAGAAATGTAGGAGTATCCTGCTCATTACCTCCTGAAGGACTCTTCAGTGTAAAAGAAAAAATAACAAGGAAAATGATCAATAAAACACATAAACACACAAACATTAACAAGCAGGTGATAACAGACAGTACCAGAAAACTTATCAGCTACTAAGAGAAAGAACAAGATTTGGATAACCGTACTTCTATTTATGTGATTGCTTTTGGCAGCTGCAGGAAAAAGGCCCTGGCCCTGTGCAGCCAGTTGCATTAGTGTTCCCTGTGTCTGTGCACCCCTGGGATGCTCACTCAGCCTTGCTGCTGGTGAAACATGTAAACAGAACAGCAGCAGCTACATCCATCCAGATGGAACGTAAAGACCTCATGGGTCTTGCAGTGCATTTTGCACTTCAGCACCTGGAAGGAGAAATCCTTAGCTTCCTGAGTCCATTAGACCTGGTAGGCAATCATAACATTCCTAGCAGCCATAACTAAAAATACTGGGGAAAAAAAAAAAAATTTGACTATTCTGTATTTCTACAGAGATAAATTAATACTTGGGAAAGGTTCATGTTTGTGTATTTCAACAAGTACATTAATCACTATTCTCATTTCTGTAGATGTGAAATAGAAGCTTTTATTCCCATTGCAATAACACTGCATCTGTGCTAATACTCCAGAGTTAAGTATTAAACAGGTAGAAAAATAATTTAGCTTAAGGAGAGAGAAAAAGAAGTCATACTTACTTCATAGGATTGTTTTCTGGCAGATAGTATATCAAGTCTCTCATGGTCATCTTAGAACGATCTGGTGGAGAACGCCCTTCGATTATTGGGGGCCTGTGTTTCAACTTCTTCCATACAAAAAATAAAAACAAACCCACTCAGATTCACCCTGGAAGTACTTTACATTTCACAAATTAATATTTTTGTTTGCTTATAAAGTACCCCATTCAGGGAGTTCTATTGTTCACACACACACACCACCACCAAGAACAAAAATACGATTATATTAAAAGTGTCCCTTTGTCAAGAGGGCATCAGAGACAACCTTTCAGAGAAATCCACCATCTGGCAGAAATAAATGTTAAAGTTATTCAGAATTACAGAACTCAGACAATGATCCACTTGAAACACTATGAGAAATACCAAATTCCAAGCTTCTTACAGCACACTTCCCTACTTAATACCAACTGTGAAACTTTAAAATTCGAATGCTGACTATAAAATAATACCAGGTGTAATGTCAAAAAGACCTGTGGGTCTAATCAAATGAAGCAATACACAATTTCTTGTGAAATTCATATTATTAGTGGACAAAGTTCTACTACTGCTTCTAAACAGAACAAACCCATATGGAGTTATGAGGTATCACAGACTATTAGCACTGAGCAGCTGATGACCACCAGAAACCACTAATGCAAAGAGATAATACATGTTAGGTGAATCACACGCCTTGCCCTTTACAAACCAGCACAGCTCAGCACAGAGGTCTTACCATCCGCTCTTTCTTCAGCTCTTCTTTAAGCATTTCTCTTAACTTCCGAGCTTTGAGGATCCTTTCACGGTCGGAACACGTTCGTTTTTCTTTTTCAGGAGAAGGTTTCATAGGAAGCTTTTCCTCCTGTGTTTCTGATCTCTCCTGTGTTGGTCTCTCCTTGAGGGGAGAGGGTACATTCTTCTGCAAACTGTCATCATTTTTCTGAGCAGCCACACCTACAGTTTGCTCTTTATTCACCGATTTCTTTAGCGGTGAAAACTGTGGCACTTGTGGCACAGGTGTTTTCTTCTCAGGAAGCACGGGAGACTTTAAAGAGCTCTCAACACTACTCTTTTCTGGTGTGGGGGAATCCTTCTGAAATGAAACACCGCCATCAGGAGCCTGTGATGTTCGCCTCTGCAGTCTTGGTGCAGAACGCTGAGCAGATGAAGGTCCAGCTCTGGGTTTGACAAGATTTGGCATGGTGGAGATCCGTTTTCTTCTCTGCGTAGGCATCTCTGCAGGTTTACTAGCTTCCCCAGCACCACTGGAACCATCAGCCTTGTCATCGCTGGAAAATTTAAGAGATTATTCTGAAGGACTTTATGGTGACAGATTTTTCACTCTCACTTTCGAGATATTTTTATGGGTAAATCAGTATAAACCCCCTGCTACAGGAAAACTGTTATATACAAAAAGCAATGCTAGAATCAAGGTGTAGCTGGTACTTCTTCATAAACCAATCAGCTATAAGAGCTGGTATATTATTTTCTAATATTAATTACTCATCAACTAGCCCACAACAGTAACATGTCCCCACCCCCCACTTCTTTTTTTGGAAGGCTCTCTCCTTTCAGCTAAAAATACTGGTACAATAAAGCTTTATAAAAAATAAATAAAAAATATAAAAAATAAATATATAAATAAATATATCACATAACACAGGTGATATACTAAAAACATTTTAATAAAGCTGTATGTCACAAGCAGTTTGATGATTTTTATTACAATAAATGTTAACATTCCTCTTACATACACATTTGCAAGTAGATGATATGTAAACTGTGAATTTCAGAAAAACTTCAGCAGGCAAACTGGCTGCTGCTTACACTTAACACATCAACAACTCTCAGCTTCCCTGGAAAGCCTTCTTATATAAGTACTTTTCCCATCATTTACACAGAAATAACTTTCAAAGTGCAAGTAAAATTGCGAACAATTATGATCTCCCCAAATCTGCTGACTCCTCCAGGGTTCAGCTTCATGGCTGTTGCTCACAGTAAGACTGCAGTAGAATTATAACTGAGTCATAAAGAGGGGTTTTTTTTAATTTTACATTGGAACCATGCCCTGTTTCTGTATATGAGGACAACCACACCCATAGTTCACTTAGCCATTTTCAAAAATGATCAGGTGCAAATGCCTTTCAAGGAATATAAGAAAAGCAGAGAAACTTTTCTAAATCCTCTCCAGCTATTGCCTGTGATTCAGGCAAATGCTGCATATAATGGGTTTCATCAAGCAGCCTCTGTTAAATGGCTGAATCAGTTTGTCCCACACTGTGAGTTCATAAACATTTCTAGTACACAGAACATCACTGGAAGAGGAGTTTAGAGGGGTCATTGCACGGTGCCTGCCTGTGTGTTTTGAATGAGATCCTTGCAAATTCCTTTCAACACCCTCTGTTCTTTGTACAGCAGGAGACAGTGGAAAGTAATTCTTTTTCACCTTCTCCGTACCACCTGTGTTTTGTGGAGTTTTTAATCAGAGTGCCACGTTGGATTTCTGAACAGTTAAACACAATTTAGCAGAAACTGTATGAAAAAAAAAAAAGAATTATCTTATGCTTTGAAAATTTTCACTTCCCTGAAAACAAAACAGGGTAAAGTAACCAATGCTA
Source organism: Manacus vitellinus (assembly GCF_001715985.3). Classification (NCBI taxonomy): domain Eukaryota; kingdom Metazoa; phylum Chordata; class Aves; order Passeriformes; family Pipridae; genus Manacus; species Manacus vitellinus. The sequence continues at coordinate 14,080,545 of NW_021940917.1, forward strand.
CAGACACAGATTTGAGCAGCTGAGAAGGAATGCTGTGATTTGGAAGGATAGATATGCAAGACATTTTCGCATTTACCTTTACTTTTCTTGCACACTACACAACACCAAATACCTCACCCAGGAAATCAAATTGTGTGACTTCTGTCAAATCCACTCTTCCTTAGAGACAGAGACACCCAGACAACCAATTTCTAAAATGCATCACCTAGAAAGATATCTAGAGCTCCCCAAAAAGCCAACACTGTCTGCTCTGCAAAAAATCCCTATTTGCTCTCTCCTGTTTGGTTGCTGTACACCTTCAGAAGCAACCAAGAACTTTAAGAACCAGCTTTTTAGTGGAACTTAAGGTGATCAAATAGGGGAAGGAAGGGAGCAGCTCTCACCCATGCCTTTTCTACTTTCTCCCAGGACTGTAAGTTCCCCTGGGAGTCTCCCAGCATTTCAAGTTGGATACCACCTTCTCTGTCCAGCTGAGTTGTGGAACCCACCATAGTTCTCCAGTGGTTCACAGGTCTCTTCTTCTAAGAAGAATATTTTCCAAATCCACACATCTCCAAAGAAGCTCACCCTTAAACACATCCCACACCTTCCAAAGTGTTGGCAAACACATTCAACATGAACAATTTTAAAACAGTTTTAATTGTCTTACAATTGCTCTTCTTTTATTTTTTTTTAACAGAAGGGTATGGTTTTGTGCATTTGTAAGCTTGGGTATTTTTTATATTTATTGAGAAAAATATTTTATGTGCCTGTTACTTAAAATCACAGAATATCCTGACGTAGAAGGGACCCACAAGGATCACCAAAGTCCAACTCCTGGCCCTGTGCAGCCCCAAGAATCGCATCATGTGCCTGAGAGCTTCCTGAACTCTGTCAGGCTTGGCACTGTGACCACTTCCCTTGGGAGCCTGTTCAATGAACCACCCTTTGGGTGAAAAACCTTTTCCTGATATCCAACCTGATTCAGCTTCATGCCATCCCCTCAGGTCCTGTCACTGATCTGCAAAAAAGAGATCAGTGCCTGTCCCTCCTCTTCCCCTCCCAAGGAAGTTGTAACTGCAATGAGCTCTCCCCTCAGCCTCCTCTTCTCCAGCTGAACACACCAAGTGCCCTCAGCCGCTCCTCACACAGCTTCCCCTCAAGGCCCTTCACCATCTTCACTGCCCTCCTTTGGACACTCTCTAATGGCTTAATATCTTTCTTATATTGCAGTGCCCCAAACTGCACACAATATTCAAGGTGAGGCTGCCCCAGTGCAAAGCAGAGCAGGACAATCCCCTCCCTCGACCAGCTGGTGATGCTTTGCCTGATGCCCCCAGGACAGGGTTGGCCCTCCTGGCTACCAGGGCACTGCTGACTCAGATTCAACTTGCCATTGACCAGGACCCCCAGGTCCCTTTCCATGGCACTGCTTTCCAGCATGTCTGTACAAACATCCAGGATTGCCCCATCCCAGATGCAGGTCTGGCATTTCCCCCTGTTGAACTTCATATGGCTGGTGATTGCCCAGTCCTCAATTTGTTGAGGTCTCTCTGCAGGGCCTCCCTGCCTGTGAGGGTGTCAACAGCTCCTCCCAGTTTTGTGTCATCTGCAAATGTGCTCAGTATCCCTTCCAGTCCTGTGTCCAAGTCATTTGTGAAGATGTTGAAGAGCACAGGGCCCAACATGGAGCCCTGTGGAACCCCACCAGTGACAGGTCAGCAGTCTGATGTCACCCCATTCACTGTTACCCTCTGTGCTCGACCCGTGAGCCAATTGTTCACTCAGCACATGATGTGTTTATCCAGCTGTGGGCTGGACAGTTTGCCAGAAGGATCCTGTGAGAGACAGGATTGAAGGTTTTACTGAAATCCAAAAAGATTACATCAACTGGCTTCCCCTTATCAGTGGGTGGGCTACCTTGTCATAAGGTTATATGGCAAAGCTCTGTTTTTTAAGCCATGAGAATAGATCAGAGTGCCTTTCCGAATAGCACCGGTATCTAGTTTTGAAACCCAATGTTATATTCCACTGAAGCACTGGTTAAACTACAAATATGAAAGTCTTTAACAAATCTCCTGAATTAGCAACAATATCACAAAAGTGAAAAATAGTAAGAATGTTTTCATTTAAGAACAAAGTATCAGATTGCAAAAGATCTAGTAACATAATCTTTGTAACAAGTGAATTTTATAAATAAAACCTGAAAGAAAAACATCCTTAAAGCACAATGCAAAAGAAGATGTAAGACACAAGCCGAAAAAGAGGCAGCATGGGTTTCCTAAAGACATGTCATGCCAACTACTCTGATATCAGAATTTCTAGTCACAAGAAACAGAAGACTGTAAGACCTTGTCACACTGTTATAAAGGACAAGCTTCAACCAAAAGAATAGAGATATTCATAAAAGATGCAGAACTTAAAAGAAGTAGGAAGGTTGTTGTGAAAAGTAAACATCAGACTGGGGAAATTTCCTGAAAAACTGGTCTGTACTGCTTTTGAGGGGACAGAGTTACAGTAGCTGATCTATTGTTTCAGATTTGTGACCACAAGAGTGTTGACAGCACACCCAGGTTCCAGCTATTGCTGAGCAATGATTAAATAGCACCAAGGTCTTCTCTCATGGTGCCCCATGACCCAGCAGACTGGGGATGGGCAAGAAGCTGGGAGGCAACACAGCGGGGACAGCTGACACCAGATGACCAAAGGGATATCCCATGTGGCATCATGTTCCTCAGTAAAAGCCGGGGAAGAAGGAACACAGGAGGACATCTGGAGTTACGACGTTTTTCTTCCCAAGCAACTGTTACGTGTAATGGAGCCCCACTTTCCTGGAGACAGTAAAATACCTGCCTGATGATGGGAAGTGGTAAATGAGTTCCCAATCTTGCTTTGCCTACTTGCACATCTTTTGCTTTATATATTACACTATCTTTATCCTGACAAGAGGATTCTTGCACTTTTGCCCTTTTGATTTTCTGCCCATCCCATGGGGCTGGGAGGGGGCAGGGGCGTGATGAAGCAAGCAAAGGCTTAGCATCCAGTCAGGGTTAAACTACAACAGGAAGGTCCTCAAGGACTGGTCCTACGACCAACTTTACAACGTGCTTGCGCTACAATAACTGAATAGTCGAAAAGGAAAAATACTAGAAAGTCTTCCCTTGTTAATGCACGGAGAGGTGAATACAAAGGAGTAAGTGCTGCAGGAATGCAGAATCAAAGTCATCCGATTACGGAGCACAAGGAATTTTTGCTGTACACAGCAAACCGGGGCTCCCGGCTGCTGCAGAGCCAGAAACCGAGTGCCAGACCACACCGGGTCCCTGCTTCGCAGTTTTATCTTACAGAATCAATTAGGTTTGAAAAGACCTCCGAGATCATCGAATCAAACCTACGGCCAAACACCAATATGCCAACTAGACGACAGCACCAAGTGCCACGTCTAGTCTTTCCTTGAACCCCTCCAGGGACGGTGACTCCACCACCTCCCTGGGCAGCCCATTCCAAGCACCTGCTGCGGGACCGCAGCTCAGGTTCTGCTTAAGCTGCGAACGCGTCAAACACCCAGAAGTCGTTGTCCGACAACCACGTACGCGCTGACACCGGGCACCGACCGCGGGGTCTCCCAGGAGCTCTTCGGGACGAGCCCCCAA
>NW_021940917.1:14085347-14125066 GCF_001715985.3 Manacus vitellinus
CGCTGTGATGCCGCTGCTGTGTCTGGGTCTCTGCGGGCTTGGCGTCCCCGCACCGAAGTCCTGCCTGTAGCGAGTGCGTGGGTATGGGGCGCTGGGGCTGAGGCTTCTTCCCAGCCCTGCCGCCGTCTAGAACTGGAGGCGAAAACATCCTCCCCCGCCTCCTGGCGCAGCTGTGCTGCGGGGCGGGACGGAGGAATAAAGGTGGTGATGGGCTGGAAAAACAACCACCGTCCGTTTCACACCCGGCTGCCGCCCAGAAATGGAAATACAGGGCTTTTATATCAGTGCTGAACACTCAATACTACACTACCTTAAGTTGCGGTTGTTAAGGCTGTCGTTGAAAGGGCAGCAGGACTTGGTGAATCATCACCGCGTTCAGCAGCAATGTTGTTGGTAGACCCGCTCTAAAATGGCGGAGAACTGTGAACCAAACCCAAGATGCTCGCTCTGGAGTCGCTCCTGTGCCTTCTGCGTATTATGCTTGGCAGTACAGAAACTGCTTATATTTAACTGAGGTTGTGCTTGCAACACTCACTCTTAAAAATACACAGTTTTGAGGCTGTGCTTTCACATTCACTCTTGAAAATACACAGTTTTGAAGCCACTCTGCTGCAGGAAGTGCAGCCGAAGACCTGGATCAAAACCAGTTTGTGCACAGAACAGATTTTGAACGTGAGGAAGTGGCAGGTTTAGGGCTTTTTTTTGGTATTTTTTCCCCCTGGAGTTGGAAGAGCAAGGACAGGTTGAACTAAGGCGTATGTCTTGCACAGGCAGGCTGGGATGGGGATGCTTAAGCGTGAGTACAAGCAGGAAGGGTGTACTGGCCTTTATAGGGCAGTTCATGCTTGAATTGCACATTACAGAAAGCTGAATTGTCATCTGGTGGAACAATTTCATGGAAGATTTAGGTTGATGTTACAGAATGTAGAAAACAGCACTGGCTCCCTTGAAGCTAGGGATACTCATTCAGGGTTCCTGGTGAAGTAATGGGGCCAAATAGTCCTTGGAAATGTTGACTTGGAAGCAGGCATGGTACAACTAAGTTTCTTTCCAGATAGTTATTTGGTCTTCTGTGCTTTGTGTGCATTCTGTGTTGCTCAGCTTTTCTTCCTGCTCTGCTTTACTGTGCAGAAGTGACAGCCAGGCTTTTCAGTGATGCCACTGTGTTTAGTTCCTAAATTTACACCCTCGCTGTGTGTATGGAATAACTGCAGGAACCATGCACGGTGTTCACTTGTAAAGGAAGGAAGTGCCTGAGGTTAAGTGTGGAGGGTAATTGCTATATGAATTCTGACAATAGGAGTGTGTTTTGACTTCCTCTCTTTTCTTATGATAAAGGAAGATACTTGATTTTTTTTTTTTTAAAGACCACAGAAGAGCTCTTCTGTTGCTGCTGAATTGTTCGTATGACGTTCGTGCCTCCTGAGCACCACAAAACCCAGGAACCATTTATAGCTTGGAATGTATCATCTGCTCATGAGTCATCAAGTTCTAATCAGCACTGGTGCTGCCAGAGATAGAGAGCTGTTTCACTTCGGTCCCTGAACAAACAGCTGCCCTTCTTCTAGGTGATCTTTGGGGAGAGGATAATAAGGAGGAGGAGCAGAAGTTCTCTTTGCTTTTTCAAAAGGTAGTACTTGATGTCCTGTCGCAGATGAAGTGTATCTTCCAAGGCAGGAGCAGCCCTCAGGAAGTAGCAGGCATAATAGGCTGTTTTCACTTGGACTTCTGGCAGTACGTGTACTGTTGTGAAGAATGCACAAAACCCCTGCTTCTGCAGGGTTGCTCTTGTCTGCTTCTTGACATGGCAGGTACCTTTGTCAGCTCAGAAATGGGGTGAGTACAAACCTGTGGATCATATCAGCAGGTTGCTGTTTAAAATTGACCTAGTCCTAAACTGCTTCCATATATCAAAAATTACAGGCATGTGAAGACTGGAGAGATTTTTGGCTTCAGGACTGAAAGATGGCATAGGTAGTCATAAGACTAGAGAGAGACCAGAGAAACACAACAGAAGTTACGGGTAGATGGAGTTTTCACTTTTGAGCATAGAAAAATGTGATCTGTATTGTATAACAGCACAAGTGATTATGCCTAGCATATCTGGAACACTTTGAGTCCAAAAGGAGAAGAACAAGAAGAAATAGCAAGCCAGTGAACCAGTTCTGGCAGGTTAGAGCAGACTAGAGAATACTGAGAAAAGATTGCCAGCTAATGCAAAAGAGTTTGCAATTGTGATGGCTGTGGTCATTGCCTGGAAAACCCTGAGTATTTAGATGGAGAGTTTTGATGTTGTGCCTTGTCTGATGAAACAGATTGCACACCTCACTTGTTGGCAGTTCATGGGGTTGGTAGTCCTGGGGTAAGTTTTCTGTTCCCTGAAAAGACGTCCTCTATACTGGCAGTGATGTGGTTTTGTGTCTTTATAGATAGATAGATAGATAGATAATGTTACTCTTCTCACTTTTGTTGAAAGTTATGGTAATCAGTTGCTAAGGCCATGCTAAAGTACTGCACTTGACTTCAAATAAAAAAGTCGTTTGAGGTCACCTCTTCAGTAGTATTTGCAATTAATTTTAATGCTGTTCTTTCCATCTAGAATTAATTTGTAAGCTATATTGGATGCTGAAATTTGTCTGAGATGATGACTCTTGTTTAGATGAGTTACTGACATGATTTTGCCCAGGCTGTTGTGGGATGGCCTTCCTTCAGTCTTTTATGGCAAACTGCATTTTATTTCAGTAAGAAATGTTGAAATTAATTTTAAAATTGATTGAAATTAATAACTCTTGGACATGACCTAGAATTGTACATGTGAGAACTAACAGGCTTTAATTTCTCCTGTTGTGCACTGGGGGGGGACACTGATGGAAGATGCAGCCATACCAACTCTACAGATTGTGCCACACCATACCACCTTTATAACAGACTTCTACACAGGCAAACGGTGAGAGGAAAAAAACAAAGTGGTAGTAACTGCTTAACTATATATTATCTTACAGGTGGGAACCAGCGTGAACTTGCCCGCCAAAAGAACCTGAAGAAAACTCAGGAGATCCACAAAGGCAAAAGGAAAGAGGATAGCTTGTCTGCTTCTCAGAGAAAACAGAGGTAAGATCTAGCAAAGTTGAGTGAAATGGTTGGGCAGAAAAGGAGGGGGAAATGGGTCAGAAATAATCCAGTGCCTTAGCTGAAACAGCATTTAAGTACTTTGCTTTGATTCATGGTCCAATCATGTGCCGGAGCATAAACCGTGGATGAAGTTTTGCTCTATCTGCTGTTAAACAGGTTCTTTTTTTGTAAGTCCCATAAAGCTTTTCTTTCTTTTGAGCAGCTTTTTGCCTGGTACAAGCAGGAAAAGATTGTGTAATGCTTTCTTGAAGATCTTTGATCCATTGTGTCCTTTACTTTTATAACTGAAAGAATTATATAAGGTCTACTAATCAAGTAACTTGTCTGCTTCATTGGATAATGCATGCACTGAAAAAACACAGGGTAGTAAAAACAGTGTGCTCGTGGCTAACTGAGAAGTTTTATGCTAACCTTTTTCTCTTCTTGAAGAGAGGATTGCCAAAGGGCAAAAATAATCTGGAGGAGACTCTGCTTAGAAAAACTGTGAGCCAGTATCTGATATCCAACCCTTTTTTCTTCACAGAGACTCTGAAATCATGCAGCAAAAGCAAAAGGCGGCTAATGAAAGGAAGTCTCTGCAGGCAGGAGCAAAATGATCTGCCTCTATGGATAAGACAGAGTGCATCGGGGAAACAAGGGCCTGGAAGATCAAAGATCATTCATAGAAGTGTCTGGCCATGAAATGATTAAACATTTATTGTGCAGAGTTGTTCAACTAGCATTAGTGTAGAGTATTTTCTGGTTACTATAGGCTTAGTTCTCTGGAGTGCTGTTTCAAAACTGACTACACTCTTCTGCATGTGTATGAATAAAAGTACCAAGCAGCCAAGCATTAGCTTTACTCCAGCTTTTGCTGCATTTGTTAGTTTTACTTAATGGTTCCAGTAACAGAATTTCTGAATTTGCAGTTAGACCAAATATTGTTGTCTCAGTTCTTGGAAGTACAGCTTCATTCAGAATGTGCGTAACTTTCAGAGGTCTGAACTGTAAATCTCATCTTGAAATATTTTTACAATAAAATGTTGCATGAAATACTGTCTAACCTGAAATGGTTATGCTTGATAGTCAGTTGATTTCCAAGAAGTTGCCAAGAACACAAGGAATGAATAATATAGTGGAGAAATAGAGTACATATATGTAAGTGTAATATAAATAAAGTTTTTAAGAAATGCATATTATAAGCAATATCACATGCAGTGTAAGTCTGCACTATAGGCAGAGTTGCCTGTTGAATTGCAAACTCTCTTGGTGTACAAAACTGAAAGAATCTAGTGCTGATATTAACTAAGGAAGCTGCAGGCTTGATATTAATGAATTGCAGTGTCAGCAGATCTTGAAGTTGCTACATCACTAAAATTATTTTAAATAGTACTTAAACCTGCCTCAGGAATAAAAGTTAGTATGAGAAAACTCAGCCCTTGCTTCACAGGCATGCTTGAGTGTATTGTGTGCTGACCAAGGGAGAACTGTGCAACCATCCAGCAGCCACTCTGGCAGTCCCTTGCACCACCTGAGCTGAGACCAAAGCCCCTTCCCAGCTACACACCCCACACTCACACAGACCAGGTTTCCCACAGCAGAGTCTTGCAGCGAAGGTCCCTCACTCCACCCTTTTCAGCGAATGAATCCACGGGAGACTTTGTCCAGGCAGAGCTTCCTTGTAACTTTATTACTCCGTTTATATACAGAATAAGGGTCTGAGCTATGAAGCCAGCCAGGTATTACTTATCTGCACACATTCCACAGAAACATTCCCATGGCTGCCTTCAGCCACAGAGAACAACAACCATGCTTCAAACGGCTTTCCAGCTTGACCTTGTGATTCTTTTCACATACTCACTAATCTTAGCTCTGGCTTGCTCATGACCACAATATTTTGCTTTAATATTTTCTTCTATCATTCCAGTGGCTGGTGTTGTCTTGTTTAGCTGCTCCTACAGAGTCTCAGATGTCCTGATCCTTAATATAACCTAATCTTGGTGCAATAACTAAATAACAAAACAACAGCTCGAACTGGTGCCTCTGAAGGACGGACTCTGAACAAGGGAAACCTTGGGCTTTTATACCCGCACAGTCTAAAGGTGGGAAAGTTTGGAGGTCCTCAACTCCTGCTGTGTCTCAGTGTCTGGTCACCTGGCTGGCCCACAGGTACCTGTGCAGTTCCTGGCCTATTGCCTGGGGCTTTCACCACCCAGAGCTTAACCTGTAGCTCAGCTGCAGCTGCACCCTGAGCTACCTATGCTAAATGTGCTCCTCAGCAACTGTTTTTAGTCTCAAGAGAGAACTTTGTGGCCTTTGCTTGTGTCAGTTCTATCCTATAGTGCATTTGCTGCTTGTTAACAGGTCCCTGACACAGTTTGAGGAGAGCTGGAAGGAAAACGTAGCTGGTTCTGGCATCATAATACCTACAGCTGGTGAGAAAATAAGCAAGTTCACAGAATTATTAGGGTTGGAAGGGACCTCTGGAGATCATCCAGTCCAACGCCCCTGCCAAGGCAGCATCACCTACAGCAGGTTATACAGGAATGTGTCCAGGTGGGATTTTAATGTCCCCAGAGAGGGAGACTCTGTGACTTCCCTGGGCAGCCTGTTCCAGTGCTGTGCCACCCTCAGTGTAAAGAAGTTCTTCCTCATGTTGAGATGGAACTTCTTGTGGCTTAGTTTATGGCCTTTGCTCCTCGTCCTGTCACTGGGCACCACCAAAAAGAGTCTGGCACCATCCTCTTGGCACCTGCCTTTGAGATACTTATATGCACTGTTGCCGGTGTATTTTGGTTCTGAAAAAATCTCCGGAGCAGTTAATTAGGGGTGAGATAAGAAAGGGTTTATTTGCCAAGGCAATAGGTGATATAGACGCGCGCGCCGGCCGTGCCCGAGAGGTTACATTTTATAACATTATCCATCCAATCCCAGATGTGTCCACCCTTTGGCCCTTCCTCTGGACTGCCCTGGGCCCTCCCCCTGAGAATTTGGTCTGGGGTCTTTTTGGGACCACCTACTTCATTATCTTCAGCTTCATCAGAGTACAAAGGGTATATTGTTACCTAGTTTTTGACTGTACTCTGTGGTTTAGGCTGTTCTCCAAACAGTCTAGGCCTTTACCTTGACAAAAGACTAAACACTGCTACTGAATTCAGGGGTAGGTTGATATAGAAGGCATAGAATGGGGTAAGAGGGTTAGGGAATGTATAAACATGGGAAAGGAACAAGGGACAGAGGGGTTTCTGCTTTTAAAACCTACCTATAAAATTTACAAGTCTTACAAATATTAGAAAAATAAAAAAACCATTGGGGCTTAAGGCATCAGCACTAATGAGATCCCCTCTCAATCTTCTCTGGGTTAAATAAGCCCAGCTCTCACAGTCTCTCCTAAGAGGGATGCTCCAGACCTCTAATCATCTTTCTGGTCCTTCGCTGGGCCCTCTCCAACCTCTCCTTGTCTTTCTCGCACTGAGGAGCCCAGCACTGGATACAGCAGCAATTCCTCTGCTGGCTGCTACTCGGTTCAGACCTGCGGCGGTGCGTGTCCCCGTCCCCGTCCCCGTCCCGGCGCGGAGGCGGCGGCGCATCCGGCGGGCACGCGCACTGGGAAGGGGCCGCGCCCGGCGCGGGACGCGGGGCCGGAAACCGGGGCGCGTGCGCGTGCGCGGCGCGCGCGGCCATGGCGGACGCGGTGATATTCCGGCGCGGCACCGGCCAGGTGGGAGCGCGGCGGGAGCGGGCGGAGCGGGGCCGGGCGCGACGGGACACCGCGCTGACCCTGCGTTCTGTGCCCTCCGCAGAGCGACGACTCGGACATCTGGGACGACACGGCCCTCATCAAGGCCTACGACAAGGCGGTGGCCTCCTTCAAGGTAAGGGGGTCGGCGCGGCCGTGGCCGCACCCTGGGGTTGAGGCCGGTGGATTGGCGTTTATTGTTTTCCCCCTTTCTTTTACCGAAGAACGCCTTAAAGAATGGGGAGTGCTCGGAGCCTTCCGACAAGCAGGAGAAGTGCATGGGGATGAAGAGAAAAAACCATAAAAAGAACAGAAATAGAAAGAAGAGCAACACAGCGCCTTTGAAACAGGTCAGCTCGCCTGTACGTGCCACTCGTGCTTGTACTGCGTGTTGTACTTCTCTACGGTACTCAGAAGCAGCTTCTTCACCTTGGGAGTAACATTTTGGGGTGGGGGTGATCATTTATAAACCTTACTTATACGTTACATTGAGCAATTCCACTAAATACAAAAAAACCTGCACTGTAGGTGGGTGTAATCTTTCTCGTGGCTGGGACAAAAAGTAATTTAGGAAAAGGCACCTTTTCTCTGATTGTCGGCGTAGGTGTGGACACGCTTCTCTTGCTTCTGTTGCAGTGGAAAGTTGGTGACAGCTGCAGTGCTGTTTGGTCTGAGGATGGTAATTTGTACCTGGCAACTATTGCCTCCATCAACCAGAAGAGAGGCACGTGTGTTGTTACTTACACGGGATATGGAAATCAGGAGGAGCAGAACCTGTCTGATCTACTTCCTCCAGCCAGCGATGAAACAGTAAATGGGACGGGGAATTCTGGGGAGGTGAGGGACGCCTTTTAATTCTTTTGTAAAGGAAAGAGAAAACGGAACAATCAGCTTCCCTTAGTATGTCTGGTGGCACTGCTGGTGTTCAGAGAGAATCGATACACGATTCTGTTGTAAACAGACACAAGCTGATGGAAGGAATGAAAGTGTCCCTTTACTTCTTGAACTCAGCATGGAAGAAAGGGAGGGGACAACAAGAAATTCACCAGTGAAAGATAACATAGCTACAATGGTGAGCAGATAAAGTTGTGAGATTATAAAATCATTCCTGAGTAGGACTGGGAGGGCTAGAGAGAGGGAAGGATGTGAATGGGACTTTCCAAGCCTTTTCACACTAAAACTGTTAGCTGTGAACTCCTGTTTAGTGCATTTCCTAAAAATGTCTTGATCTTCTAGAATGAAAATGAGACTCCATATTCAACAGATGAGAGTGAAAAATCTTCCCAGTCACCTCGAAACAAAAACAACTGCACAAAAGCAAGATTCTCCCCTCAAAACCTGCGATTTCCTACACCACCACCACCACCAGTCCCAGGCCTGGGAAGAGTAAGCTCAACCTTATCTGAAATAATTCACATACCGCTGTTAAGCCTGGTATTGTAGTGAATACTGGGAGTATTGCATTATATTTATCATTTTGTAGAATTCAGTTGACAGCATTTTGGAAGGGATGTATGTTAGAATCCGTTGGTTTGCCATTTTGTGATTATCTGGCTACAGCGTAGCCCTTTTGCAGAGTTGCTGTATAGTGAGGAAAGCCTTTTGCTGCCTAGGTAACACTTGCTTCACTGTTGCCATGTAACTTAGAAGAGGGAAGTTTTTTCCCTGGACTGTGCCAGTGCTGTTAATGATAGTGCTGTTGATGTTTTAATATTTCACTTTTTCTGGCCAATTGGTATGTTTCACAACGTGGGACTTTGAAGGCGTCAAAACTGATGTCCACATGTCATAGAACCTTTAAGCTGTAGCTTCTCTACTGAATTATGAGGGATGGGATATTGATACACCCTTAAATTCTCCTGTGGTGTAGGAGTCTTAAGTAATAGTGTAGTTGAACTCAGCGTTATGTTTTCTAAATATTACTGTTTGGGCAAAATTTGTTTATAAGGTTTTATTTTATCTTTTTTCCTTCATATAAATAGATTTGTATCTAAGATCTTTTTTAAGACGTTCGCCAGTGTAATGGAATTTAGTCAGCTTGTGCCCCCAGCCACACAGGAGCAGAGAAATCATCTGTTTGCCTGTGTGCATATTAGATATGTTTCTTTCTGTGAGAGTGCAATGACTGACTTCCATTTAGGAAAAACTTTTTAAAAATGCCTGTATTAACTAGAGCCCCGTTTCAGCCCTGTTTACCTCAGTGACACGTGTAATGCAAGCTGTGCTTTTCCAGTCATGGAATGTGCCACAGAAATAGCTACTGGGTGTATTTTCATTAAGTTGCTGGGGTGTGTTGCCTGAAATTTAAGGCATGTGAATTGCTTCACGTAATACTCCTAAGTAAAATCCTAATACTCCAATTTCCTTTTTAATTTGTACTGCCCCATTTTTTTTTTTCCATGTAGCCCGGATCAAAATGCAAGACACCACCATCATTTTTATCTTGCTGGCCGCCACCTTTCCCAGCAGGACCACCGGTAAGTGATGGGAGAATGAGGAAGAAAGGTGTTGGTGATCTCAGGTCTTCTCACTGAATGTGCTCACTGCCTGTGTTTTTAGAACACATTTGTTAGAGTCTGTATTTTTCACGTGTGAGCACATTCAGTTACAAATATTGCAATAATCTAACACACAGATTTGCACTCATTTTTGTGGCAGTGAAGCTGTTGGTAAGAATACCAAGGGGAAAATTATTTGAAGAAACTATACCTTAAATCAACAGGATTTCCCTGAAGCAGATAATATTTCCCCCTAATAACAATTTGTGTACAAGCTACAGGAATCTTGTTTCTCCTAGGCTATGGAAATTACATATGTTCAGAAAGCATCATCTTATTCGACTCCTTTTCAGAGAACATATCAAGGATATGTTCCTATTTTCCAGTTTTATGTTTTAACCTTTTAGAATTGGTCGCTCTCTAACCTGGGATACACCCTATTGAAACGAAGACATTTCCTTTGTGATTTCTTAGTTGATTCCTCCTCCACCACCTATGAGGCCAGACTCTCCTGAGGATGACGAAGCGTTGGGGAGCATGTTGATAGCCTGGTACATGAGTGGTTATCACACTGGATATTACCTGGTACGTGCCACTCTGGTTTTGAAGTGTCGTCATAATTTTGTGTTCCTGTTGCTGCTGCTGTTTGCAGCAAAAGGTTAGATAGGGAGGGGTGTTTTTTAGATCTCTTATACTAATCTACAATTGCTACATTTAAGGGTGTTTTGTATTGTATAATCACTGAGTAGGAGTCACATGAATCAGCATATATATATATATATATATATATATAGTCAGTGTTGTTGTAGTACTTTGTTCAACTGGAGGGGTTGGTTCCATGAGGTACTTTTATAACCACTGCCATATAGCCATTCTGAAACAACCAGTTCTGGTTTTGTAGGCAGTTGGAGTTAATATATTTATTATTCAGTAGTCTTCTATGTATTTTCTTTGAGTATGAGAGGTAGTATCACATTTAAGATCAGATTTGGCATTTCTGCAGAGACTTTTCGTAAGTATTTGTTTCATCTGGCTGTGGAGGCCCAGCAGAAGCTGTCAGCATAGTTGTGACTTGTATTATTGATTCATATTTTCCTCTGTACGCTTACAAAGAAAGAAAATGATGTCAAGAGTTGCACTGAGGAAGCTGGAAAGTGAGGGTTTGATGCCACAGGATATCTTCAAAAGACTAGTTTGGGAATTTCTTGTTTCAGATTATATGTAATTGTGGATTGCTTTAATCTACTTACAATTGAACAAGAAATACATATTTGAAATTGTTCTGTAGAGCAGTTGATTATAAAGAACATTGTAGTTTGGCCTCTCTCCTTTTATAAACTGCCTGTTCTGCTTTCCACGGAGAGTTAAAAGCTATTCGTGATTTGTGAAGGACCGAAAAAGATTGTTCGGAAATATTTTTGTTCTGCAACTAAAGTTTTTATTTCCATGTTAGCAAAACCAAGATTTTCCTAAACTGTATCCTGTAGGGTTTAAAACAAAGTCGAATGGAAGCAGCACTGGAGAGACAGACGCATGCGAAATGACTGAATGTCATCGTTGTTCTGAAGGACTGTAAGTATCACAACTTTGTGGTAAATGAAAATCCACTTGTTTTGAGTTCTCTTCAAAATCCCATGAGCTTTGGGACCTCCATCTGCTCTTACAGCTCTCTACAAAGTCTGCTTCTGCCAGTGTTAATCCCTTCTTTGCTTAGCAGCTGTGGAATAGTATTTTCTCAGCTAAAATGAAGGAAAGTATTTATTGCTCTGATGATAGTTTTAACTACAGTATCTCTCTTCATCAGGATTAACAGTACATCTTATTTGAATTATGAATAGTTAGTAGTGGGCTGTTTTGGAAACAAAGGGTTGTAAGTGAAATGCAGTTTTTTCATCTGTGTTTCCTTACATAGATGTGTAGCTAAACTGTTTCCAGGACAAGATCAACATTTCAGTTTGATATTATTGAGCAGTTCTCTTCTCATTGCTTCAGTGCCCATGCTTTTATTTGAAAAACTTCCTTCAGAAGTCTGCTGTGTATTGTTCACTTCCTTATAAAACAAAACTATATTCTCTTCAGGACTTGTTTTCTGATTTTCTATGACAACGTGTAATTTCTGTGTAGTTGAGTAATTCTTCTTTGTGTGTTTAAAGGAAATAGCTATTCTATACTAATTTTTGCTTCTTTTTTTAAGCCAGGTACAAATCTTTCCCACTGAGAGGTGTATGTCACTGTATCACCAACTGATGGTTGATGGTGAAGAACAGAATTCTATCAAGACAATTAGTCATGTTTTCTTAACACTGAGCTGCCCCTGTTAATGAGTAAAGAAATACCTTCAGTAACTTCATTTACTAGTAAGTAAATGTACATTGAAATGAGCCATTTCTTTAAGCCCTCCAGTCAAATGTATTTAGCAAGGACTGCAGCAACAAAGTATTTCTTACTTCCCTGAGACAATTTCAAGTTTTCTTACCACATGATAGATTTAACCTTTTTGATCCCACGTGATAGATTTCATTTATCTCTCATCCTAACACCTCTTGTGTTCCTCAGACGTTTTGTCTGAATGACAGCACCAGAACCATTGATTATGGAATATTCTTTTACAAAAGAGAGAGCTGTGGCAGCAATGTGTTACAGTGCCCACTGTAATGGCCCAGAAAACTGTACTGTCATATTAACAGAGACATCTTATGGGTCTGATTAGAATCATGAATATGACAGCTTTATTCAGAAAGACTAATTTCTTGTTTCAAGTGCTTGTTAATAAAGTTCTACTTTTCAAACTCTGTGGTTTGTTTTAGGTGGTTTTATTTTTAGCTTCTGTAGACTTTTGTTGGTTGGATGAATGGCTGGAACATATCAGAAAGTCTTGCTGTGTTGCCTTTTCCTGAGTACCATTACTAAAAATAAATTAGAAAAAGCAGACTCTCTGAAACGTAATGCTAATTATGGACAGGTTGCATCACTTACCATGTAGGGCTGAATTCTAGTCTACAATTCTACTCTTGCAGAGCAGAGGCTGTAGGCACAAAACTAGGCAGTAATTTAGTTAAAGCCAGTGATTTGCTTTTCAGGGAAATACAGGCCTCAACTTTACTGCGTTCACTTCCTCCTCCTACTGTGGTCAAGTGTCAGAGAGAATTAGTTTTCCCACAAATTAATAAAAAAGAGAAAAACTTAATCATAACTTAGCTAAGCTACTTTGAAGGTGTTTTCTTCATTGTCTAGCTGAAGTAAATTAAGATTGATTGCAGTGATGCAAAGCTTCTAAATCATCTGTTCAGCAACTGTTCATTGCTGAAGAGGCACAACTGCCCTCTCCCTTCCATGGAGTGCAGTCCTTTAACAGGGTGCTCCAGCATGGGTCCTCCACAAGGTCACAAGTTCTGCCAGCAAACCTGCTCCAGAAAGGACTCTTCTCTCCATAGGGCCATAGATCCTGCCAGGAGCTTGCTACAGGTGCAGGCTCTCCATGGGGTCACAGCCTCCTTCGATCATCCACCTGCTCCTCTTGTCGACTCCTCTTTTACTCATATTTTAATATATTATTAGCACTTCCAGTCTTGGATATTAGTTATGATCATTATTACAGATGGCAACTGTTATTCCTGCAAGGAAAGTATAAAGTGGAAGGAAAGTGAAGGCACTCACCTTTCTGAAGTCCCCTGCACTCCAAACGGCAGCACACTCCAGTCTTGAACTTACTGCCGCAGTTGTGTCCTCAATCCCACCACGGAATATTTTGGTCTTTTGTCTCTTCCTCAACGCTTTATGTCCAAAACCTTTTATGCAACATCTTCAAGAACTACCAAGAATTTCTAACAGGCCTGCTAATAACCTCACTGACTAACTTATCTTGTGGCAGATCCGGTAAATAGGGATATAACGAGAATTAAGAAGGTTGGAGCTTCCCAGAAGAGCAAAGAAGACCTGACAGCCAGTGAATGCCAGAAAAAGAGAACAGGTGATGGGAAAATTCCCTGCATGCTGTTTTAAATACACAGTACACAGCTGAAATTCTTCATGCATCAGAGAAATACTGCCCCAGTAGTGATTTTTCAGGAGCTAGTTTGAACTGCTCTTCCAACGAGAACGGTAGAAAAGTACAAACCAAATTATTGCTGTGACCACAAGCAGGTAATGGAGTATAGGCCCACAACTTCATACACAGCTTTTGCTTTCAGAAATAGAAGCTGTGTAGGAGTATGTTATTTTGGTATCTAGTAAGAGAAAAACCTAAAATGGATTTGAAGTGTTCAGACAAAACCTTTTTTTCCATTAGGAAGTGCTGAATGCAAAGATGAAAATATTACCAGAAAAAACTGTCTCAAGACACTGTCACCAGCATCAGAATATCTAAGAGCCAGCTGCTCAGGGCATTAGTTTGGCTTGGAATGGCCTCCTAGACCCCACTAAACCCCAGGGCTATGTCCTTTTTCTGCTAGTTTTTAAGGACACTCTTACAGTAATAGGCATAGCACAAAGGCTTTATAGGGATTGTTTGACTAAGCACAAAATGAAATGCAGGTGAACAATCATTTTTCTGCCAACACAAGAGAATGACTGCCTTCTATCCAGCCTGCAGGCGTAAATGGTAGAAAAAGCACAGAAAGAGCTACGTTCACAACTGAGAATTTTCATATTTAACAGACTTTAAAACTGCCTGTGAGAACTGAAATGTAGTGTGCATTGTTTGTATGTGGTGAGCATGAAAAACAGGGAACTAACTTAAGATAGAGGTTTGATTTTTTTGCTTGTTTGCAGTTTTAAGACTCAGTGATTATACTGCCATTTCTAACCTGACAACAAACCTCACCCTTTAAAAAAATCAAGTCATATTTCATATACATCCAGAGAAACTCAGTCACTGATGTGTTTACAATCATAAGATGACAAGAAAACCAGGTATGACCTACTGCTTCAGACACTGCACCTGTAACCTCTTCCTGAGGTGTAGCACATGACAAGAGTTTTGTGTTAGTCTCAATTCTATTCTTTTGATGTTCAGATAAGACCACACGCTTCCCCTTCTCCACCCACCTTACTGTCTATTGCTCTGGGGGTTTAGCCCAGGAGAGAAGAAAATGTGTAGTTCTGTCAATTCACTGAAGCCTCAGAACCAAATAGCATCTCTCTTCAATACTGAGCCCATCTGTCCTAGTTAGGACAGCTGAGACCAGTTCATCACTGGATGGGTGTAACCCAAAACTGTGTATTCTATGGCCTTCCATGCCATTTCCCAGAAACTGTTACCAATGAACCATTTACACTATCTGCACATAGAGCCTGACTCCTCAGGCTATAAACTGGGTGTTAAGAGGCCTGTGAGATAGGAGTTGTTCTTGTCCTCACACCCATTGAAGAACCCCCCGCCCTAAGGGAAGTACTGGACATTCCTGCCTGAACTGGAGGATATATAATCTTGGAGTCTTGGGACATTTTTAACCACTCGTGGGATCCAGAGGGAGACTGCAGATCACTGCTCTCAACCAGACTGCAATCACCACTCTTGACCAGACTGCACCAGCACTCTCACCAACAGGTTTTCCCTTCTCCTTTTCCTTTGGACTCAGGGGGCCCAAAGAACACCACTCTGTTCATGCCCCAGGGTGCTGGGTTATACATTTGGGTTTTGTGGGTGAAAACCAATTGTTTGTCTGTATAATTGTACTTATTGTATTGTTTTATTAAATTGTTATTCTGACTTAGAATCTCGTTTTTGAGTTGAGTTCATTTCCCCTGCTGGTTTACCTTTAAACCAGCACACCATCAAACAATAGTTAGTATAAACCCAGGTCTTGCCCTTCTGCAAGTTCCTTGCCTTTCAGCAGTCTTACCTCCTACAAGAAAGTGAAACCACATAACTGCGAACACAGCAGTAATAGAATTCAGTTAGCTTTGAGTTTCACCATTAAAACCTAAAATGTGTTTTCAGCACCTTTATAACAGCTGTATTTGAGCGGTCTTACTGAAGGCCAAGGTGAGTACCCACAATACCTGAAATTAATATATGAAATATCCACCAATTAATTGCTCAAAAATATTTTTGTTGAATCCTTGCAAAAGAATATTTTGATCTGTAGAACTCCACCATCCACCAAAAGCAAAAGTTTGTAACAACAGATATGTAAAACGTACTTTCAGGGCTTCATTTTGAACTAATAACGAAACAAAACCAAATCACCACAATATCTAAAAAACCAGTTTTATCACTTTCACATTTAAAAATATACACATTACCCATAATAACAGCTGGAAAAAGCCAGAGCTCATTAGACAAGAACAGAGAAAATAGATACAAGTAATTCAGGAATATATTATAAGTAATAAAATCATTAAAACATTATGATGCCACTGTTCATCTGTCCTAGTTAGAACAGCTGGGACCAGTTCATCACTGGATGGGTGTAACCCAAAACTGTGTACTCTATGGCCTTCCATGCCATTTCCCAGAAACTGTTATCAATGAACCATTTATACCATCTGCACATAGAGCCTGACTCCTCAGGCTATAAACTGGGTGTTAAGAGGCCTGTGAGATAGGAGTTGTTCTTGTCCTCACACCCATTGAGGAACCCCCTGCCCTGAGGGAGGTACTGGACATTCCTGCCTGAACTGGAGGATATATAATCTTGGAGTCCTGGGACCTTTTTAACCACTCGTGGGATCCAGAGGGAGACTGCAGATCACTGCTCTCAACCAGACTGAGACCACCACTCTCGACTGGACTGCAACCACCACTTTTCAACCAGACTGCAACAGGTTTTCCCCTCTCCTTTTCCTTTGGACTCGGGGCCCAAAGAACACCACTCTGTTCATGCCCCAGGGTGCTGGGTTATACATTTGGGTTTTGTGGGTTAAAACCAATCGTTTGTCTGTATAATTGTACTTATTGTATTATTTTATTAAATTGTTATTCTGACTTATAATCTCTCTTTTGAGTTGAGTTCATTTCCCCTGATGGTTTACCTTTAAACCAGCACATCACCCCTCTTTAACCATCTTGTTGTTCTGAGATATGTCAGTTAAAATAATGTCTGAATAAACAAAACTGTCTGAATGAAAAAAATGTCTGAACAAAAAAAATTCATGCAAGAGTGACATAAATAAAACAATTTCTCAAAGACATGGTGTCATACAGATATGGGAGCAGGATGCTCGTGAATACAGCCAGGACAGCAGTGCAGAGAATCATGGACAAACAGGTCGCATTCCACACAAAATGCATTCTGACACACTTTACATATGTAAACCTGTGTGGAAAGGATAGAAAAACAAGTCAAATTTAAAAAATTATCACCATCATAGCACTGCAGTAGGGCAACAGTTGTGTCATGAAGACAGTGTAAACAGACTGTGTTGCTAACATCACTGAAACTCTGAAACACTGAACTTAAAGTTTCTAACAGCAAGTATATCCGCAGGGCTGAGCTCAGGTCATTGTAGATGCTTCCACATGGCTAAGAGTGGAAGCTTCTTTATGCAGCTTCCTAGGAAATCCCTTCCCACACTTTTATAGACTTTGCAGTCTAAAAAACATGGCTCTTTATCACAGAACACCAGTTAACCATGACATAAACATCCACGAATATTTTCGTGGTCTTAAGATGACTAAAGGATCACCTCTGCTTCTCAAACCCTCAATGCAAACTCCAATTCAGCTCAACATACTCACATTTTGATCTTTCATTTCTCCCTGACAGCCTTGACAATACCTGAAAGCAAAACTGTGTTATTTTAACTGAAAAAAGAGTCAATCTGTGTTTAAAAAATATCTTATACACAGCAACAATTCATGGCAATTATTTCAGCTATTCAACTGAACTCATAGATATAACTGTTGATGGGAACTACAAATATTTCTTAATGCCAGAGGTGCCCAAAACTACACAAACATTCAGTGTCTCCATCAGCAAAGTAGCTGCTGCCAGCTATTCTTACTTTGGTGACAAAAAAATTACAGGATCCACAAGTAAACTTATTATCATAAATATGATTTGCATACCGTTCCCCCTTGTATTCTTCCAGTGGAACTTCCTGAAAAGCATCCAAAGGAAACAAGTGATGGTATGACCGAGCCAGGTGAGGTGCAGACACTAGTGTAAGACCTGCAAATAAAGAGACATCAAAATTATTACAAGAGAGAACTTACTGAAAAGCTTTTCTGTATAAAATACAGTCAAAAGGGAAAAAAAAATATTTTAAATTACTCAGTGGTTCAAAGCTTTCAGGAATTTAAAAAATTAAAATTATTTGTTCCGTTAGCTTCTAAAAGCCAAAGCTGTAATCCTTTCCAGATTTAAATCCAAACATAAAGAACAAGCAAATTACTCAAATTTCTACTGAAAAGGTTTAACTCTGTCTTTAGAAGTACATTTACAATGCATAGTGGTCAAGTTAGGAAGCTCCTCTTTGGCAATGATGGCTCTGCTGTATCACATCACTAAAATGCTCTACTCCAGCCTCCTGTAATACTGCCAAAAGCACACCACAGTCCTGTTTCAGCTAACACAGGTCTGCTGGTTTTAACAGTTAATTTTCTTCACACTAACAAGCAAATGGCTGTGTTTTGGATTTGTTCTGGGAATAGGATAGTTTTCCTTACTGCTGAGCAGTGCTTGCAAAGAGCCAAGGCCCTTTCTGTTTCTCACCCTACCAGTGAGTAGGACTGGGGGTGCACAAGGAGTTGGGAGGGGAAACAGCCAGGATGCCAGTCAGTCCCCCAACAGAAGAAAGGGATAACCCACATTACATGGCATCATGCTCAGCCTATAAAGCTGGATGAAGGTGGAAGAGAGATGGTATTTATCTTCTCCCCTCACTGTTACCCATGATGGAGCCCTGCTTTCCTGGAGATTCTGCCAATGGGAAGTAGTGAATTAATTACTTATTTTGCTTGGCTTGCACGTACAGCTTTTCCTGTATATATTACACTGTCTTATCTCAACCCATGATTTTCTCACTTTTACCCTTCCAATTGCCTCCCCCATCCCACCAGGGAGGAGGGACTGAGTGGCTGTGTGGGGCTGAGTTGCCAGCTGGGGTCAGACCACGAAAACAGGTTAAGTAGGGCTTGGGCTGGCACAAACATCTCCACCACTCATTCACATGCAGTGTAAGCATCTGAGCTCTTGTCCTGCCTGATCCCTGCAGCTGTGGAGAATCCACTGCTGATACAGGATTTCTCTTTTACACTATTCCCTTGCTGGAACCCAACTTATGCTTGTATGAAAAACTTGAAATTAAAATAGGATAAAGCGACCCAAAACTGTAATTTTTTCATCCTCTTGCCAAATACACACATCTTGGTAATACCTATCACGTTTTAGTCATATGCCAGTAGAAGCTAACAGGACAGCACCACTCACAGCATTAATACTATAAAACATGCTAATCCTCCCTCCCACCCTCACTAAGGGCAAGAGGGGGAGGAATCATTGGTTGCACAGTCCATTAACATTTGCAAGACCAAAGGGCTTCCATTTACAACTCTACAGCCTGTCATGTGTCACTGTGCAGCCTGCCCTTGGGGTCTACTTGGAAATCTTCCATTCACATACTCCTGGAGGTGGGAGGTCTTCTGCCTTTTTACTCCAAAGCATTCTATCTCCACAGCCTTGCACTGAGGAGCCTGGAACATTGGTGTGTCTGTTAAATCTGGATTCTTGAGAAATTACCATTCACATATGGATCACCCTTCTTCCCTGCTTTAGGGCTTCTAGTTTATAACATTACACCAGGGGATATGATACAGGTTTCCTGTTGCAGGTATATCCTGAAATATCCCTCGTATGAAGTTGGCATCCCAGGTCACAGGAATGCAGGACCCTAAAAGCAGAGCTGCTTTTAATTCCTAAGTATAATTGAATTTTTCTACCCCTTAACTCTCTTACCACTAACTCCTACTTCATTCACTCGCCTCTTCTTGCTACTTACCACAGATTTTGCATTCCACAGGAAGCTCACAGTATTTGGCTCTGCACTGGGGACAAAAATACCCACCCAGTGTGAGACTGGGCTCACTGTTGTTTTCCAATTGCCTACAGAAGAAAGAAACAATTCAGTACCTAAGAGGTAACACCATACTACTACATTAACTACAGATATTACACAGTTTTCACAACAAATAATTTTAAAAGTTTCAGTAGATTGCACGCAACAGTTCCATGTGTGTCAGAAAGCATCTGACACGAGGAGGTATCAGTAACCACATTTTTTCACAAGAACAGAACAAAGACCAAATTTTCTCACAAAAAGGCACCAATGCATCTTTAAAAAGTAAAGTTATGAGTGACAATTGCATTGCTATTCCTACTTTGGCACAAAAATATTCTGTATTGACTGTAAGCTGCATGGTAGTGTACTTATTCTTTCAAATAGCAGACACTGTTTCCTTCTAAGAATTCAGACTCCCATATCAGCCCTGAAAACCATGATTCTTTTCATTAAGAAGAGCTCAGATACAGTAATCAAATAAGGCCTATATTTTAAGCTTCCCTTTAAAGTTACATTAGGAAATACATAAAAAAGTACTTTATTCAGATAATACCCTTCATCCTAATAATTACCTTTTATAATGATAGCAATACCTAAATGAAGAACTGCACATAAAATTGGCAGTAATTACTTTAGCACCTTGTAGCACCCTTTTGCCCTAATCATTGTATAACACAACTAAGCACCATTTACCATCTTCCAAAAATTTAAATGCAAAGTTTAAAAAGCATATTTAACAGAGGTAACTATGGTCACATACAGGATGTGCAAATGAAAATAAAATATCTGCTGAGAAGTCACAAGACATTGCTTGCTATTTTTTCATGTTATTTTGCAATATTTTCACTGTAAAGATTTTCTAAATATATAACTAATTGATACTGAATTCTTATCAGCTCACTGAATTCTAATTAACTCTACTTACACCATGCTAAAGGAAGGCTTTGCATCCTGATCAGACAGGGAAGCAATAGTATGCTGAGGAAAACCTGAAGAGAAAAACAGCCCATATTAACAATTTTACACATGCAAGTAATGTGTCAGTTTCATACTTTAGTGGAGAAGTTCAAAGACTACTCTAAATATTAAGGCCTATCTCCTTCTTGTTTGTTATTACAGTAGAAATAATACACGCTTACTAGGTATCAAATTCTCCCTAAAGGTCTCTACCTACATTCACATATCCCTCAGCATACTTTCCCCAACTGAAAAAATGTCTTTTCATAGACTTTGTATTAACTGAAGCTCCTGGAACCCCATTTCTGAAGAACAGTGAAAAAGAAAACTATATGCAATGGTAGGAAAGCAGAATAAGCACCACACGAATGTTCACTTAAACAATGGTTTCTAATTAAGGGGAAAATATTTTTATATATGCAGACACCAAGCCTATATTCACCTTCCAAGTGCAGTATACAACAGATGACACTACAGCATTTTATGGAGACTGTAACAGACACCTTTCTTTCTACCACTTATTTTTTACAGCTCATGACAAACGGACAGTTGGTTCTCCCAACTGCTCCTCAGGCTTTACCTATAACAAGTAAACCTCTTCAGTATTTATACCTACACATAAAAATACATACATGTCTCTCTGTGAAAGGGGTGGATGAAAGTGAGAACTCAATGCTCTACTTTGTGGCATTATAGTTCCTATTTTGGTTTAACTCCAAGCTTAAATTTATTGAGAAACACATCAGGAGAAGAAAAGGCACCTAATCTACTTGCTGAAAGAACACCACAACAGTGCTCCTCACAAATATGTACTACATGGCTAAACATATGGCTCTTACAATCAATTAATAGTTATGATAGTTCCCTTCTGCAGGGAAAAAATAGGGAGAAACAAAATAATTTTTCATCCTTAATTTCTAAGTAGTACATTTATAACAATCACTCTACAAGCAATATCATTCCACTTTATTATTCCCAACTTCTGTTGAGTAATTTCTCTTTTTTAATTGTTAGTTTTATTTAAAACTGACTACTTTGCAGGAACAACATCAAGAAAACTTGCATTTCTTTAGCAAAACACAAGTCAAAATAAAAAAACCAAACAATTCTGCAATGTCTTTATTAAGCTTATTACTATTTGTAAGGCTTTAACACAGAAGATGCAAAGAAGTAAAAAGACAGAGCAGATCTTGTGCTCAGAGTTTAACAAAACTGTACCATACCCATTCGAATAAGGGAACACTCAGAACTCGAACTGGCAGGTGGGGGACTAACATGATGCATCAGCAGTTCCTTAAAATGACTTTCATCTAAAATCACGTGGTATGTTCCTGTCACAAAGAAATAAATGCCTTACTTGCAGGTTATGAGCAGCTGAGAATACAAACATACACTCCAAATGACAGAAAACAAATTAAGTAGAAAAAGTAATTTATCCAAACCTGTTCCTAAAAACTAGCCCTACTAATGCTACTGAAACTGACAAGTTGTGAATTTGGTAACACCAGAATGTTAAATTAGACATGAAGGCCCATAGCTTTTTTCCCCAACATTACACTGTAGTAATGATATTGTAAAAGTTACCACTGCAGCAATTAATATTAACATGTTACATTGCTTAAGTTCCACATCACATAGCTTAATACGTGGAACAGTAGTTTTGAAAATATATCTATTTCTTCTCTCTAGAGCTGCAGCTGCCAGCTCATAATAATTTCACTTACTACTGTGTATTTCATAGATTTGGGAAACCCTTGAATTTTCTGCCAGGACAATGGAAAATATTCATCCTTAAATATCAAAATGCATTAATGAATTTATAAAACAGTTACTTAATTTTGATTTTAAACCTGTGTTAGTAATATAACTACTGAACTTCAGATACATACCACCAGTTTCTCGGGCAAGTACTGTACAGACTCGAACTTCAGCACTTAGGCCGATGACAGATACTCTGATCTTAACTGCTTTTAAACACTTAAAATAGAAAAAGAAAGCATACTCAAATTCATGTGCAGAACAAAAATTAGTGAAAAGTCTTAAATGAAAATTAATTGGTGATGACACTGCAATTGTCTGTTTTTACTCTAATAGCTTGGATGTTCAATGCAGTAGTCAAACTACGATTCTGTACCTTAATTAAATCATAGATGTTGGCTGGATCACATGTCGTCAGGCTGCTGAAGACTACCAAAATCTCTCTGCTTGTATGTCCTGGCATGTGCCTAAGGAAAGTACATAGTTAATTTACTGCTGCACACTAAGCTGCTTGGATGATAATGTCTACAAGGAGTTTAATGCACTGAAGTCATAAGATGATACAATATGAAGTCCTCTACAAATTCTAATATGATCCTTCTCTGAGGAGAAGGATTTCACCTTCCATAAGCCAAACCTTTCCAGTACTTGACTGTGTAGTTGTTATCTAATTGTTTGCTCTAATGAATCCCTTATCCACACTCTCACAGGTAAAATTTACCTTCAAACTAGCAACAATACAGCAAGTCTTCTGACTTCTTAAAATAAAAATTTATAGGTGTAAATTCATTACTCTTAACTACTTTTGGCTCTTAGTTGCAAATTCTCTTCCAGTTAGTCATTCAAATAGTTTTTTATGACACTGACTACTAACTTTGTTCTGTAAGTGTTTCTAGCCAAAATCTTTCATTCCGTCTTCCAAACTCAAACATCTCAACACCTCACACAGCAAAAAATTGTTTTAAATCTATCCTACCTGAAAATTTATCTTTCTAAAGAATGCCAAAACTCCCACAAGATTACTGTGACTCAATGCTGCTTCTTTGCCTGTTCTCTCATCATTAACCCCTAACTCTGTCCTTTTCCATACCTCAGCCCTCCAGTAAAAAAAAACTGTCTGTCATCACAATATCTACGTACAATCATCTACTTGGTTTTAAAATACTGTTGCATTTTATAAGCAGCACATCTCTAAATACAAGCATCTCGTGTTAAAAAATCAACTTCTGCACTACCAGCATTATTTAACTTCTTATTTGTATTGTAAGAGAACATAATTAAAAACTCAAGTCAGCATGGTGTAAGATGCTCCTCCGAAAAAAATTCTGTCTCTGCCCCTCAAAAAATTCACAATCACTAAGAAAATAAAAAAACCTCCAGGTAAATACTAACTTTAAAGTCTGCATGGCCAAATTTAGGGAATTATATAGAGAAGGCTCTCCACTGCAGTTCATATCCACTGCTTTCTTCAGAGCAGTTACGTGCTTTTTTGAGTTTCCTGCAAGTGAAAAAAAATCCCAAGCAATTCAATTGATATAACAAGTTAAAAGAATTGAAATATTTAAAGTACATATGCAATGAAGTGTACCTTTACGACAAGTTTTCAAACTGTGACAAAAAAACTGTCTATTTTTCGTTAGAAACTGATGTGCCAATCAGAATGCAGAAAACAATAAAACAATATATCAACAGAAAGACATTTACTCTACAGGCACCCAGTTGTTAGAAACTTTAAGAAGTCAACAAAATAAAATCACATGTTGTGTATCATTAAGTGGTCAACATAAGTGCAAAGTGTCTCACAAAGTGTTTCAGCAAAAAAAGAGTTTAGTTTCTTCTGTTATCCTCAAAGAACTGTTCAAAGATTGATTCATCCTGGATTTCCTCAGTGAAGTCTGCTTTATCTCTGAAGCCACAGGGATTGCTGTAACAGCAGGCAGGAACCAAAGAAACCTTGCTTTTAACACCTGATCAGATCTCACCATACACACAGGTGTCATAACATACAAAATTAACAAACCAGGTAGAAAATTAACTATAGGGGAAACAAATCACGTTTTAGCTGCAATCTGGACAAGACAATGGCAAAAAGCACACAGTGCCACATCTAGATCAAAACAGATCAAAATAAAGACTATGGTTTCAGATGATTTGCAATAATTAATCTTTTAAAAATATGTTAACATCACTTCCAGCAGCATATCAGGTAGAACTTGTAACATCAATGAAATAGACAAAAACATCTCCAATTAAAACAAAACAAAACAAAAAAACCCCAACCAAACAAAAACCAAACAAATAAACAAACAAACAAACAAACCCCCACAAAACCCAAAACTAACTCCCTACCTGAGAGTTCTGTCATTTTTTCAGCTCTTTTACTCTTGGTTACAATTAAGCCAATCTGGAAAAGGAAAAAAAAATAGTCAAAAGTTTTCTTACCAAGTTTTAAAAGAGGATGATTTATATTTTTGCTATATTTTGCCTAATAACTTCTTTATGGATCAGAATTACTTAACCATACAAGTCTATACAAGTGTTCTTGTAACTGTAACAACAGCAGCCCAACGTGATGCATCAGTTAATACAAACTGTATATTTCCAGTGCTTTTGCACAAAAAGAAATCTTTAAAAAATCCAAGTGCCCGAAAAAAATATAATCAGGTCTTCTATGTCAGAATTGACTCTAGGAATAAGAGAACAGACAGGTTCTTAGATTCATTAGTTCAGGCAGAAACAAGAGTTTCACTAGATAGGATGGGAAGGTACACATAAACAGAGAACAGTTTACTAGGTACTGTTAAAACTAAAACTACCTTCTAAAATAGCTTTCTATTACTTGTTTCTTGCATGGTTGTACATACCTGACTAATGGGATTTTGGTCAAAGTACTCTTCAACAAAATATTCCAGTAACTACAAAGAAAAGTTAAGACTGTTAAGAACTAATTACAGTTTTTTTCCCCATGCATTAAATAGGTGATATTTGCAAAACATCTAGTATCATTAATGGAAAAAAAAAGCTGAGGAAAACAAAACAAGAGAATGAGACATTCTTTTCTATTCTTCTTTCACCCCAGCCCTTCTCCTTCATCCCATGTTACCAATGCAATGTAAATTTCAGAAACTTGTCCCCTTTTTATTTTATTCACATCATATGTTCAAGTTCCAGATTCCCAGTGGTTCAAATGGAGGTTTCCAACACACCACAGAGCATCAAATCTGTACAAAATCACCAAAACCCAGGATTTCACGCTTCAGTGTTATTAGGGAAGACCATATAGTACAATATGTACAGTTCAAGTCCCCCATGCCTGAAACACCAATTCAATTCAAGTCCTGACTAACAGTCTTTCAAATCAGAATTCATAAAAAAACCCCAACTGTAAAAAAAAAAATACAAACAATTCTAGATGTGCAATGAAAACATGTCTGTTTTTCTTTCATCCCCTTATTATGGGCAACAATTAATTTCCACATACTTTTCCTAAAGCATCTTTCCCTAATATATCCTTATAAAGTGCTTTTACTGTACAGAAGTACATGTGCATGGCAAAATAGTGTCACATTAATCAAAAAACAGGAAAATAACAGACTAGCAAGAGAATCAAGGGAGAAAAAAAGCAGGGATGATAGGAAAGATGAGGCTATGCACATACAGGAGACTGCAATTCTTTTAAATGCAAAATGTAACTGGGTTTATAAAGGAACAGTGGCTTAGTAAGGGAACATTTTTGAGTCCAGAAATACCTTCAAAGTGCAAGTAAGTCTGTTTGGTTTTAAGTCTTGGTCCTCCATCGTTCTTGATCCATCAACAACCACATAAAGGTGACGCATCTGCATTTCCACCATAAGTGAAAATCACTCACAGAATACATACTGAACTGAATTCCTTATTCCATTTACTTAAAAAAGCCACTAATTCCTCCCTCAAACTGGGAAAATTCAGAATATTGAGCCATGCAATCAACATCAACTGAAAAAGTAACACATCTGTCTACTTTTCCTTCAAAATGAAAAAAAAAAAAAACCCCAAACCACCTCTCTTGGAGAATGCACACTGCTCTTTTCCTCTCACAATAAGCTGCAATACATGCACAGCTGGAACTGGACTAAAGCAACGTTGTTATTTACAAGCTGTTTCAGTTACACCCCTTTTTCACATGAAGGGAAATGGACAGTGCGAGTACACGTGCTCCAACTGCAAAACACACCCCGTGTGCCAAACCTCTGAATTCCACCTCTGAATGCTCATGCTGCACATTCACCCTGCCAATGAACAAAGAATGCTTAAAAAAAAACAAAAACAACTGGTGGGAAACACAAGGTTTGGTCTCAAGCACGTTAGGTCTGTATCTTTCACACTGTCTTTCAGTGCAGGAACACCAGCTCTGGTCAAGCAGCTTTGGACCGAGGACAGAAGAGAGCGAAGACATCAAGATACCATTCCAAGTCGAACTTGTCCATGGTGTTCATAGAGTCTAACAAAACACAGAAGGATTTAAGTAAGAGGCAAGTGAAGAAATGGCTCCTAAAACAAAAGCCCAAAACAAATCCTAAGCTAGACTTCTGCCAAATATGCAGCAGTAACAAACTGCAGACACTTATTTACACTGAAAAATCGCACAACTCAGCCACAGACCTCTCCTCTCTCTCAGAAAACAAATAAAAACTATTTGTTACAACCAGGTTTAATGAAGCTTTAAAATTTTATCCAAATTTGAATGTTTTAATATAACTTGAAATAAAGCAGAAGTTAGATTTTTTTTTCTGGTAATTTTTCTGAAATTTGAAATGGAAATCTGATCCCATGATACCAAACGCCAGCTTCTGTTGTGATAGGACAAAGGGTAATGTTTTTAACTAAACCAGAGTGGGTTTAGATTAGATATAAAGATGTTTTTATGATGGGGCTGGTGAGGCACTGGCACAGGTTGCCCACAGAAGCTGAGAAGTTGTAGACACCTCATATCTGGAAGTTTTTAAGACCAGGTTGGATGTGGCTCTGAGTAGCCTGGTCTAGTGGGAGGTGTTGTCCATAGCAGCCACGTTGGTACTGGATGAACTTTTTAAGGTCCTTTCCAACCCAAACCATTCTATGATTCTATGATTTGTGTATTAAAAAAAGTGCTGGAGGATTTCTCTAAGCTGGGCAGATTGCAACTGCAGTGCTCTGCACCGCGGTCCATCAGATCAAGACCTCCAGCTTGCATACACCTGGGGTATCCAGCCTGCACACACAGTGCTTAGATTAAAGTTAAAAGTTCGTTTTACAATTTCTCACAGCACAATAAGCAGTAGGCAGGAAGCATGAAGGGGTAAGGACACAAAAGCCCACTTTCAGTATGATCAAGCCAGGGCTATCTGCAGGCTTGTGGCCACGAGAAGTACCTTTTCCTCTTTGCCTTGAAGAGGATATCATCGATGGTTGCTTTCAACGACCCGGATTCGTCTTCTTTAAGAATTTCCCTACGCAAAGCAGAGTGTTAGCGAGCGGAAGGGAGATTTTTCTCTCCTCTTTCGCCAGAAATAGGGTGAGGGAGGGGAAAGGGGACGAACACACCATGTTCTTTCGTAGCCTCCTTCCCAGCGCTTGGTCCGCTCGGGTTCGTCATCCATCTCCGCGGTGGGCTGAGGCGGCTTGGGGGGCCTGACGGGAGACGAAGGGGGCTCGGGGTAATGCGGGGAGCCGAGGGGGGCTCAGGGGGCCGAGGGGAGCCGAGCGGAGGGCTGGGGACAGACGAGGGGTGCTGAAGGCACTCCGGAGGCCGAGGGGAGCCGGGGCCGCCGCCAGGCCCCGCCGTCCCGGACACGCCCGCCCTCCTTCGCCTCGGTGCGCCGCCAAACCCTCCCGGCCGCCGCCCGGGCCGCCGAGCGAGCGTTCCGGGGCCGCTCCGTGGTGTTTTCCACACCACCTGCAAAGAACTCCCCTTAGGTCGTGGGAGCACGAGGGCGTAGGGAAAACGCCTCACGGAGACATCGCCCGTGCGGGCGCCAGGCCCCGGCGGTGATGTTTCTGTGAGGTGCCCCCTCGTTCACCTCTCGGAGTCATGGCACCGTCTGGGTTTACCTGTATTTCTGTAATTAACTGAAACAATTCTAGTAATTAACAGAAGAACCCAAGAGCCTGGAAAGGCCGTGCTGTAGCACTGATTTTTAACACGGTTATGCTTATAGGCCAGTTAATTAAAGCAGCTGTCTACCGCCCTGGTATAGCAAAAGCAAACACTTTCAGGCATTTTGATGTTACGGGTTCATGTTTTGCATCTACCTAAAATAATTCTGAGCATCCATCTGATGTCACCAAGAGTTTCCATTTCGTTAGCATCGCAGTACGGATTAGGTCAGAGCCAGCTGAGCTAAGTGCTGACTGCTCTGCAGAGCAACCAAAACTCTAGGGATACAGTGGAAATGTGCCGAGATTGGGTTTCACCTCTTCAATTACAGGAAAAGTGCTGAGTATCCGTTCCTCAGGGGGAGAGGGGTGCGCCACTCTGCATCCGAGTAAGACAATAAATGAGGAAGAAAACGTGTAAACAGTACCAACACTTCCTGAAACAGGAGCAGGGAAAAAACTTGCCACTTCTGCTGTACCCTGCTGTACACTTCTGTTGCGCTTATCGGGAGCAATTTATAAGGGAAAGAGAAGTGAAATTGACTTGCTTTCAATTAAACCGTGCCTGGGGAAAATTCACAGTTTTTTTAAGGAAAGCAATCTACTGAAGCCAGGGAAAAGGGGGATTCTATAGTTTGAGAAGCCAAGATTTGCTTCTTGGAACTGAAATATCTGTACTTTGATCTATTCCCATTAGAACACATGCCATCCTTTCTTTAGGAGGAAAAAATCCAACTTATAAAACATTGAAAGGGAAAATGGCTGCAAGCTGACAATTTTATAGGAGAGAAACGAGACTTCTTTCAGAACAGCGATATTTTTTATTGTCAAGGCCAAGAATTTCAATACTTGACTGGAATACAGGATATACAATAATTTTGTAGATTATGATTGTCCAAGTGCTTGAAATTCCATCACAATTTTGAGATTAATGAACTAAATACTGCATACCTTCTTCTATGATTTCAAATCAATTAGGTTTTTCATTGCCATGAGCATGCTGTCACGGAAGCTAATCCACCTATTATGCTATCCAAACTTTTGGGTACATCTGTTAGGCATTGCTTTATCTGGCCTGAAAAAACGTACAGTTCAGTAAAAAAGTATGCAGATGTTGCCACAGTTACCTTGATCAAGGACATCCAACTGTTTTCAAAGACAAAAAAAGGAAAAAAAAGGTCCAGTTTGGAAACTATTAAATTTATTCCTAGAAACTGTAAGTCTCTTGGGTAATTTGCTTTAGATCTGTGGAGACAGGAGAGCATTTTCTAAGAAGAATAAAACTTCTTGTTATACCTAGGGTCTGAGGACAGGCTGTAATTGGAAGCAGACACTACATGCCTGTGGATGTAGGACAGTACTACTTGGTAAGATTCAAATACATGTTAACTACACCTTCTGCAAAAATCCAGTCACACGAGTAAGACCACATAGACTGTTAACATGTACATGCAAAAATGTAGATTCACAGAGTTGAGCCCAGAGACTCTGCATGAAGAGACTGAGGTGATAATCATTTAACAACTTCAGTTTTGTCTGGAGTATGCCTTCTATTGTTTCAGGATTTCAAGAGACTACTTGCCCTGATAGCTCTGATGGTAACTAATTTTCAATTCCCTCCTAATTTTTGTCTTGCTCCAACTTGCTGCAACTCCCAGCCATTTATTCTTATTTCGTTAATCTCAATTTCTTCTATAGATGAAAATGTTTCTTACACTAATAATTCTTCTTTGGCAGTTCAGAGCACTGTTGAGAACTGATGGGCTGAGAGACCACAGAGAAAAAAAACCCCAGGCCAATTTAGTATATATGATAAAAGAGCAGGTCGTTTAATCGGGCCCTCAGGCCTGGGGGAATACATGCCACACACTTGCACCCAGGCAGTGGTTCTTTGGTTTTATAATAAGATCAATCCAATTCCAGATTTATCCACCCCCTTGGTTCTGCCCAGTTCTGCTCCTGACACACCCCTTCGGGAACTGGGTCTGGGGTCTTTGGGACCCCTTCTTCCTCATCTTCATCTTCTTCACAGCAGTACAGCCCTTGGAGCTCCTCCAAAGTCCTGGGCTTGAAGGTCACTTTGTCTGTCATGGTATCTCATTGTTCAGGCCTAGGGTGCAATGTTCTTAAAAAGAGGTGTTTTCTACAATCCTGCCTTGAAAAGAAAACTAAACACGCTAAAGCAATTTAGAGGGTTTGATATGAAATGGGGTAATAAGGTTGGGTATTTGTAAACTACTATGTTAAAGGGTAAGGAATTACACAGCTACCTTAAAATCTACATTTACTACACAACTACTTCTATAATCTACAAAAAGCTAAAAAAATCCTAAAAGCTTTGAGGCATCACAAGACAGACCTCTTTCAGTCCTCCACTGATAGGTTAGAGCAAAACCAGCTGACTGTATGCACCAAAAGTGCCTTAACAGTCCTGAGGCCCCAAGAGATACAGGACTAGGCAAGTAACTTACTGCAATGGTTGCAACATGTTGCCCTGCTGCAACCTAAGGATGCCCTGCATGCCTTGGGATGGTAACTTGGGAAGTCCAGCAGTGAAGTAAATGCCTTCTCATGAGGCTCCACGCTAAGCAAGCCCACTGCCATGCACTGCACTAATCCTGTTTGGACACCAAAAAGCAGTCAGAAACGAATATTTCTCTCCCCAGCTTCTCTCTCCAACTTTTGGAAAACCCCCTTGGCCACAAGGGTGGCATCTTTCTGGGAAACATGGACCACACCCAGTAACATAGCTATCCACATACAGCTGTCTCCACTTGGTTTACTTGCCTGTTCCACCCACAGGCATACTGTTCCGTTTTCCCAGCTCCTTTGTTGGAAACTTTGCAGGAAAGGAGAAGCACGATAGCTCTTCACAGGTTATGGAGACACTGTCTGAGGGACCAGGAGCCAGTTCCTCAAAGACTGAACCTCAAGACCACTGTCAAAGAGAGCCTGGGGCTGGACGTCAGTGTCCTATGGAAAGAAGACCTATTAAGGGTGCAGACTGTGAATGTTCCAAAGAAAGTACCAGTCAGCTTATTTTTAGCACTTTATGAACACCAGTTGAACCTTTAAGTTGTGTTCATCTTCTTCTCCTATAACTGATGCAATGCCCACAACTCTCAATGAGAAAAAAAATGAGAAAACTGGACGTAAAGTAAGAGGTCATTTATTTAGATTTTGGGGATTTGGACAAGTATCTCTCTTACAAAGAAGAGTTTAACAAATATACAGTGCAACAGGTATAAACGTTTGGCCCATCTCCTTTATAAAGTAGAGAGATTTCCTGTTTGAAATTAACACAAACTAGAACGAGAGAGAGTGGCACCTGAAGGGAGA
This sequence comes from Manacus vitellinus, assembly GCF_001715985.3. Classification (NCBI taxonomy): domain Eukaryota; kingdom Metazoa; phylum Chordata; class Aves; order Passeriformes; family Pipridae; genus Manacus; species Manacus vitellinus. The sequence goes on from NW_021940917.1 coordinate 14,116,866, forward strand.
GGGAGAACAAGGCTGTCATCTGATTTCAGACTGATGAAAATGTTGAGGCACCTTCAAGGTAGATGGGACTGAAGGTTTTCACATGAAGAGGTGCCAAGTTTTCAAATTCTCTCAGTGTTCCCATGGTGTTTTGTGCCATTTACTTCATCCACTAAAACTCTTGGAATTAAGTGGCTGATAAAATTGGAATGTCAACTTTATAAATATGAAGGTGGGTGTGTGGCCATCAGGATTGCAGTGTGAATGATAAGGGCTGAAAAGTCAGAAGGGCTTTAACTGTCAGAGTGAGGTATGTTAACAGAAGTGAAGGACAGAGGTAGTACTACCATGACCATTATGAACTGGAAACGGCTTTCCTGATGTCTTTCCTTTAAATTAAGGCAAAAGTTAAAAACTTTCTTTTAAAGAAAAAATGATCCCTAATAAAAATTTGCAAAAACCTTAATCAGAACAGCTTTTTCTAACAAAATGCCTTTATAAGCAATAGAGTAATATGGCTGCATTTTTTATATTAAAATATATTTCAGAACAGACAAATTGAGGTTGTAAAAAACTGTACAAAGAAACTATCAATGCTTCTAACAATTTTAGTAAGTAAAAATAATTAACAAAGATGTGAAAAAGGATACAAAGTTTACTGGCTTATGAAAACATCTACACATACAAACCTATCCCCATGATAATATCCCCAAGAAAATATAAAAAATATATATTGAATTTTTGCAGATATGCTCCAGAAAGAATGTCTGTTAATATGTTTTACCTGGCCTTATCAATGATACTAACAATTTGTACTTTGAATTAATTAATTTTGCTTAACTCTCTGAATGCCAAGTTCACAAACATCTGCTGCCTAGACAAAATGTCCTGTTACTTGCTGATGAAGAATAAAGTCTTTTGCCTTTAAACACCTGTACTAATCATAGCACGACCCAGAAATGGCATGCAGAGCCTAATGACATACAGTAACACTAATGGAACATTAATGTGAGTCCCATCCTGTACCTCTACTCCATGTATAAATTTGTTGCATCATCTCTAAAGAGGGGAATAAAAAACTCAAACCAAAGTGCCCCTCTCCACGTTGCTTAAATAGGAAATTATTTTTTCCATCTCTCGCTGGGTGAAATTCAACATAATTTCTGGCACACAGTACAGCATTTGGAAATACAATACAAAAATTCTTATTAAAATAACTTCTGAATTGACAAAATTATTCAATATGATGAAGCACTCCATCAAAACCCAGACAGAAAGAACAGCTCAGCTCTTCCTGATATCATTTAGATACCACTTAAAAATAAAATCTGAAATTGTTAACAGCATTTCTATGCAAAATTTCCACATGGTATTTAGAACTGCCTTCTCTGGTGGGCTTTGCAAGTTTGCAAATACAGTATTTTCAAATAAAGCATTCATATTTAAGAGGTCAGGATTTCCACTAATGAAAACAGAATGTTAGAAGACTTTTTCTAAAGTTATCTGATAACTTCAATTACATTGATTTAAAATTGGATCTTCATACAAAACCTACCAGTAATATACATCTAAATAAGCAACAGAATGATTAACTAATCCCCGTAGCTGTACTGTTCTGAGTAAATAAATAGGTTAAAATATGCATATCAATTTAAAAACCAGAAAATAGTATCCATGAAGTGAAAGCATAGCTAAGTTTCTACATTCCAATTCATAACTTTATCATAGTCCTGAATTCGTTGTTTTATGTGAGAAAGTTTATTCTTTAGATATTCACAACGCTCCTTTTTCTCCAGAAATGCAGGATCCTGCCAAAAATACAAAAACCTTTACATTAATATATTACGTTTTCATATTCTTCCAAGAATAGTCTATTATCAGCTATGTTCTTGACAAAGGATAGTATATAAGTTGTCTCCAAAATCAGTTTTTTTTTTCCCCTAGACACAATTTTTTATGTCCTGCTTCCCCTTCCTTCATGAAAGGCTAGAAAAAGATGTTCTGCTTTTATATGTTATAGTTACTTAGTAAACAGAGCAGTTTTAAAATGGAAATCTGCAAATATAAATTACATCCTACTACATAATTTAGATTTTATAGGTGTGTTGTAGTAAATGCAATAAATCCCTCCCCTCCAAAAAGCTATGAAGTTTAACTAATACAGACACAAACTTTGAATTCCATGGAGGAAGAAAAATGGTATTTGTAATGTATTATGGTTTTAATGGAACACAGATGCACATTTGCTCTCCACAATTAAAAATGACCTCTTGGATGACACTGAAAATTACTTTTTCAGAGTGCCTAAATTCCATGCCTCAAAAAATACAAAACTACTTTTCTAAGATTATGTTTTCTGTTATTATCTGTTGGCTGTGTCAGTCAGTGAATATAAATGAACCCCAAATGGATCCCAAAAAATAACTAGTTTTCTGAGTGCAGAATGCTAAGAGATGCAACATACTCTCAGAAGATGAAAATGCTTAACTGTGTGCTTGTGGTTTAGGTTTTTCTTCCACATCTGGCTACCGGAATCATCACTGTCAAAACAGGTTGTTGGCATGAGTGTGTGGGTTTGTGTCCTAACTTTTCCAGAGTTTTAGAAGAGAAAATACACATTGTCCTGTCGTGTCTACAGATACCCTGAGCTAGTGAATTGTGCCTAATGTCAGAAGTGTTGGCTATTTACACTCTCTTTGCTATTAATTAGATTCACTAGCAGCGTAAATCTAAAAATACTTACATTTTTTTTCTTCTTGTATTCTTGCAGAACTTTTGATATCCTTTCCTGTTCCTAATGAGAGACCACAGATTTTTAAACACTTTGAGCATGCTCCATATCTTCATGTAAATTCTACAAAATACTCATCAAAAGCAAAATTCTCATTATAGTTGTAACATTTCAGTTGTAAATCTTGTATTTGAGAAATAGTGGAAGTACATTAACTGTGATTCACTCAAATGTAAAAACTACTAGTATGAAACAAACAAATAAAAAAAACCCAGAAAAGCAGGTATATGTCTTAACCACAACTTGGTGTGCTTAACTAATGATCAGACAAGATGTCACATATATGGGAAAACTTTCTCTCCCACCAAGTCACAGCCAGCCCTACAAAACAGTGTCCTAGCTAAAGACAGTCAGAAACTACCTAATAATACCACCTAATACCACTGTTTTCTGTGAGCCCATTTCACAAGGACTTACATATATGCTTTCAGGATGGTGGGGAAGCTGTTTCAGCAACGCATCCAGCTCATCAAACTTTTTCAATACAGCATGAACTTCCACAGACAGTTCTTTATACTCAGCAAACTGATCATTGAATACTGCTTTGTACCGGTCTCTCATTTCATTTGTTTGAATTACTGGGTATTTCCTTAAAAAAAAAACCACAAACAAACACATTTTCAAGAACTAGTTTTAGAGATAGGACTTTTTAACAAACATTTGGACCCTTCACCTTGGTAGTGTGTTTCTGTATTGTTTGCTAATCTCACAACCTGCTGAAATCTGCACGCCTGTAAAGCACTGAAATCACAGAATGGCTGAAGTTGCAAGAGACATCTGCAGTTTATCTGGTCTAACCTCTGGCTCAATCAGGGCCACCTATGCCAGGCTGCCCAGGACTGTGTCCAGATGGCTTTTGATATCTCCAAGGATGGAGACTCACTCTCTCTGGGCAATCTGTGCAGACCTTCACAGTGAAAATATTTTCCTAATATTCAGGTGAAACCTCACAGGTTTCAGTTTGTGCCCTGGTCTATGGCAAAGAGTATAAAAATTACTTTATGATCTCGTAGTTTATAACAGAAAGATTTCTCCTCCAGAAGGGAGCATGTTACAGATTTAACACTTAGAAAGTACAAGAGTAGTCAAACTTCAGGAGCTAAAAAGGCAATTTCCCATGTATTTTACTTTTTTCTATAATGTCTGTATGGTGGTCTTCTGTTCCTTTGGCACTGTACTTGCTAGATAACTTTCTGCTTTAACATTTGAGGTGTGTGTGGGTTTGTTTTTTCCATTAAGATTCTTTATTTATAATTACTGTTTTATGCCACTGAATGCCACTGATACCAGCCCTCATCCTCTCTATTTTTTAACATTAACTTAACAAAGAATCATGAGTTCAAGACAGCACATGCATGGCATAGAAACCACGTGTGTGTATATATGAAAAATGCTGGGTGAGAAACATCATTCAAGTATTATCCACTAAGTTGGTTCATCAAAGTCAAGTCACTTACGCTAAGTAGTCTGGCATCACTATAGGTTTAGGAATGTGGCCTGCAGGTATATGACCATTAAGTAGTTCTGGTTTTCTTTCCACAGACTTAAGCTGCCTGTAACTGACTTCTTCTCTTGGTCTGTCATCACTTTCATACTGTTTTAAAAGAAAAAGAATTTGTTCTTAATGAAGTCAGTTTTACATAAACCACACAATACACAACTCATTGAAGACAGGGATACAAGTACCTAGTAGCAACAGGAGCAAATAACAGGTATTTCTCACAACCCTTACTGTAATTAGAAAATTGGTAATGAGTTACACTAATGTTTCTTACACAGTATTCTTCTTCAGTTTGTCATAACAGCAGTACCAGTGACAGATAAATTCTTCTTTGGGTTTGGAAAGATTCACCTGTCTCAAAAAAACATGTTAAGGAAGTTTCTTTGGATATCCATCTACTTTTTGAATGAATAGGACTCATTCAGTTCTCTGGAGTTTCCTTTTCTCCTTGTTTCCTATCAGCAGAATCACAGAATATGCCAAGCTAGAAGGGACCCACAAGGATCACTCCTGGCCATGCACAGGACCACCCTAAGAGTCACACCATGTGCCAGAAAGTATCATCCAGACACTTCTCAAACTCTGCTGGGTGTGTTGCTGTGACTATTTCCCTGGGGAGCCTGTTCCAGTGCCCAATCACCTGCTGGGTGAAAAACCTTTTTCCAATATTCAACCTAAACCTTGTCTGACACAACTTCAGGCCATTCCCTCTGGTTCCGTCACCGGTCACCACAGAGAAGAGATCAGTGCCTGCCCCTCCTCTTCCCCTCACAAGGAAGTTGTAGTCTTTGATGAGGTCACTCATTGGCACAATTTATCCCTTGATCCAGAAATAAAAACATGTGCAGTCTTGTTGGAACACATAAAAAAGGATCCTGATCCAGTAGCGAATAAACAGAGAAAACGGTGGTAGGAAATTCACAGCGTCTACAGGAGACATTTAAGACTAAAATTAATACACCATAATTCCTCTGGGAATCAGCATGTTCTGTTAAGATCCTATAGAATCTTTGCAGCATATGCAACCACACCTTCGTGTGGCAGAACCAGTAGCACTGCTGATGCTTCAAAACCAGCAAGGAGGTCTTTGGAGCAGTCTCAGAAACACAGGAAGAAGCTCAGCTTAGGGAGGACCTACTGTGCTTCCACTGGCCCTCCTGTAAATGAAGCACACAGCCAGGAAGAAAGTAAGTCTAAAACCTACCTCACATCTGACCTGCTGTTTTAGTCACCTGCCAAACCCAGTAATAAATGCTACAGAACTTGTCACCTTGTCAAAGAGAGTAAGAGCACATACAGAGGCAACCATCGGATCTGCTATTTACAGTCTATTTTATAACTCAGCCTTACTAGGAGTAACTCCTTTACAAGCTTCATCTGAATCTTCTAGGTAGGAGAATGATGTAAAAACCAGGTTAAAGAATTAAACCTAATCTCTTCCCAATCAAATAATTAAATAAACAAGTCAGTCAAAATAGTCACAAGAAAAAGAATAACAATTTAGAATTATCAGTAAACATAAAAATAATTTCCCATTTCCTACCTTCTTTTCTGGAAAAGAGGACTGCGTTTTCATCTATCAAAAAAAAAATGGAAAGAACTACGTTTTATTTTCAGGAAAAATAGTATGCAAAAGCACAGACTCTTAAAATCTAAACTTTTTCAAAATTGTACTGTTAAGAGAATTACATTTATATTTAGGTACAAAGAAATTTAGCATAAGAATATTTTCAGAGCCATTGATTTAAAGACTGTTTAAGAACAGTAGAAGGAAAACAACCACCCAAACCCCAGAAGGATTTCCCAGAGCATAGCTGTAAGGAACAGCTGGCAGGAAATACTCCATCCACTTCCCAAGCTCCTTTATTATTTCACATTCCAGCCCACGTTAACTCACTAACACTCTGCACCTTAATTCATTGTGTAGAAAACACAACAATGCCCGAACTGGTAGCTCAACCTGCAACTGTTTTGCACAGTACTCTCTGACAGTAACCTCTATTATAAAAGCATTCTCTTCAGAAATATTTAGTAATTGGAGTAAAAGAACTTTGGTAGTAACAGGGAAGAACAAACGCCTTCTGTGTAACTCCAGCAATCACCTCATTCTTGCAGGACATATTATAAGTTGGTTGAAAAGCTTTTATGTACTTTTTGAAAGTTTTATGCAAGATGGTGAATTGGGAAGCAGTGTTGGAAGTGCTGCAAGAGTATGCAGTCACAGAGCAGCTCTCTCCTACTAAAATCACTTTCATGCTGACCACTCTAAGTTAGGCTTATGTAAGCTTCACATACCTTTATTTTTATGCTATATTAAGTCTTATCATTTTTTTTAAAGTTTTTTTTTTGGTGTTTTCACATGAAGGAAGTTTTACAGAAATGACTTGAATTCTCTAATTAAGAGTGTAAGTCTCTGCTACTATAGTTTATCATCAACCAGATGCGTACTGAATGTTTTGTGTATGGGCAAGGCCAGAAGTCAGGCAAAATACTTGCCCTGAAAAAGATAAGGCCGACGGAAATCTGACACACCAAAATCTAGCCCGCCCTGTTATTACTGTTATTTTCTGATAACTATTGTAAGGAAAGCTTGGAGTTTCGTTTGCAAAGTAAAAAGTATTTCGCGTTCTTACGTTTATTCACACTAGCACTTGATGCGCTGAAAGCAGTTTTAAAATAAATGCTAGGTGGCTTTAAGCCTAACCCTGCTGAACAGATGAACAAGCGCATTGTTAATTTCTTCCTTTGTTTGGAAAATACACACCAGGAAGTAGTTCATCAGCTGACTCAGGAAGAGAGCCCAGTATTACAAAGAGAACAGAGCCAGGGTGAATTATTAAAAAAAAAACAAACAACAAAAAACAAAAAACAAAGAGTCCAAGAACTTGGGATTGACGTCTTAAAAGGTCTTTCATCAAGTAGTCTCAAATAATGTAAGACTGGTTAAAATTCACCCTGAAGGCTATGGACCTGCTGCAGAGAAGACATCTGATACGACTCCATCTGCGACATGGTAAGACGTCACAAGTGCTCCCTATCGCGCCGTACCCAGTAGACAGAAAATGGTAACTGACGACTTACCTCCTGTTCCATTAATTCCCTGCGCCTCCTAGCCCCTTCGTGCCTCCATAACTTTAGAGAGACCACTGCACTAATTAGGTAGATGATCACCGTGACAAACAAGAAGATGATTGCTGCAGTCTGACCTCCTTCCACACGGCAAAAGGATGCGTTTATCGGTGTCTTAAACAACTGGTAATAGCAGAGCCCACCTCGGTTGGTGTCGTTTACATACACTATGGCAGCCGACATGTAGAGAAAGAACAAGGCCACATTGATCCCGAACTCGGTCAGAGGCCACCAGTTGGAATCAAGGAGGATAGTCCGGTAGTACATGGACATGCCCAGCACTAGCAGCACCATCGTGACAATCCACGCCATTCCCGCCGCCACCAGAACGAAAGGCGTTTTGGGTCCGCTGTAGGAGTATCCGCTGTAGGCGCTGCCAGCCCCGTATCCGTAGGGCTGCGAGTACCCGAACATGTTGTACCACTCGTTGTCCTTGTGCACGTAGGCGGTGACACAGGCGAAGACGGCGGCGCCCAGCAGCAGCTCGGCCACGCCGAGGATCCTGAGCAGCCCTGCCCAGGACTTCATGTAGGCGTACCGCTGGTGGTACTCCTCCACCCGCTCGCTGTACGTCCGCCCGGTGCCGGCGCGGCGCTCCAGCGAGCCCAAGGGGTCATCGGAGGGCAGCATGGCCTCGGCCTCCTTCCCAGAGTTGTAGCTCCCTCCCGACCCCCCGTAAGGGTCCCTGTAGGAGCCAGGCACCGTCTTGGCCCCCGGCTGCGGAGGAGCGGGGGTGGCCGGCGGCGAGCACTCGACTCCGTCCGAGATGTACCTGATATCGGAGGCCGTGCTGTCCCAGCT
>NW_021940917.1:14125616-14152894 GCF_001715985.3 Manacus vitellinus
CGCCCACCGGGGGCAGCCTCCCGACACCTGCACCGCCCCGGCGGCCTCACCTGCGGCCCCACGGCCTTCGCCCGGGGAGGCGGGAGCTTCCGGGCGGGAGTGGCGAGACCGCCCCGGCTGGGAGCGACGGGAGCTTTCCCGAATTCCCGGTGCCCTGGCATTGCCGGTGCCGGCCGGGGCCCCGCAGGAGGGCTGAGCGCGGTGGCCACAGAATCACAGAATGGGCAGGTTGGAAAGGACCACAGTGGGTCATCTGGTCCAATCTCCCTGCTCAAGCAGGGTCATCCCACAGCACATGGCAACAGTTGTATCCAGACAGTCCTTAAGTATTTCCACTGAGGGAAACTCCACAACCTCTCTGGGCAACCTGTTCCAGTGCATGCTCACTCACACAGTAAAGAAGTTCCTTCTCATAGTCGAGTGGAACTTGCAGTGCATCAGTTTCTGCCCATTGCCTCTTGTCCTATTGCATGGCACTACCAAGAAGAGCCTGAGTCCATCCTCTTCCCACCCAGCCTTCAGATACTTAGAGGCATTGATGAGGTCCCCTCTCAGTTGCCTGTTCTTAAGGCTGAACAGCCCCAAGTCCCTCAGCCATTCCTCATAAGAGAAATGCTCCTGTCCCCTCATCACCTTTCTAGCCCTCCACTGGACCTGCTCCAGTAGTTTCTTGTCTCTTTTTTACGGAGGAGCCCAGAACTTGACACAACACTCCAGATGTGCCTCACCAGGGCTGAGCATAGGGGCAGGATCACCTCCCTCCCCCTGCTGGCAACACTCTTCCTAATGCATCCCAGGATACCATTGGCCTTGTTGGCCACAAGGGCACACTGCTGGCTCATGGACAGCTTGTTGTCCACCAGGACCCCCAGGTCCTTCTCCACAGAGCTGTTCTCCAGCAGGTCAGTCCCCACCATGTGCTGGTGCTCGGGCAGCACCTGGTGCAGAGCCGGCCCAGTGACGGGGAACCACGAGGAGCCAAGCAGTCTCTTCAGACAAGCCAACACCACTGTTTTCCCATCATTTGTGAGACTCAGGAGATGAAGGAGAAATCCTGTGTGCTGCACCATTGTCTTCTGCAGAACACAAAGGGCGTTTTACATTCACCTCAAATACATGCAGCTGAGTACAAAACAGCATTAATGCAGTAGGAGTTTTGCTTACACTGTCATTATGGGCTATCAAAGTTTTTACATTACACTTCAGTCTCTTTTTTCAGAGGGCTTCAACTTCCAAATAGTGATTTTTTTTTTTAAGGTATAAATTTTAATAAAACCTTCAGATGCTCACAGCTTATCAAGTGTTGACTCTAGTAACCCACTGTACAAATGCAAAGTAAATAAAAACGTGTTAAAGAGTGACACTAGCTGCAGTCTCTTTCTAACTGTATCAGTCTTAATTTATTGTTACCTCTTTTATAAATATGGCTCAGAACAGGCCTATGACTTCGTATTCAGCTCAGGTCGGATCCTGGCAAAGTTAAGGGGAAGCTGAGGAAATTCGCCTTGAAGCTGACTTGGCCTTCTAGCCCGCCTCCATAGGTAAGGCAGTACTTCTGTGCAGAACACACTCTCTTTAGCAGAGCCTGTTGTAGCATATTAATCTGTTCTGGTGAGTGAATGGCTGATATTTTGTTATATTCAGTCGGTCTCCTGTTCCTCTGTTTTTAATTCATCTTCCTCCATGATTGCTTCAGATGCAGCCTGCAGAGGCTGAGTGCAAGGATGCTGGGTTCCAGTCCATTGGCTGAAAGTAATTCATTTCTCCTTTCTCCATCAGTACAATCATACCCATAGCATTCACATCAGCAGGGTAAGCAGCAGTTAAGTTTGCCACTCCAGGATCTTTATCAGTAAATGTTTCAAACTGTAACATTAGAGTAGCAATGGGAAATTACCATGGGAAAAAACCCAAAACAAACACAAAAGGCTGTCCTCACTTCACACGTCTCCCCCTTCACTGATGCTCAACTGATTTCAAAATTTCTGCCAGTATTAACCTCTATTCAACATCATTAACTCAAGCCTTACACATTCTTTTCTTACATCACTACCATCAGTATTATGTTTTGTAGCTCTGTGCACATCTTCCAGTTACAGATATTTCTGCCTAGAACTGAATAGTACATGAGAAACCAATGAGAATCCACAGAATATATGAAACATCCTCTCAGATAAAGCTTGAAATGGAATACACCCAACTTATTAATGCAGATACAAAAGATTTAGTATTTAAATGTATGCTGCAGACAAAATTTATGGTATAAGGAACTCTACAATTATTTGTAAGTGTCCTAGTTAGGACAGCTGAGACCAGTTCATCATGGTATGGGTGTAACCCAAAACTGTGTATTCTATAGCCTTCTATGCCATTTCCCAGAAATTGTTAGCAGTAGAGGCCTGCGAGATAGGAGGATGTTCCTGTCCTCATACCCTTTCATGGAATTCCCCACTCTGAGGGGAGGACTGAGCATTCCTGCCTGAACTGGAGAATATATAAACTTGGAGTTTTGGAACCTTTTTACCACTCGTGGGATCCAGAGGAAGACTGCAGCTCACCACTCTCAACTAGACTGAGACCACCACCCTCAACCAGACTGCAATCACCACTCTTGACCAGACTGCACCAGCACTCTCACCAACAGGTTTTCCCCTCTCCTTTTCCTTTGGACTCAGGGGGCCCAAAGAACACCACTCTGTTCATGCCCCAGGGTGCTGGGTTATATATTTGTGTTTTGTGGGTTAAAACCAATTGTTTGTCTGTATAATTGTACTTATTGTATTATTTTATTAAATTGTTATTCTGACTTTTAATCTCTCTTTTGAGTTGAGTTCATTTCCCCTGCTGGTTTACCTTTAAACCAGCACAATAAGGTTATAAACATTTTTGCACAGACTAGTGTGGTGGCTTGACCTTGGCTGACAATTTTATTCTCACTTAAATATTTTAATTTCCAAAACCCAAAGATTTTATTCAGATCACACACTGAACAAACAGTCCTATGCCTAAGGTCAGATGATGCCTAGGTCTCAATGGAAGAGAAAGCTATACAAGGGTTAAAAAACAAGATTGTAGTTAAAATACTGCTACTAACATTGTAACTATATGTAGATTTGAAATGAAAAAAAGTTTTAAGAGCCAAACTATAAAATAATAAGGCTGCAAGTGAGGAAAGATGTCACATTGCACTTGTACACTAAAGATGTTCCTGTATAATTTTCCTTAATTTAATAAAAAAAAAATGTGTTCTTAAAGAAAGTAAATGTCAAGCTTATCTCCCAAAATATCTTTATTGTTAGCTTCCCAACATCCTGGATAAAATAAATCTGACCTGAGATAAATAATCACCAGTATCATATTGGATAGATTACAATGCATATGGAATTAAAGACACTGAAAAATAAATCGTATGTTTAGTCAAGTGGTCCTGTTTGTGTTTGCATTATTTTGGATACTGAAAGAGTTTATATATATTTGAAGTGTTTGATGCATTTTCATTTTTATATTTACATATCCACATTTACAGACTTCCTTCAAAGAATAATAATTCCCTACTGTCCATCAGCTATGTATTTATTACAGAGTTATTATTACATATCCTGAAAAATTAATTAATCCATACAGTAAAGTCTTAGTTAAGGCATAAAGCTTTTTATTACAAGTAATTAACATAGCAAAGGGGCCCAGATGTCTGAACAGTGTTTTGTGGATTACATACCATACACAGTAATCACCTGCTAATGGATTGCCTCATCTTACACAATTTTTTAAATGCACTGCAAACTTTGGGTTTGTTTATTTTAGCTGGGAAAAGCTTCAAAACCTTTAGAGTCTGTTGATAACACTTTAAAGGAATCGGTAAGGAACGAGGATCTAGTTAATACAGGATCTAGTCTGTGGGATTTCCAAAAGACTTCCCACCAAGTCTCCTAAAGGCTTTTAAAAGAAACCTTAAGCCTTAAGAGAAGTCTTAAGCCTGAAAGAATCACTTAAGAGCAAAGTCTGATAAATAATTAACAGATAGGAAATGGGAGAGGGGAGTATGAGTTAATGGTTAACTCCTGCAATGGAGGAAAGTTGCCACTACAGTTCTGCAGAGATGATGCTAGGACCTTGGCAATCCAGTACATTCCTGAACGTAACTCTGTGAAAAAAAGAAGGATAACCCTGAGAAGAGGGAGGCGAGCAACCTTGCTGATGGTTCTAAGTTAGACAGGCTAGTAAGAATGTGGACTGTCAGAAGAATTGTACCTGGACTTTATGGGACGGAATGACAAAATAAAAGCATGACGGAATTAAACATACACAAATACTTGAAATCCATGCAGTAAAAAAAAAAAAAGAGAAGAAGGATTTTAAATACTGCAACATGAGGACCCTGACTCATGTGTTTATTAAGCATCATGTATGCCTCATTTCTGGTGGGACAGACACCTATTTCATTCTTTAAGTTACTCTAGTTTTGAAGATGTTCTTGGTGTTGCTTCAAACTGTGTTAGTCAACACAGGAAGGCACCCAGGACAACCACAAACTCTTGGAACAAAAAGAATAAATTTATTCCCATTACCTTTCTAACCAGGGGAACCCCAAAGCATCACATGGGCAGAAGCACCCAAGTGGAGATGACCCATGCAGGAGGATCACTGATCTGCTCTTCGCAGAGGCTTATCAAGAGTTATTCCCAACTGCTTGAGTGATTTACAATCCTCCTCAACAGTCTTTTGATTTGTAATCCATTCCTCCCAACACAAAACCAACAGGAGAGCTTGAATCTTGGCTACGTGACTAAAAGCGTGTTTATGTACCCACCATACATGTATACCAAGTGTGGGTTTTTTAGTTAGGCAACTAAAAAACATTTTTGTAACATTTTGTGTTACAAAAACATATTATGCTTACTGATTTAAAAAACCAACCAAAAAAACCAACAACAAACAAACAACTACCCCACAACTAAGTGCAAGAGGTACACTCATTGGGTTTGCTAACATAGCAATAACTCCATCTAATAGCTCCGGTTGTAAACAGCAGCTCGAAAAGAGATTTTGTAGCAAGACAATTCTCTTGACACCGTAAGGGGGAGCCAAAACACCAAAACAGGGGTGAAAAACCTGCTAAACCATAACCAGTGTATATATTCTGTACAATGAAAAGCAGCAAGATGGTTTTAATGATAACTACACATAAGCTGCCGAAGAATGGATCCAGAAAAGAGATAAGCAGTTGTAGTTAATATATACAGATCATAAACATGGTGAATTCCCTCATTTTTGCCTTCACTAGATATTAAAGGCTCCTGAAAATTTTTATTCTTTGATTATAGATTTCACCACCAGTGCGGACTAACATACATTTTTTCTACACTCTACAAAAGCATTGATTCAAATGTGAAAAAGCGACAAAAGCTTTGGTGTCTCATGAAAGAGTTATTTTTGATAAACACTTAAAAACTGGTAAACTTAAATGACAGTTTAGTGTGCTTTAATCTGCACAAGCTTAAACTTACCCTTAGGAATATTTTGCAGTATTTCAACACTAATTTTGTCTGCATGAACTTGGGATTAAGACTCTCCCAAAAGTATGGAGAGAGACTAACTTGGACACAGAGAGCAGAATTTGTCAGAGGACCCCAGTTTGTTTTTCCATTGAAGGAAAAATACTAATGTACCTCTTCAACCAAGTATATTTTTAGAAGTAGTTTATACTAAAATATTTGACACATTTAGCATTGAATGGAAATCTCACCTGTACTACCTTCTTCTCTAAGAAATCTTTGTCTAATATCTCCCTCAAAGCATCAAGCATTTACCTTTTCATTGATAAGGAACCCCTGGGGCTACATAAAGGCCAGGACCCCACTCCTGTGTGGCAGTGGGCAAAAAACCCTGGCTGCATTTGGGTGTATCACCACTCAAGTAGCCACAGACACATGATATTTTTCCATGGCTCAGTTGTGGCTAGGATAGAAAACAGGCATTGTATGAACTCAAGGTCTCTATACAGTGCGTCTCTTTCAAAGTAAACCACACTCTGTAACAGCAGTGACCCAGCGTGTCCAGAAGATATTCAGGTTACTGTGGAAAGCAACTGAATGGAAATCCTCAAGTGTTTTGGAAAAAAGGCATAGGGCCTCTAATACAGTGTTAGCATATGCTTATTCTTCTTAAAAATGATTTGTGGAACATTTTATAGACACTATGACCCACTATAATAAAATGCTGACATAACTTGGACAAAAGCTGTACACAGATGGCCTGCATCTCTCATACTTTTGATATAGTTTACTGTTCATTAGGAATTCACTGTCACCAATACTAAAATAGACGTTGGAAGCCATACACCTTGTAAGAAAATAATTGCCTTCTGCTGTCCATGGACAGAGGAAAAAATCTAGAGGTTCAATTTCAGTGTATAAAAAAATGTATATATGCATAAGAAATTACATTTATCTTCCTAGGTGCTATTTCCACAAAGAACAACAGCAGTAGTCAGGTATTCATTGTCTCTTACGACATCATCTACGTCAGGAAAAAACCCTAGTTCTGGTGAAGGGATAGGTTAAACATCATTGCAGGCATATGTGACTTTATTACAATTCCCTATTAAAATGAACAATCATACAAAAAACCAAACAATTAAAAAAATTAGTTCCAGTTTTACACACTGCAGAAGGAACAATGTCCTAGACAAGTTAGAGTGCAATTAGATGGTTAGGGAGCTGGCACTTGTGCCCTGTGAAGAGGTGCTAATGTACAAGAGGGAGGCTGGTTTCTTCACAGAGAAAGCTAATGGTGGGTGGAGGGGCAGAAGGCTTTGCTGCCTCCAGCTCTGATGGTAAGAGAAAGGTGATCTCAGATTCCTCCTGGCAATGTGGAGCAGAAGGATAAAAGGCAGCATCGAAAGGTTGCAGCAAGGAAAATTCCACCCTCTATCATGAGCTGGTCAGATAGAGAATGTTTGTCAAAATTAGAATATAGATGAGAAGGAGCAAGAACAGGGATGTTCTTGCTCTACCACGAGTAGCAACTTAAGATGTATCTTGAACAAGATTCTTAGCAACTCTTGACTCTACCAACAAACATTTTACATCGTTTTTAGTTCTAGGATATTCTTGATGCAGATGTACTTATTTGCAGAGTCAATATCACATAGTCAACATCTAATTAGTTATATTATGCTTTATATAATAAAATCAATCTATTTTCTTATCCCCTCATCTCAGTATTTCTCCTCAGGACATTTTGGAACTGATATGTGAATTGTTACCTTAAGATGGAAAGCCAATGGCATTATGGATCCTGATTTAGCTGAGTGCAGACAGTGTTGCAGACAGTGTTGAAGTATAATAAGTATTAAATTCTTGCCAATCATAGTTTTTCAATGTTAAAAAACAACACTGTGGCCACGTATAGGGAGCAGATAGGAAGTAATTTACAGAACTTGAGTTTATGAAATGTTGAATTTTCAATAGTAGGAAAGTGGAAAGCATTATAGAGAGTTGGAAGGGAAGACAGGGTATCAAAGAAAGGTGGAAGAACTCTTCAGGTCAGAAAGGAGTTCAGACACATCTCTCATAATGGGAATCACAGAGCTGAGAGAAAAGGGAGGAAGGAATCACAGAAGGAATCACACCCATATACACAAATAAGTGAAGCAGTAACTGAGAGGCTGCAGGTTACTGTTTTGTAACCTTTGAGAAATACAAAACATAACCACACAACTATGTGTAATTCTGCACAAAAAGGAAATTTTGCTTTTGTGCAAGGCAACAAATGTGGTGGATATTTACCTAACTTTCTGTGTGTGACAGTACATCAACCCAGTGCAACTAGAGTTGTCTAATTTTATTACATATATATTGTAGATCTTTACTGAAGCATGTGCTATTTGCCTAATAGATGTAGACAGCTGCAATCTCAGTTACTACAAATTCATATTACTGTTCTATCCTGTTATTATGTCCAAACATGAATTAGAGGCCACCCTAAGCCTTAGCAAACCCAGCTACGAGCAGCTGACATTCTTTTCTCGTTGAGAAGGAAAAATGAGTCAAAGCCTTCTCGCTTTTGCAGTAAATTATTTTCCCCTAAACATGGAAAAGACAGATGAAAGCACCTTTTCCACCTTGTATCTCCTATTCTTCTGAAGTATCAAATAAATATGCTTTCCTTTTTTCATTTAGATACGGCTGCCACTTCATATTTGAGAAGTGAGGTTTCTCTTTCTTCCTTGACTAAAAACTGTTCTCCAATGAGCAAGCAAAGAAACAATTCAATCAGGATAAAGAGCGTGCTTTATATTTTTTTTAAGTTTTTTATTTGTTACTTTTCTACTGATAATGTTCTAAATCGGGAATAAAAAAAAAAATCCAAAAAAACTAATGAACAGAAAGGATTTTATGAATAGGAGCACTAAAAGAAAATTTGTTTATTAGGAAGTCACCTAAACTAGAATACTCCATTACACTTTTACACCTTAAGAGAAATCTCTAGGGTGTGGAGTATTTTTTGAGTAATGAATAATGGATCCAAAAAGAACCTGGAATTCTTGGCTACTCATTCTAGCTCTGATGAGTGTACAGCTTGCCTTTCTTAAAAATTTCTTCTTTATAAATAAAGCACAAGTGCAAATATATATAAATAATTTTTCAGTTATATTGTGTTAAATTATTAATTTCTCATCTATTTGCATGACCTATATAATGTCCTCACTGAAATACAAGAAGGTAAAGGAAATCTTTAATTTAGGTGATTCTTCTAACAACCTACTATTTACACAGTGATCTCAGCTGCAAGAAACAAACCCTTCTTTTAGTTTAATACTCAAAGTTTAAACCCACAATCGGATTTAGTGGTGGGTGAAAAGTTCTTTATTGAACTAAGGGAACTTATGTTTTACATATTTATCTGCCTCTTTTCCCATGATAACCACGGACCCATTTTATCCATTAATACTGCCAAAGTGCAGGTATCACTCACGAACACCCACGAATGAAGAACGAAATTACACATGTATAAAAAGTAATACTGCATTCTGATGGCACTTGGGAGAGCAGCATCAATGTGAGGTCTCCCCAGAATTTACACAACATCACTGAGTACCGATCTGCTATCTAACTGAAACACCTGAACAACTGAGCAAGTTTTATTTGACACGGTCATCCCTTCTGATTAATCTCTGTTAAACAAAACATGAGACAACAGTGTTTGGTGCAATGTGATTTGAGTATCTGATTCTGACCTATTCTATAGAACCTGTCAAACTGTTACTTTTGCTTTTTCTCAAGTTCTCTTTTTAACTCTGGTTTTTGTAGTTGAAGTTAGTGTATTTAAAATTTAAAGCTATTTTATGACTATTTAGATTTTCTACAGTGTGTAAAAGCTCTTTATGATCCACTTAAGAGCTCCAGTGAGCTTTGCTTGGATATTTCCATCCATTTACCCATGTATTGGCATGAACACCAAAATGCCAAAATGTATTTACTGAGAGGAACTTGTTATCTTTTACTGATGCACACAAAATGATAGAAACTTACAATGCCAGAAGACACCACCAGAATAATTTCATTTCCATGTTTACGAGCTAAACCTAGAAGCATGGCTCTCTTCCCTCTCACGTGCTACACAGCTAATATATCCCAAGTATAATCTCAGCTCTTCAATTTACCAGCAGCTGTGGTCACTTCAGAGCAAAATAAATAATTTCAGAAGTGCCATACACAAAGTCAATGGGCTATTTAAAAAATGCTGCAAGTACAGAGGTAAGGACCTAGACACATATACAGAACTGAGCAATGAAAATACCTCCTCTGAATTAAGGTTACATCATAAAAGCTTAGATCTGTAGAGACATATTGATAACAAAGCTTAGCAAGAATATAGGGCATTGCATGAAATTACATCAACACTGGCATAGCAGATATCTATATTGGATTGGTGTTAACTGATTTTGAGGTTATACATAACAGACATAACCCTTCTACATATTCATTGTCAAAAAACATTATTCCTGCTCCAGACAAATACATCCAAAATGTTTTGCACAGCTCACTTTACTGAGTTTCAACAGGGAACAGAGTACCTTTACAGCAGAAATTATCAAAATGTCATTTTGCTTTCACCAAAGCTATTTGCCTTTAGTTTTCATCAAAAAAGGGAGATTGTTTATTGCACATTTTGCATCACCTGAAAAACCTTGCAAATTACATCCAGAGAGCTTGTTTCATGCATGTAATTATTTTCTTTATTCTGCAAGAAAAGGAAATAGTTTACAACATCCATAGTAAAAGGATAAGGTAGGAAAGGGTTCTTCTTGCCCTTCTTGAAGATAGGAGTGACATTTGCTTTCCTCCAGTACTTGGGCACTTCCCATAGTTGTTGTGATGTACCAAAGATTGTTGAAAGAGGCCTCACAGCTGCCAGCTCCCTCAGCACTGAATGGGTGCATCCCACCAGGGTCCATGGCCTTCATTATTTCCATTTTGCTTAAGTATTCCTCCTCCACCAATGCCAAATCCCTTCTAACCTCAGCCATGCCATGATTCTGTGTTCTCTCCAAAAAGCCAGAGAGGCTCTTTAAGTCATAAGAGCACTACATTCAGAGAAGGAAACAGATCATGATTGTGTAGTAAAGGCCATGGTAAAAGGAGATAAGGAAGCAGAGACAGTGATCAATATTACTGAAGATACAGTGGAGAATGCAAATACTGGAGAGGTTCTGCTTTTTATGAGATTGTTGAAGATGGCTGTTAGTCCTCCTGCAGGAGGAGGTTCAGTCTACTGTTCACAGTTTATAGCAATTTACTAGTACAGAACTCAAGATACAATCCTTTACTGAATGGAGAACTCTGTAGAGCCAGAGGGGACACTGCAAGCAGATGCAACTGCTCTGACAAAAGAAGCAGGTCAAGAAACTGATCAAGCAACATTGTTCAAGGACCACTTTTGGAGAAAAGAACGGGATGAAAAGTGAAAAATGTGAGGGATAAAGGAAATAAAAAACTCACCATGTGAAAAGCACAGTTGAGGAGTTGAGAAGTATAGTGAGAGAAAATGACCCCAAAAAAACTATCATAACTCAGTGACTGCTGCACAGGTGACTACAGCCTTTTGTGTAGCTGATAAGCAGTGAGACAGAGAGTGAGAAAAAGAAAAAAATCGATGAGGAGTCCAAGTGTAGAGATGGTCTATGAAGGAAAAGCGGTGAACACAATGAGACCTCCCAGTAAGAAAAAGCAAAAGAAGAAACACTGGAAACCATTGCAGTCTACAGCTTCCTCACGAGGGGAAGCAGAGGGCGGGCACTGATCTCTCCTCTCTGGTGACCAGTGACATGATCTGAGGGAATAGCATGAAGCTATGTCAGGGGAGGTTTAGATTGGATATTAGGAAAAGGTTCTTCGCCCAGAGGGTGGTTAGGCACTGGAACAGCCTCCACAGGGAAGTGGGCACTGCACCAAGCCTGTGAGAGTTCAAGAAATTTTTAGACAATAGCTGGCAAGCAGGTTTCGAGGCACTGCTGGAGAATATTTTGTTATTGCATGGCAGTTCACAGGAAGAATAGCTCTGGGTAACCAAGAACACACAGCTTCCCAGAGGAAACAAAGATGGAATGGATGAATTTTGGTGCAGTAACTGTAAAATGGCATCATGTTCAGCACATAAAGCAGGAGGAGGGAGGAGGACATGCAGTGATGGTGTTTGTCTTCCCAAGTAACCATTACGCATGATGGAGTCCTGCTTTCCTGGGAATGGCTGAACACCTACCTGGCCATGGGAAGCAGTGAACGACTTCCTTGTTCTGTTTTCCTCATGTGCACAGCTTTTGCTTTGCCTATTAAACTGTCTTTACCTGTACCCAGGAGTTTTCCAACTTCTATTCTTGCAATTCTCTCCCCCTTGCCCCTGACAGAGGAATGGGACGACAGCTGCGTGGCATTTGGTTGCTGCCTGTGGTTAAACCACAACACTGCCCCATCCGCTGCCGCTGGCACTTGCCCACAGTGCCAGATCCCTCTTTGCTTCCCAAGTCTGCCATGCCTCTGGAAGCTGGTGAACCTGGACAGCTGCTGCACTGGTGCTCCTCAAAAACACCTCTGTGGGAGCCTCATCCCATAGATGCAGGAAGGAGCTGTAGTTGTTGTCCCTTCAGAGCAGTGTACAAGGGCTGCAGAAGACAACCTTCTCACTGCTCCAAGAAGACCAGGATCCATCACCACATGGAATGTGCGGTGCCATCAACTGTTCTCTTCAGTGAGAAAGAGAGGAAAGGGAGTGGGAAGAGAAAGTGGAAAAGAGAGAGAGGAAAGGAAGAAGGGAAGGAGGGAGAGAGGGGGGGAGGAATCATTCCATAAGCCAGATACTTCCTGACTTTGAGAGTCAGCCAAGGGCTCAGCTAAGAAGTGTCTTCTGTGAAGCACATTTCTGCATGCAGGTGTAGCTCTTCAGGGAGCATCAAGGCCACTTTTTCTTTTGTCAGAGCTAATCTGCTCCGAGTGCTGTGACCAGCCACAGTGCTCTGGTTATCCCTACAAAGTGGTGTTTGGATTCAGAGAAGCTAGGCTCTGAAGCCCCAGTTCCCTGTACCCTGGAAGGGCCATTGTCCTTTCAGTGACTTGGCCTGTCATGACTGGCTAGAGGAGGAGCTGTCCCTACTGTTCTCTTGGACACAGAGAAAGGCATTGCAGAGAGCAGCATGTTCATTCTGTCTGCACACACCATCAGCCTTTATTTGTCACGTTCTCCTATGTAAATGCACTGCTCCCTTTTCATTCAGCACCTCTTCATTTGTTGTGGTTGCAGCAAGATTTACTGCGGGAGAAGGTACTGCTGACAGGACCCTGGGGGTCTGCAGAGCCTTGGACTGTGGAGGGTCATGAGGTCAGGGACAGGACCCAGGATAAGGGGGAGAAGGTAGCACCAGCAACTCTTTCAGGGAAATAGCAATTTATTTCCTTTCTCTTGAATAAATACTTGCTGGAGCCCTGCTAGTGCTGCTGCCGGAGCGGCTCCTTACACAGCTGTGGGAGTCCTGGTGGGCAGGAGCCCTTCTTTTCCGGGGGTGTTGGGATCCCCCATGTGAGCAGACCCTGCCTTGGCTGGAAGTGGAGGCTCTGCAGTTGCTGCCCTGGGCAGAAGAACCTGCTGCCTCTACCTCCCCCAGCTCCTCCTGCAGCTGCACTTGCTCTGCAGACAAGGACACAGAGAGGGGACAGCCAGTATCCCTGCAGGAGGTGGCTTGTGAGGTGCTGGGTTGGTTCTCTGTATCAGAGCCAGCAAGGCTGCTCGCAGGGGCCATAGAGGAGGCAGGACTTTCCCCCCAGAAGCTACTGGAGCTGGCTGCAGGGCTATTGGTCTCCCTGCCAGCATGGAATCTCAGTAGTCTCTGGGCCTCTGTGCTGCACCTGTACATGATGACATTGATAAGGCCATAGACCAGCGGTGCTGTATATCCCTCAAGGACAGGCTGCAGCATCTGGAACAAGACCTTCCCATCCAGACCACAGAGGCACAGGACCTGCAGGATGCAGCCTTCTGCATTCTTTGCCAGCCACCATTGGGATCCATATATCGCTTCCAGTCTTTGACATAGCCAGGGCAGCACAGGGTCCAGAAGATGCTTTTGTCCTTGGAAAAGTTCTGCCCAGACCTCAGGCAGGAGGCCACCCACAGCCTCTGGCCATCCAGCTCTCTGCTGAGCTGGGGACAGTGTCCCATGTGGAAAAGATGGTGGGAATGGAGCAGGGCCATGGGGACTGTTTTCAGCCATGTGGCTGGGAGCTGTTCCTGCCTGGCTGCAGACCTCTGGCAGCTCTCTGGAGGGAGTGAGAAGACACTGTAGATAGTCATCTTCTTCACGTACAGAAAACCTGACAATCAATATCGTTCTGCTGCAGACTGGGCACACTGGTTTCCTGTCTGTCCAATGCATGATGCAGCCCAGGCAGAACTGGTGGCCACAGGGCATTGCATAAGCAGCATCCTCGTGACCATCATGGCAGATGGGGCAGCTCCACTCTGTCTCTGTGGGCCTGTCTGTACTCCATGAAGAGTGCTGGGGCCTGGAGGCCCTCCCTTCTGGGAGGTGCTGGGGCCTGCTGGGTGAGTGTTCCCAGCCCTGACAAGGAGTAGCAGGATTGCAGCTGCTCTTGTGGGAAGAGGAACTTGCCACCACTGCCTCCTCCTGCTCCTCCTGGGGCTGCACCTGCTCTGTAGGGATGGGCACAGATGGGTGGATGATTCGGAGGGCACAGAGGGCAGCTTCTGTTGTGCTGGATTGGTCCTCCATGTCGGAGCCTGCAGGGCTGCTGGCAGGGCTTGGGGGCCAAGTGGAAGTGCCTCCTTGGGAGCTGGTGGAGCAGGAGCTGGCCTCAGGGCTGTTGTCCTCCTCCCCAGCAGCATGGGAGTGCAGCAGCCTCTGGGCCTCCTCGCTGCACTGACCCACAATGATGCTGATGATGCCATCAACCAGCTGTTCTGTACATTGCTCAAGGAGAGGCTGCAGCATCTGGAGCATGACCTCCTTGTCTGGACCCCAGAGGCACAGGATGTACAAGATGCTCTTCTCTGCTCTCACTGCCAGCCACCATCGGGACCCAAATATTGCCTCCAGCCTCTGGCGCAGCCAGGGCAGCACAGGGTCAAGGAGATGCTCCTTTTTTTTGAAGAGTTGTGCCCAGACCTTGGGCAGGAGGCCAGCCACGGCCCCAGTCCCTGCAGCCCCTTGCTCAGCTGGGGAGAGTGTCCACTGTGGAGAAGAGGGAGGGGACCCTGCAGGGCGATGGCAGCTGTTTCCATCCAGGAGGCCAAGAGCTCCTTCTGCTTGGCTGCTGCCCTCTGGTGATTCTTCAGGGAGTGTGATGACACACTCCAGATACTTCTGTTCCTGCAGAGAAAACCTGACAGACTCTATCAGTCTTCTGCACAGTGGGCACTCTGGTTTCTTCTCGGCCCAACGCAGGATGCAGCCCATGCAGAATTTGTGGCCACAGGGTATCACATAAGAGACACCCTCTTGCTCATCATGGCAGATGGGGCAGCTCCACTCTGTCCCCATGGCCCTGTCTGTTCTCCTTGGCAACTCAAGGAGTCCTGAGAAGCTGCTCCCCATCACTGACACTACCAAAGGCTTTCACACACTGCAATGAAATGGTGAAAACATGGTCCCTTGCTGTCCTGGGGAGCCCCTGCAGGGCTGGAGGAACAGTGGCAATGGCTCTGCAACTGGCACCGGGAGCTGATGATGTCAGGCCCCAACACACCCCCTGGCACCAGGAGAAGCCTCTCTCAGCCCTGCAGATTTCACAGACATGCTTGGCAGAAGTTCAGATGCAGGTAGATTGAATCAGGTTCTGCCTGTACCCAAAGCAGTGATAGATGTGAAGTCACAATCTACTCCTGGTGACATCACAGTCCACTGCCAAGTGACAGTACCTGGTGATATCACAGTGGGACACCCAGCGCTGGGGCACTCACACCAACACAGCATGTCAGAGGCCACCTTCCGTGTGTGTCCTGGCTGACCTTCAAACATACTCCAAAACCCATCCAAAAAATTAATTGTTTTTTCCTCTTTTTTTTCCCTGTTATTAGTACATAACCTCTTTCGGTGACCCTTTTAAAATATTTTTCTTGCTTAATGAGAGAATGCCACAAGGGCAAGCACGTATTAATATTAAAGAACCGATTAAAAAAAAATCAAAATCATATTCATCATATTATCTATCATCTTTTTCCCTTTCTGGCAGTTGCACCAGGACTGAGCAGTAACTGAGGGAGAGGTAAATGTGGCAGTGGGAGATCACAACCACCGACTCAGCTGAAAATCTTTCCAACTCTTTTGTGCAGAAATTCTCTCCAGGCTTCAGCCCAAGTTTTCTGAATTCTTCAAAATTCACTAAATTGTCTGCTTTGGGCAATTTAGTTTGTATTTTTTTCTATCCAAATTCTGGCAATTACCACATTGTGGTGCTTCTGGCCCCTCTGCAATCTCCAGGAGAGACTAAGACAACAGCAGGAGCAGCCACAGTGGGTGGTGAGGGTAGTATATGCCCAGGGAAGCGAACAACTGAGGCACTTTGATGAACTACGGCAAGTAAAGCAGCATCAGGAATTCCAAGAGTTGGAAACTCACTGGCTGTTTTTCTTATATTAATTGTCCCATTATAGTTCGTCTTTCAGGGTGAATCTCTGGCTATTGTTGTGGTTTCACTGGTTAGAAAAATACTCTGTTTGTGACAGTTACAGGTTTTTTAGCTTATTTTAAAAGTAACTTGCTGTGTGTTTGTTCATATTTTGTTTTGTGCATGTTTGGAATACAGGTCTTCTGGTTATATGTGTATTATAGCTCAAAAGACACTTAGGGACAGCAAGAGAAGTTGAAGGAAGAACACTTACACAGAGCAAAGGTCTGAGACTTTAAAGACTTGCTTTTCATAAAAGACAGTGACTACTGGGTTGGAACAGGAAGGACTGATTGATTTATTTGCATTTACATGGCGCCCCTGGAGTGAGGTTGTATTTTCTGATGCTGTCCTGAGCACCTGCCGCGTTGTTGTGGAAAGGCACTATGTTATTTAAGCGTTTTGTTTCTCTCGCGTCTTTTTCTCCCCAGGTATTGAACCTAAAACTGAGTGAGGCAGAGCAGCAGAGGCAACGCCAGGAGGAGCTGGAGCATTTGCATAAGGAAGAGGGTCAGGAAAGATTGTGTCGCCTTTTTCCAATCCAGGAAGAACTGCTGCAGTTTAAGAAGCAGATTGATCTCAATTATAGACACAAAGACTTGCTGAGAACAGATCTTTCTGCGTGTGGTAATCGAGGCAACCAAACCTATGGACTGGCGTCAGGACTCATTCCCACCATGAGTGAGTTGGAGGCTCTAGAGTTGTTCTTAACTTTGGTTGTCATTCCTTCATAAAGCTTCCAGTAGTTTTTTTCAAAGGCAGCTTGTTATGAGGCTGTTAAATAAGATGTCACAGAAACATTTTTAGATATTCATCCTATAAAACAGCTAATTTAAAAGAAGAACTTTTTTTCTATGGCACTTCAGCTGTTCTCTTGAAAATGGTTTATAAAAATGTATGAGGATTTCTACAGGATAAAGATTCAAATTAAAATACTGTAAACTCTTGATGCTGTAAAGTTCCTTTTTGAGACAGCCATGGAAACAGGGTGGTTCATAAATTGTTAAATACTGAACATCTTATGATTCTCCCATACCCATAAGCTTTTTTACAGTAAATAGGTTTCCTTGAAATTTTTTTCCCCTATGTAAAGTAGGGGAGACAAGTCTTTAAAAATAAAACCCTATGATAAAGATAATTCTCTGTTCCAGCTTATCACAGCTGTCTTTCTGCAGAGGATGCAGTCTAGGCGTGTTATTAAGTTCTGGTTTTCAAGATCTTATAAGATTTAGTAACAGACTAACATTATTTACAAATAAGACCAATGTTTTGTACAAATAAAGGAGATGGAGATATTTTCACCAAAGAGGACAAAATGTTCAGTTGGCTCCCAGATTTTCTGAAGATTAATGCTTCAAAGACTCCTTTCTCTTGCTCTTGGGCCACAAACAGTGGAATAAAAGATTAATGGTATGTTACACCCCATATTTCTTCATAGAGAGGTTTCCCTACTCAAGTAGATGTGCCAATACTGTACGAGCACTGTAGAGAATGTGAAGGTTGGTGTCCTGAATGCAGCAAGAAATGATGTGGATCTTTGTTTCCTTCAGCATTGCTGAAGAGTATTCTAAAATTGAAAATGTACAAAATATACCAGTAGACAATGAGAAAGGGTATATAGAATTGTTACAGTGACAATTAAATGCTGTTTATTTCTTTCATGAATAATGAATCAATGAGAAACAGAATGCCATTTTAAGTCAGGGAAAATATTAAGTTGGCCCAAAGCAGTTTATTTACATTTGGCTTTTTTATCCGAATACTCACCAAAGAGTCAGTTACTTCGTTTGTACCAAGTTTCTCATGCTTTATTTTTTTTTTACTTCTCCTACTTTTAATCACCGAGCTTGCAAACCTATTATGTTCAGGAAAACAACTCCCATCAAATTAAAGGCATGTTTGCTCTCTCATTTTTCCAGGGGAAGCCAGTTGCTCACACCTACTGTTTGAGCATGTTTCCTGGTCAGCCAGACCCACTTTGAGGGCAGTGATGGTTAAAAAAAATAATTATAATTAAAAATACCTTCTGGTTACAGCCTCTACCTTCAGTTTTCCTGAGTATTGTATAGTTATATAGTTATATTTGGATAGCTCCCAAATATTTTGGGGAAAACCCTGGAGTTGGTGGCTACAGTAAGTAGCTTTTATTTAGATGGGGATTTGAGCAACCTGGTCTAGTGGAAGGTGTCTCTGCCCAGGCAGGGGTATTGGAGCTAGATGAGCTAATTTAAGGTCCTTTCCAGCCCAAACCATTCCATAATTCTGGAGTCTCAGTGGCTGTGGCAAAACGTGGTAATTCAAGTAGAACTTCAGAGCTTGGACTTTGTGCTGAATAGGGGCCACATGCAGAGAGTAAGACTGGTTGCCTGCAGTAATTAGGCACAATTAATAGAGTTTGCTCAGAAGGCATTTTGCACATACAGAATGGTTAGCAGCAATGACTAATTTTGGATATAAACCTAGAATTAAAAAACAAACAAACAAAAAAAACCCGCAGTGCACTTAAACCAACACCGTAGAAGACTTTGTAAGATGTGAAAAACCTGATTTTCTTGTTTTGTTGAAAAAATAGAGTGTAATTGTTAAAGAGCAGAAAGCCAGCTTTGATTTGATAGTGGAAATATCACAGGACTCAAGCAAACTGCTGTGTAAAGTCAGGGCTTTTTTTAAAAAAAAGTGTTAATTGTATGAATTAATCATGGTTTACAGACAGAAAACTGTGAAAGCTTTGCTTAAATGAGGTCTTATCAGTGGTATGTTTCTGCAGCAGCCTGCTTTTCTTTTGAAGTAAACTACTATCTGGGCATATTAAGTGATACATTTAAAAAAAATAATTTAATTGCATTTAATTAGCTAACAATGGTCACATGATGAGTAACTGCATTTTCTCTAGTGAATTCATAAAGTCAGTAAATGCTAATTTGTTACTTGTCACCACACAATTCCCTTTTCATATAGAGATTTTTGACCTTGGAGTTTCAGGGGCACCAATGGAATTGCTTTTGGTCCCTCTGGGTGTCTCTGTGTTCAGCAGTGGTGCTCAGTCCGCCTGTAGCACAGCAGCAGGGGCAAAAGCCTCTCAGCTCTTCACGTGAGACAAGCTGCCATCAATCCTCAGCCCTCTCTTTTTATGTGGGAGAAAAAAACTGCTTTCAGAGTGAGAGCTGAGGGAAGGATGCTTCCAAACTTTGGAACGGTTGGGATTTTGCTGGTTTCCTAAGCCTGCCTTCCTGGAGCCTGCCCACCACCTGAGCTATTTGGTCTCTGCCTCACAGCTCCCAATTCTGAAGGGACTCTCCCATTTTGGCCCACTGATTTCCTCCTAGCACCACCTTCCAAGTTGTCCCACAAGCCCTTGGAAGTTTCTTTTCATTCTTTCTCTACATCAATACTAGGCAGTTCTCTGTGGCTCACAGATACGCCCAGGGAAGCTGCCAGAGGTGTGTCACAGGCCCGAGAGGCTTCTTGGACATGCCAGAGCATTGCAGCAGCAGGCTGATATGTGTGCAGCTGGTTTGTTGCTTGGCTTTGCTCACTTTTTTTTTAACAATTCTAAACTTTGGAGGCCCACGTCCCACCTTGTTTTGTGGTGAACTTGTGAGGAAGAAGCTATATGAATTTATTTCCTGAGACTCGGTTTGCAGCAAGGCTGAGGTATGGTTTTCTATTCTGTAAGCCCTACAACCTGCTGGTTGATAGCCATGCAGTAAATAGGAAAAATGAAAGGCTTTCAAATATAGGCAACTACACTGCATATTGAACGCAATTATTCATCAATATAATCTAAATATATTGATATATAACTTCACTCCTGTGCTGTTTTCCAAGTCCCCGGTGTCACAACAACTCCAAAGGGGGCATGATGTTCATTATAAATTCTTGTCAGGCTGAATAAAGCACCACACCACGTGTCTGTGAACGCCTATGCTCATCTGAGTTTGACAGCGTGAGAAAAAGAGTCAGGGAGACTTATCCACTTCCTTTCATAGTTTACCCGGTGCACATCTTATACAAAAGAGATTTTTCAAGCTGTTCATGCCATACTGTTTGGACTTTTGCAGTCAGCCCTTTTGAGCCCTCCAAGAAGTGAGTAGGGGATGCGAGTTGATGCAGGCACACTGAGTACAATTCTCAAGGCAGAAAAGGAAGTTGGCTCAGCACAGCACTGCCCACCTCCTCAGAACCCTCTCTTCCAATCACAATTTTCCTGTTCCAACAGTCAGAACGTTTGAGACAAAATGTGCTTGTACCTGGTCTTCCACAATAGGTGACCCTGATAAGGTATTATGTTGTCATGCACAACACTAGTGTTTTACACTAGTAAATAAATTTATTCTAGTAAACAAATTGTTTAAAACATAGAGCTCTATAATATCTTGTGAGATTTTTAAAGGAGAACTTCATTTTTATGTCTCTTGAAGAACTGCTGGCCTGAAGGGTGAAACATGCAATGAACACCACAGGTCACAAATATAAGGAAAGCTACTTGGTTTACCTGAAATCATAGAGTCATAGAATGCTTTGAATAATAGAATGGTTTGCAATTGAAGGGATGTTAAAGACCTTTTTGTTCCAACCCTTCTGCCATGGAAAGGGACATCTTCCACTAGCCTAGGTTGCTCCAAGCCCTGTCCAACCTGGCCTTGAACACTCCCAGGAAAGGGACAGCCACAGCTTCTTTGGGTAACCTGTGTCAGTGTCTCACCACCCTTACAGTAAAGAATTTCTTCCTAATATGTAATCTAAACCTAACCTCTCTCAGTTCCCTTTATTCTATCACTACATGCACTTGTTAAAAGTCCCTCTCCAGCTCTCTTGTAGCCTCTTTAGGAACTAGAAGGAACTCTAAGGTCTGTCAGAGGTTTCTCTTCTTCAGACTGAACAAGAGCAATTGTCTCAGCTGTTCCTCACAGCAGAGGTGCTCTAGCCTTCTGATCATCTTAGTGTCCTCCTCTGGACTTGCTCCAACAGGTCAATGTCCTTCCTGTGCTTGGGGCTCCAGAGCTGGGTGCAGTGTCCCAAATGGGGTCTCACCAGAGCGGAGCAGAGGGGCAGAATCACTCCCTGCAGAATCATCATCCTGCCGCCCACACCGCTGGGGATGCAGCCCAGGACATAGTTGGCTTTCTGGACTGCAATCACAGCTTTGTTGAACCTGATGAGGTTCCCATGGGCCCCTTCTTGAGCTTGTCCAGGTCCCTCTGAATAGCATCCCGTTCCTCAGATGGATCAACTGCTCAGCTTGTCACCTGCAAACTTGCCGAGGGTGTGCTCAATCCCACTAAGTCCTTGATAAAAGTATTAAATAGCACTGGTCCCAGTAGGGACCCCTGAGGGATGTCACTTGTCACTGATATCCATTGTGAAACTAAGACATTGACCACTACCCTCTGGATGTGCCTGTCCAACCAATTCCTCATCCACTGAAAAGTCCACCCATCAAATCTGTCTTTCTCCCATTTAGAGCACAGGAAGTTGTGGGTGCCAGTGTCAAAGGCCTTTGACGGAACTCCAGAGAGATGACATTTGTAGCCTTTCCCTTATCCACTGGTGTAGTCATTCCACTGTTAGGCATAATTGGATTTTTTTCCTTTTCTCGTGACGAATGCCTGATCAGTCTTTCACTCACAATGCTCAGCAAACATCACCTTGATGCTTGTTCAGAAGCTCTTCCATCACCACAGCTGCAGTAGGATTTCCTGTGTGAGAAGGCGCTGCTGGAATGGCCCTGGGGGCCCTTGGCTGATGGTGGGGCATGAAGGTCAGGGAAAGGCACCAGAAGGGGGAGAAAGCAACACTCAGAGACTTTGCCAGGAAAATAGCAATTTATTTCTTTTTTCTTGGCTAAGGAGTTCCTGGAGCCCTGTTAGTGTCGCTGCTGGGGTGGCCTCTTGGTGGGCTGGGAAGAATTCCGGAGGCTGGAGGTCCTCTTCTTTCGGCCACGCCGGGGCTTTCTAGGTGAATGTTTCCTGCCCTGGCCAGGAGCAGAGGGGCTGAAGCCCTGACTAGATGGACCTGGCACCACCACCACCTGTCCTGGCTCCTCCTGGGGCTGGTCCTGCTCTGAGAACATGGACATAGAAGGGGGGCAGCTGGGACTCCCTTGAAGGCTGGTCTCTGATGTAACAGCTTCCTCCTCCACGTCAGAGCCTGTGGGGCCACTGGCCAGAATCACCTCCTGGGAGCTAGTGTAGCTGGAGCTGCTGGAGGTGATGCTGGCATGATAGAAGCACAGTAGCCTCTGGGCCTCCTCACTGCACTGGCCTGAAATGACATCAATGATGCCATGGACAAGAGATGTTGTGTGCCCATTGAAGAGAGGTTCCAGCACCTCGACCAAGACTTCTGCATCTGGACCACAGACACAGAGGCCGTGCAGGATGGAGCCCTCTGCAGCCTCTACTCGCCACCACTGGTTCTGATAGACTGCTGCCAGCCTCCGGCGCAACCAGGGCAGCACAGGGTCCAGCAGTTGCTGTTGCCTTCGGAAAAGTTCTGCCCAGACCTCAGGCAGAAGGCCACCCATGAACTCTGGCCCTGCAGACCTCTGCTCAGATGGGGAAAATGTCCCCTCTGGAGAAGACAGAGGGGACACCATGGGGTCATCGGAGCTGTTTTCAGCCAGGTGGAAAGGAGCACCCCCTGCCTCGCTACTGTTCTCTCTTGTCTCTTCTGGAGCTGTGATGGCAAACTGTAGATAGTCCCGTTCACTCCGCTCAGAAAACCTGACACTCTCTATAGGTTTGCTGCAGAGTGGGCACCCTGGATTTGTTTTTGCCCACCGCAGGATGCAGCTCAGGCAGAATTGATCACGGCAAGGCAGAGCAGAGGCCACATCATTCCGAGTGTTGTGACAGATGGGGCAGCTCCAGTTCGTCCCTGTGGCCATATCTAGTTGCTGTAGCAGGTGGGGGAGAGCTGAGGACCAGGAGTTGCTCCCATGTGCAGGCACGCTCAGCTGAAGTCCAGGCTTGAGCTAGACTGGCTCTGCTGGTGCCCAAATATTAGCAGTGAGGGATGTGATGTCACAATCCACCACTCAGTGATGTCATCCTTCTCCACCACCCAGTGATGTCTCAATGGAACATTTGCCCCTGCATTCCCTTCACGCTTCCACACACCCATCTGGGGCTACTGCAGCTCCACTTTCCACTTTATCTTGTCACCCATGATGAATCAAAGACCCAGAGAGCTGGGTGGGAATTCTTTCAGCTCATGATTCAACTGGGCCAGGTGGGCAGTAAAAATTAGCACTAGGGAGGTGTTTTTCAGTAAATGCATGCTTGCTTTTATATCTGAAAATTAGTGTAAAGGGGAGTGATTACTACAAAAGCTCTTCTCAAAAACATGGATAGTTGGGTAGATAGGTAGGTGAGTAGGTGGGTAGGTAGGCAGATAGTTGGACAGGCAGACGGACAGACAGACATTAGAGCTATATATATATACAACATTAGAGTTGTATATATAATCAAGACAGAGATCCAATGGCTAGGTCTAAAAGGAAAAAGTATAAAAATCATACAATAGCATCTCAGTTGCATGTTATCATGAAAGAAAATAAGTAGTATTTCAGGAAAGTAGTAAAGCTGTGATTAGACTTGAGGCAAATGAACACTTGTGCTAATATGTAGATACACAACAGGAAAATTTCACAGATGGTAGAGGGCTGCATTATTTAAATACTTTATCCGGTTTGTTTGCCCAACTCACTGGTTCTTATTCATACCCTCCTCAAAATTCATTAATCTGACGCCACTGAAATAAATGGAGTCAACTGAAGTCTTCATGGGGAGAACCTGTCATTAATGACTGATCTAACACGACTCAAAATTATTTAATTTTGTTTACTCAGTCAGATACTTTTCTTATAGATTTGCTCTAGTGGACCTAAGGTTCCTTTTGCAAATCATTTTTGTGCTCCTGAAACTGTATTGGTTGATCAGTAATATTTTCTATTCCACTGAAAAATAAATTAGAAGTAAAATACGTCCACTTACCATTTAAGTTAAAACATGACATTATGTGTGCAATTTTAAATCAGACAGTTCAAAATGAGCAGGTAAAAGCCTAGTGCAGCAACAGTATTTTCATGTGCTTTAACAGGCTCCAAAAGAGTTGTCCTTGCAAACGGGCAAACTTAAATGTAAAAGAGACAGCTGCAGTGTATCACAAAGAAAATATTCTTTACCACTTTCTTTTTCCTTCAGAAGAGCATTCTAAGGCCCCACACCTTTGATCTGGTGAAGGGAATCAATGCCATATACAACTAAGACTGCTTACTGAAGTCATGACAAATTAATTCCCTGTTAGAGGTGCTGAAATTGATTTTTGACACCCCAGCCTGTGAAGCAAGATTGGTCACTTGAGAAAGCAGCAATGGTAGCAGTAAAATCAGTAGCATGTGACAAAGAGGGTGCATTGAAGCAATGATTTAGCGAGTTAAATATATAAAATGGATTGTTGGAATCAAAAAAGGCTTAATTGTGCTTTGGATTCCATGGCTCTGCGGGAATGTACAAGGAATGCGAACAAACTCCTTGCTCCAAGATAACGAGAGGGAAATGTTTTCTTGGAGTTTCTGTGCAACCCCCTCCCCACATGCACAGAGCTATTGTCCAAGCTGAAAATAACTGCAAATGGTTATGTGAATTAGATGCTGATTGTCCAAACACAGGTGGACCCTTTTTTTTTAATGATCTTGCCACTTTCACGGTCATTTGCACTGCAATAGCCAAAATAGAAGGATATAAATTTTGCATCTGACCTCTGATGGCTGCAAATAATCAGAGTTTCTGATAAAATAAAGCAGAGTCACTGGTCATGCTAACAAAACATTGCAGTTTGAGCCTTGTAGTATCTGTTCCTTAACACAAATGGACTTGCTGCTGCTGGCAACCAACATGTTGGAAGTGGTTAACACAAACAGATCGAGATACCACTCACCACTTGCCCCATCAGACTAGCAGGATATATATAAT
The DNA here is from genome assembly GCF_001715985.3 of Manacus vitellinus. Lineage (NCBI taxonomy): Eukaryota > Metazoa > Chordata > Aves > Passeriformes > Pipridae > Manacus > Manacus vitellinus. The sequence goes on from NW_021940917.1 coordinate 14,150,776, forward strand.
CTGTCCTCCAGGCTCTCATATCCTCAGTATATATGTATTTTGTCAGAAACTGACAGAAGACCTAATTTAAACCACATCTTGTTATTTTTTTAGTAGCTTAGGGAAGGGAAAGCAAGTAAAAAATGTTGGGGAGAAAATATCTGTAAGCTCTGTCTAGGATCTCTGGATTAGTTTTCCTTATTCCCTAGCAGCAAACTGTAATCCAACATCAAGCATGGAAGAATGTCTGTAGGATGTTCCCTGAGAAAACTCCTGACAACTAGTTCATCTGTAATAAGAAGTGGAAAAGGATATTTTTCCCTATTACTTGCTGGTACTATCCTCTCATATATAAAAGTGATACAGAATATTACAGAATAAAAATTCCAAATAAATAAATGTACCTTGGTTCTCTTCTCTGGTGCTGTTCTAGCTATGCTTAATGAAATATTACTTTACTTCTTGTTAATTAGTAAATGACTCCTAATTTTCTGCATCACATGCAATTTTACATGCAACAGAAGCTCTCTCAGCGTGCCCTTTTCTAACATATGAATGTCTAAACAACAGATATCAGGCCCAGTGTTTCCTGCTGTGAATATTCATCACAAGGAAATACAAGAAAGTCAGTTAAATCAAATGCCCATCTGCAAGGACTTTTTGATACTAAAAGAGCAACAGAAGCTGCAGCCAACAGCAGAAAAATCAATGGAGCAAGCATTGAGATGTTTTCTGTCAAACACATCCTAAAATAATATGCAGAATTGTGGCTGCATTCACTAGACAGACAATGGACTTGTATATGTGTGCTTTATAACATGGCACAAAGGCAAGACCTACTTGAATCACACTGAATGAAGCAGTTGATATTCCTCACTCCAGGATATGACAATATAGAATCACAGAATCATTTTGGTTGGAAAAGACCCTTAAGATCAAGTCCAACAATAAACTGAAAACCCAAGCGCAAATCCAATTATTTAAACCTTATGGCTTTTTATTTAAACCTTCCCTTCTTCAGGAAGGGAAAATGCATTACTTTCAAAGGTACGGGACAAGTGCTTCTGCCAAGCATGAGGTTCTGACTGCAAAACAATGAAGGAAATGTCTGGCGACATGTGGGGTACAATAGGAGCCTGTCCTGGGATGTCTTCTGTTTACCCAGTGGGCAATAGGCAAAGTGAAGGAGAGCCATGTGAGGTTTGCTAAACTGGGGAAGAGGAGGAGGGGTCAGTCAATATGTGCAAGAACAGGCTGCCATCTTCAGGGACCAGAATAGAGGAGAGGAATGAATTAAAAAAAGATCCCATTAAATTCAGCAAGGATGAACAGCCAGACTGAGAGCAGAGATTATCCCTTCCAGCTCAGCACTTGTCAGACCACAAACGGGTCTTCTATCCAGGGACCCACATCCAGGTCCTGACCCACAAGTCAGGACAGACATTGGGAAAACAGAACAAGTTCAGGGGAGGCCACCAAGACAGTGGGGCTGGAGCACTCACGCTGCGAGGTGAGGCTGTGGGTCCAGACCTGGTTCAGTCTGGAGCTGAGACAGTTGTAGGATATGTGAAAGCACCTTGAGGCTATAGGGATGGGATGGAGAGGCAGAGGCCAGGCTCCTCATGGAGCTGCCTGGCAGGAGATGATAAAGTGGCATCAGCTGAAACTAGAGAGGCTTGGGTTGGAGGTAAGGAAAAGCTTTTTCCCCACAAGGACAAGAGCGAGGGCCCGAGAGGTTGTGCTGTCTTGGAGGATTTCAAGCCTCAACTGCCTAAAGTCCCGGGCAATGTGGTCTGTGCAGATGAATGTCTCTGCTTTGAGCAGGAAGCAGAAGATCCCCTGATCTGCCTTCTAGCCTGAATTATTCCTCAATTGGAAGGAAAGGGAAAGGGAAAGGGAAAGGGAAAGGGAAAGGGAAAGGGAAAGGGAAAGGGAAAGGGAGACTCAGACTGTGTTATTGTGTGGTGATACACTGTGCACCAGCACGCATTATAGGCCGTGCCATATCCTTATTTAGCGTCGTGGCAGGCTGCTGCTTCATAACCTTTGCCTTGGCAACACCGTCTGACATGAGATATTCCCAGTGACGATATTCCCAGTTTACAGACAGCCTCAGGGAGAAAATGGGATTAGAAAACCA
>NW_021940917.1:14153464-14166627 GCF_001715985.3 Manacus vitellinus
GATCTCGAGGCGGTGTTTCAGGCCCTCGAGGAGATGCTTGCTTCGTCCCACCCTGAACTGGCTGCGTTTTTGGAGGTGACTTCGGCATAGCGATGGCTGGGGGTCTGCACGGAGGGGCTTTCAGTGTTGTCACACGCCTGAGAAGTAAAGGCATCTTTAATGAGGGGTTTGCTTGCTAAATCAATATTTTAAAAAGAAGAGGGAATCAAAAGTATCCCACGTTAGTGAGCATGAGACGTGTTAACCTGTGTTGGCCAAGTTTGGCTGCTTATTTTCAGAGGAAAAATACATAGTGCCGGTGCATTCGTGGTGATGAAGTACAAGCTTTTTTGGGTTATAACATACTGTCTTTGGTCTTAAATCAGAGAGTATTTTTGCCAAGGATTTTGGTTGAAAATTCAGAAAAAGGCTTTTTGTTGAAAATTCAGGGAAATGGTTAGATTGAGTTACCAACTTACTGTTTCCTGTGGAAAATACAATTTATGAACATTTGGTTGGTATTAAGCATCTTCAGTTGTTTGTGGCATCCTGCAGGTTGTGACTGTCCTTTGCTCTACCTGTGCCTGGTCCTCCGTGTGTACAAAACTGTAAGTCTCACGTGCAGTGAGGGGCATGGGAGAGGTCACTCTCTTGTGGCACCAAATGCGGGCTCTCCTTCTTTTGGTTTTCAACACAAAGGAAAAGCAAGAGGTTCTCAGCATCAGTTGCTGCTGCACAAGATCTGCCTTGCTGCTGCACAAGATCTGCCTTGCATGTGGGTGCTCAAAATGCCATGTTGGTATATGTGCTGAAGCTGCAGTTTGGTTGTTCTCTCAGTATCTTGTTGCCTTCAATAAACTTTCTAGCTTGGAGATCTAGCTGATGTAAACTTCCTACTATTGATCTCCATGTTACGAAGATTCGTCATCTTCCTTTTGCGTGTCTCTCCAGAAAGAGTTGTATATTCCAATCAAAGCTGTGTATTCCAATTCCTGCAAAGCTCCAGCCTGGACTGGACTCTTCTGCTCAGTGCTGTGTACGGAAGAGTACCTCCTTTCGCCAGAGCATATGGAGGTGGCAGGATTCCTTCCTTAATGCCTGCTCAGTGTATTGTCTTGCCTGCACTTTGAACTCTGGCAGTTTTGACAGCTTTTGAACTGCACGTTGAGAAGTGTATCTTTTCCATTGTTGAAGGCCTTTGGCAGTTGGGGTCTAGACTTCCTTGTTAGGAACAGAGGGATTAAGTGTGTGAGCCATGGAGTTGTTGGGGAGCAGGTGTTTTGGTTTTAAGGCCTCATGACTTGTGTAATTACTGAGAAGGATGATCTTGGTCCTGGATGTGATGTGGTTAAAGACTTGGAGCTTATTCTGTGTTTAAGAGCAATTTGGGGACTATTAGGCCTTTTGTTTGAAAGATTCCCTCTTTTTACTAGAAATGTTCTTTCTCTAACTCTTGCATCTTCTCAGACTTTCCTGGAGAGTTCTATTTCTGTATTGGCACAGGTCTTTTTGCATATTACAATACAGCTTTGCCAAATAATGTCTCTGTATTTCTATTAATATGCACAGGCATTGCCTTTTGAAGTATCTAAGGTTGAGTAAGGCCAGACTTAAGGTGAGAAATGCAATTTTTTGGAATTACCCATGTCTTATTACCCAGTTTGATGCTCTTTCGTCTTCTGTAAACTCACACCTACCAGTTTTCAAAAATTTTCTTTTCCTTAATAGAATGAAACATTACAGGCCGTGCACAATCACCCATCTTTAGGATACTGTTGGATAGGCTGTTCACAGAAGAGATATTCTTGAACAGTTCATAGTGAGAATATCTTTATGGCTAAAAGTAAATTCTAGGTACTTAACTTTGGCCCTTAATTTCCTCAGTGGAATAAAAACCTAGCTATGTTGTCTGGCTTTCTGGGATTTTTTTGACCCTACAGATTAGTGTCATGATCATGGAAACATGCCCATTCAGTAAATGGTTGCCTGCAAAATATATGGAGTGGTAGCAGAGGGCTCCAAAAAGCAAGCAACATATTAGAATTTAATGACTTAGCAAATGAATGGGGTGAGCTGAGGTTCCCAGCCAGATATATGTGGCTCATGTGTACACAGTTTTGCACCACACAGCCCTTTGCAGTGGTTTGAGCGAGATCTCTTGTTAACAATACATGTGTTGGTAACTAAGAGGGCACCTGGATTTTTCCTGGCTTGTTCCTTATAGAAAGTGTAGTAAGCGAGGGTGCAATTCAGACTGTGAGGAGATGTACTCTCACTTGGTGTATTCTAGTTTTCTGATTTCATGTTTTGATTAATAGGACACTTTGTAAGAGCCTGAGTTTCGATTTGGCAACCTTCTGAATTTAAAACACTTACCATGTAAACCACCTGAGCAGTGTTCACCTTGTGTTACGTGTCTTTTTGGAGGGGAGAAGAACAGTTATTATTGTGTCTCTAAAGAGATTACAAGAAAATATGGAGCGATCTCTGGGTTTATATTTTTTTTTCTATTCGTTTCTCTTTTAAGGAGAATATCATGGGTCAGTGTGAGCCTTCAGGAAGTGAACCTGGGAGTGTCACGGTAGAAGAGAAAACTTCAGCTGGCAACGTGAGCTGTGGGAACAATTCCCCCGAGCCAGAGGGCCCTGGTAAAAAGAGAGTCTGCATGTTTTTAGAGATGACTGAGACAGCTACTCTGAGCCTGACTTTTACAGAAAGGGGAGAGCGGAGTAGTCGATCCAAGAGCTGATGGTAGAGTTGGAGGAGCTGTTGCTTATTTCAAAGGGCAGTTTCTAGATCCCAGATAACAATACTAGTTAATAACTCAGCTCACAATGCCCATTGGTTTCAACCATTTAAGAGAGGACCGAGGTCTCTTTGTCAGTACAGAGAAAGAAGAAGGCTGGAGTTCTGCTTGTGAGAGGTGAATGTCTCTGTTCAGAGTTCTCCCGGGTGCCATTTGCAATGCTAGTGCTGCAACTTTTATTGGGGTACTTCAAAACCTGAAAGTTTGGAAAACTTGGAAGAATTCCTGTTCTTTAAACAGCAGGCCTGAAATTCACAAGTGAGAGCCTGTCTTTCAGGCTGTATTTTATAATCTCTGATAGAAGTACAGTTGCTAGGTGTGGTGCCAAGGGAGGCATACACTCACAAGGACCAGTAGTGACTCAGTATTTCTTTTGCTTCTTAGATGTCCATCTGCTGTACCTTTCCAGAAGGGCTGCTCTGCGTGGGAGGAAGGTAGTGAGGTCCAGGCCTGGGCCAGCCCTGGCAGGTGATGATGGCTGCAGCTCTGCTGGGCCATGCCCTGACCGTTACCATGACCACCACAAAATCCTTGTAAACCTCAAGAGCCTGATGAGGGCCCACACAGAGAAGCTGACAGCTGGCGTGGAGGTGCCCAGCCACCCACCCAGCCACTTCCAGCAGCAGTTGGGCACAGCAGTGAACAGGGACCTGCTGCGGTCACCCTCGACCCTTGGCAAGGCCAGCAAGACCGGTGAGATGCAGTGGTCCATGTGGAACTATGATGGGTTTGAGGGTGGCATGGGATTTGAAAATTGGCACTCCCCTGATGGGGGAAGGTTACCTGTCCTTGCTGGTGGCTGCTCAGCTCAGTTCACCCAGTATAGGACAAGGACTGTTCTTCAGAAAGGCTGCCAGTAAGCACAGCGAACATGGTTCATGTGTACCCCAGTCTGCCTGTAGGCTACAGTATAGTCTCTGTGTGTGCTGCACTGAGAATACCCTGTCCTGCTCCCTGTGGAGCTGGCCCAGCCCTGCCAGATGAGACATACTGCTCCTTGCCCAGCTGTAGGGATGATTAATTGTAGCAAGCTCTCACTGAGTCTTTGTGAGATGATAGGCTGGTCGTGTGCAGGGTCAGCTGTAGCATCCTATCAGTTTTGTGCAAAGAGGAAAAGACCTGGAAGTAAGCTTTCTATCAGCTGTTTCCTGCAAAGGAATTGCAAGCTAAACAGTTTTTCAAGAGGACTGAATGGGTAGGTGAGAGCTAAATAGACAAGTTATTTCTTTTAAAAATCTTTGGGAAGATACAAAGGACTGTGATTATGAAGTTTCTATGTGTTTGTATATAAAATTTACAATCCATATTTTTAATATCTGTACACATCAATTAGAATACATGTTTTTTAAAATGAAGAAACCAGTCTTCAGATCACTTGGGAAGTAAGAATACATTTCTGGAATTTAGTCCTCTGTGCGATTCCTGAAATGTTCAATCAAAGGAAGTATACCAAACACACTGCATACCAAACACAGCTTCTGTAAGCCTGATGACTATGTTTGAATTCTTGCAGCCACACTGCAGAATTGTTCAGTCCTCAATCCTGTGACTGGCACTGCTGGTTCTGCAGCTTTGACCAACACCAGTGGCAGTGATTTCCAGGTGAGTGGAGCATCCTGCCACCCAGGGAAAGTGGAGAAGACTGTATGAATGAAGTGTAGGCTTATAGCCTTCTGTAATGAAGGAGCTAAATTCAAATGTGGATCTCCTTGAGAAGGTGAAAATATTGGGGTTTACAAATATCTATTAAAAGAAGCACTGAAGAGGGAAAGAGTAATTTTGTCATTCAAGTGAGGTTTCAGGGCAGCAGCATAGTGTGTGTCCTCATCAGTGGAGTGGTTTTTTCTTCAGAAGTTTTTTGTCTTGACTCCACCAGAATTTGTCTTAGTTAACTAGTCTATGTTTGTCCTTGAATAATTTCTTTGCCTGGACAAAAAGAGAGTCTTTAATATTCTGAAAAGACTCTGGGAGCCCTGAGTTTCAATTGCAGACTGAGAAAAACTATGATAATCTTTGGAACTGGCTCCACCTCAGAGATGTCTTATTCAAGAGAACTACAGTATTTACTATAAATGATTTATATGATTCTAGTGGAAACCACACTTTATTTGGAGGGCCTGGCTTATCAAATGGCAAAGGATTGGAAGTAGGCTTCCTTTTCTACTGCAGCATAATGTATATCCCTTGGGATTTTTTCTCTCACAGAGGACAAGCAAAGCAATTTATACTTACTTGTGTTAAAAAAAGGCTTGATCCCTTACCCAAGCGTGATCATCCAGTTTCCTATCTTGCAAATATCAACCTTTGTCTTGTGTTCATGATTTTTTTTTACATACAAGCATATCCAAGAGGACTGGGTTATGGCCACAATAACATGAAAGGATAGAAATAGCCAATGTCCAGTAAGGCCATTGATACTCTAATATTTCTTTTTCACACAGCGCATCTTTGTCCTCTCATTTTCACCATGAGCTACTTTTTCATCCAGGACTTTAGGATCAGTCTGAGTGATGGGAAGTCACAATCAAAGAACTTGTCTCTCAGACAGCTGAGATCAATGTTTGAGACAGCAAATCATTCCAAAGTTTTTGGTTTAGTCCTTGCAGTCCCTGAAAAGGTGTGGTGACATTTAACTTCCTGGGTACACTGTGCCGGTCTTATAAGTGAAATGCTCACCTTCTCTTTCACCAGTCTTGTAAATGAGATTATTTTTCCACATGAGCTCCAGGAACCAGCAAACTATTAAGTCTTCTGAGTCCTGACTCTGCAATGTTTTATCACGGTTCATTGTTTCATTTCTGCCTCCCTCTGATCCTTGTCTGTCACATCTTCTCTAGATAAACTAAAAAGATGTCAATTGTATCTTGGTGGAGGCACTTTCTCCTATTGGTGTACGAGGTCCTGTAATGCACCCAAGAAGATGATCTGTGTTATAACAGCTTCAGACTGAGGTCCCCTAAGAAGAGGCAGAAGAAGTTGCAGTGTGAGTTGGTTGGTTGATTTGTTTCTATCAGGGATAAGCTCATCCCTGGCTGTTGACTTGGTAACCTGAATCTTGCTTAAAATCCTGGCTACTTAAGGCAACAAACAAGCAGTGCAGCAAAAGTGAAACACCTTGTTCATATTAAAAAAAAAGCAAACAAAAAGCAACCAACTGAAAAAAATGCGAAATGAACTGTGGTTAAACATAAATCATGAAATTATAAAGGTGGCTTGCCTTTAATGAAAAGGCTTTGCTTAACCAAAATTTCTCAAATTCCAGCTTTTACCTTTCCTTACCTTTCCTCCATCCTCCTCAGTTTGTGGCTATCTTCAGGCTGGCACATCTCAATGAATCCACACTAGGACTTGACTTCATACCCAGCAGAAAGGGTCTCATCTCTTTCTGCTATTCCCTTTGGGGACTTCTGATGTTCATGCTGCTGAGAGACCAAGTCTTTCACCAGCGTTTAATCTGTTATGACTTTCCTTATAATAGGTGATTCTGTGGCTTCCTATTCTCTAATTTATTCATCTGTGGAAGAAGCTTTTTATGAATCATTACCTCAGCTAGAAAGTCTGAGGATAATGAGGCACTAAGGTCTAATCCTTCATGTTAGATCTCTTCCGAAGTAAGATTCTATTTCACATATACACGAGTTTCTGTTCAACATCATGATATGACTCATCTTTGTTAGAAGAAATTACCCTTCCAGAGTCCTTTAACTCTGAGGCATCTCCAGAAGAAACAGCAGAATGGACACTGTTTGTTAAAATGGGACTGATCTTTTCACTAGGGTAGGATTTGCTGCTTTTGAAAAACTCTTCTTGTCTTCTTTCTGCTTGGAATGTTGTTTAATTTATATGAATTCTACCAAAAAAAAAAGGACCCTTGGATTACTGACTGTATCCTGTCAGCTTCTAATGGCAATGAAATGTTTTAGTAGCATTCAGACCTACTCTGTGGTGGCAAAGGTATTTTTGGAAATCACCCCTTGGGAGGATGTGTATGTGGACAACTACTTGAAGAAGAACAAGATATTATTGGCAGGGAACTGTGTTCCTGCAGTTGCGTTGTCCATATGTACGTTTTCAGTGTAGGAACCTTTTCCTGTCTCTTAAAAATCTTGTGGTTTGTGATGCTTTTATATACAGCAGGAACACTGTAGTTCTTGAAGAAGTGAAGGCAGATAGATTTCCTCTGTCTTTTTCTGTCACAGGGAGAAGTCAGACTAGATATTGCATGTCAGCTGCTGGAGGAGATGTTATCATCCAATCCGGAAATGGCTGCCTTTTTGGAGGTAACTCTGTTTGATAGCAGTGCTGGGGTCTGCACTGAGAGCTTGTGAGTATTGTTGCGTGCCTGAGAAGAAAAGGCTTCTTGAACCAAGCTTTTAATGGACAGTGAAGTGTTTGCTTTGTAAAGCAAGACTGAAAAAGAGCAGGGAATGAAAAGGTACCCCATGTTATTGAGAATGAGATGTTAGCCTGTATTGGCCAGGTTTTGGTGCAGTTTCATAGGAAAAATACATAGTGCAGGTGCATTCATGGTGATGAAGTGCAAGCTTTTTAGGTTATAGGATACTGTCTTTGATCTTAAATCATGGAGTATTTTGAAGATTGCCACTGAAGGCAAAGATTTTTTGTTGAAAGTTCAGGGAAATGGTTAGATTGAGTTACTAACTTTCTGTTTTCTGTGGAAAATGCAATTTATGAATATTTGGTTGGAATACAGTACTTTCCATTTTTTATACTTTGTGATATCCTGCAAGTTGTGATTGCCCTTTGTTCTACCTGTGCCTGGTCCTCCCTGTGTACAAACCTGTAATTCTTACATGCAGTGTAAACAATCTATGTATAATGTAAATGAGCAGTGTTCACCTTGTGTTACGTGTCTTTTTGGAGGGGAGAAGAACAGTTATTATTGTGTCCCTAAAGAGATTACAAGAAAATATGGAGTGATCTCTGGGTTTATATTTTTTTTCTATTCGTTTCTCTTTTAAGGAGAATATCATGGGTCAGTGTGAGCCTTCAGGAAGTGAACCTGGGAGTGTCACGGTAGAAGAGAAAACTTCAGCTGGCAACGTGAGCTGTGGGAACAATTCCCCCGAGCCAGAGGGCCCTGGTAAAAAGAGAGTCTGCATGTTTTTAGAGATGACTGAGACAGCTACTCTGAGCCTGACTTTTACAGAAAGGGGAGAGCGGAATAGTCGATCCAAGAGCTGATGGTAGAGTTGGAGGAGCTGTTGCTTATTTCAAAGGGCAGTTTCTAGATCCCAGATAACAATACTAGTTAATAACTCAGCTCACAATGCCCATTGGTTTCAACCATTTAAGAGAGGACCGAGGTCTCTTTGTCAGTACAGAGAAAGAAGAAGGCTGGAGTTCTGCTTGTGAGAGGTGAATGTCTCTGTTCAGAGTTCTCCCGGGTGCCATTTGCAATGCTAGTGCTGCAACTTTTATTGGGGTACTTCAAAACCTGAAAGTTTGGAAAACTTGGAAGAATTCCTGTTCTTTAAACAGCAGGCCTGAAATTCGCAAGTGAGAGCCTGTCTTTCAGGCTGTATTTTATAATCTCTGATAGAAGTACAGTTGCTAGGTGTGGTGCCAAGGGAGGCATACACTCACAAGGACCAGTAATGACTCAGTATTCCTTTTGCTTCTTAGATGTCCATCTGCTGTACCTTTCCAGAAGGGCTGCTCTGCGTGGGAGGAAGCTAGCAAGGGAGAGCCCGTGAAAATGGGCTACCTGGAATACCCCTGTATATAGTTATATTTATAGATGTATATAGCTGTAGGTATATGGATATTTAGATAGGTATATTGATATTTGTATATTTACATATAGACAGTACAGTTGTAGTAATGTGCAATAAATTCAATTTTTTAAACTGAATTTGCTATATGTAGATTTATATATAGCCAACAGGCTGAGTGCCCCTGGCTCTCTCCCAGGCAGTAAGGGCATCCTGCCCTAGCACTGGGAGTTCCTGTCAGTCCCCCAGGGTGGAAGGAATAGCAGAATTACTGCTTCCACTCTGCATCCTCCTTGCAGACTCTGAGAACCATGGACACTATGCTGGAGGTGACGGTGCTCAGCTCTTCTGCCTCCAGAGTCGACAAATTGCTGCAGGACAGCTTTGAGGTCTGGCCTGTGCGAAGAGTGGGGATCACAGTGCTGTTCCTCACCCTGTGTGGGAGGGTTTGCCCACTCCTGGGTGAGTGGCCCCCAGCCCAGTGCTACGCAGGCAGAGCACGCTGTGTGGAGGGTATCCACCTCCCCTGAGGAGGCAGAGGCTGGCACCAAGCTCTTCTGGAGCACAGTGGCTGCAGAGGATGGCACCTGCCTGGCCACAGAGTTGGCCCAGAGCCTTTGTGCCAGGCCTTTGAGGGACTCCAGGGACAGGAGCCCTCCAAGACTTTGCTCAAGGTCAGAGGAAGCCTTGGGGGATGGTCCAAGTCTTGCCCAGGATTGGAGTTAAGCCACTGCTGCTGGAGCGAGTGTCTGCTCCCAGGGCTCATCTGCAGCTTCTCTCTTCCCAGGTGCTGCTGGACTTGACCCAATCTGAAAGCACAGCTGTGCAGAAGAGGGTTCTGGGGAGGATCAGGAATCTGATCCATGGGCTGGCCAACATTTCCAAATGGAGGTAAGGCCCAGGAACCATCCAGCTGGGAAATGTGCTCCTCCCTGCTACTCTCCCTGTCAGGCTGCTGCCCAGCTGACTGTTCCAGGAGACCTGCAAGGCCTTTCACAGCCCAGACTCACCTGGATCTAGCCCTGGCTACTGCTGTTAGGGAAATTTCCCTGTCCATCCAAGGGCCACTTGGCAGTCATACTTTCACAACCTGAGCTAGGACCAGAGACCCTTCGCAGCTACACACCCCACACTGACACATTCAGGCCAGGTTTCCTTACCAGCCCAACCCCAGGTTTCCCATAGCAGAGTCTCAGATGTCCTAATCCTTAAAATAATTTAATCTTGGTGCAGTAACTAAATAACAAAGTAACAGCCTGAGCTGGAGCCTCTGATGAGGAACCCCGAACAAAGCAACCCCTGGGCTTTTATACCCTCACAGTCTAAGCACACCTAAGTCTGGGGGTCATTGGCTCCTGCTGTGTCTCAGTGTCTGGTCACCTGACTGGGTCACAGGTCCCTTTGCCCTTTGTTAAGCAAAGGGTCAACAGTTCCTGGCCTCTTGCCTCGGGCTCCCACCCAGAGCTCAACCTTCAGCTCCCACTGCAGCTGCACATGGAACTACTGGTGCTGAATGTGTTCCTCCACTGCTGTGCCTCCCTAGCAGGTGGGTGCTGACCGAGGGGAAGGGGAAAGGCAACAGAAGAGGGAGAAAGCAGCACCCAGAGACTGTGTGGGGGGAATAATTTATTTCCTTTTTCTTATCTAAAGACTCGCTGCAGCCCTGTTAGTGCTGCCAGTGGAGTGGCTGCTTGCAGTGCTGCGGAGGGTCCTTGAACACTAGGGGCCCTCCTCTTTTGGGGTTGTTTGGGCCCTCTAGGTGAGTGTTTCCAGCCCTGACAAGGAGTAACAGGATTGCAGCTGCTTTTGTGGGAAGAGGAACTTGCCACCACTGCCTCCCCCTGCTCCTCCTGGGGCTGCACCTGCTCTGTAGGGATGGGCACAGATGGATGGATGATTTGGAGGGCACAGAGGGCAGCTTCTGTTGTGCTGGGTTGGTCCTCCATGTCGGAGCCTGCAGGGCTGCTGGCAGGGCTTGGGGGCCAAGTGGGAGTGCCTCCTTGGGAGCTGGTGGAGCAGGAGCTGGCCTCAGGGCTGTTGTCCTCCTCCCCAGCAGCATGGGAGTGCAGCAGCCTCTGGGCCTCCTCGCTGCACTGACCCACAATGATGCTGATGATGCCATCAACCAGCTGTTCTGTACATTGCTCAAGGAGAGGCTGCAGCATCTGGAGCATGACCTCCTTGTCTGGACCCCAGAGGCACAGGATGTACAAGATGCTCTTCTCTGCTCTCACTGCCAGCCACCATCGGGACCCAAATATTGCCTCCAGCCTCTGGCGCAGCCAGGGCAGCACAGGGTCAAGGAGATGCTCCTTTTTTTTGAAGAGTTGTGCCCAGACCTTGGGCAGGAGGCCAGCCACGGCCCCAGTCCCTGCAGCCCCTTGCTCAGCTGGGGAGAGTGTCCACTGTGGAGAAGAGGGAGGGGACCCTGCAGGGCGATGGCAGCTGTTTCCATCCAGGAGGCCAAGAGCTCCTTCTGCTTGGCTGCTGCCCTCTGGTGATTCTTCAGGGAGTGTGATGACACACTCCAGATACTTCTGTTCCTGCAGAGAAAACCTGACAGACTCTATCAGTCTTCTGCACAGTGGGCACTCTGGTTTCTTCTCGGCCCAAAGCAGGATCCAGACCACGTAGAATTCGTGGCCATTGTATTAACGTGTATGTATCACATAAGAGACACTCTCTTGGGCATTATGACAGATAGGGCAGCTCTACTCTGTCCCCATAGCCCTGTCTGTTTTTCTGGGCAAGAGGAAAGACTATCACCATTCCTGGGTCCAGCACTGATCCAACCGACAGGGTGTCCAGGGTCCTGGGAGTGCACCACCCAGGCTCTGTGGGGGTACCTTTTTATAGATAAATTTTCCTCATCCCGGGATTAAGTTTCTCACTCTTCATGCAAATAAGTGAGCATGTGCAATACAGTCTTCTGGACCTTTCTGGAAATGGGCTGGAGGGCCTTGAGGGTCTTTTGGTGGTCTTGATTCCCCTCTATTGGTCCTGCTCACTCCTTGACCCTACTTCTGCACTTGAGCTGTCCTTAGTGTTGTGTAGTCACCATATACCAGAACAGGAAATTTGCCCCCAGAAAGGTGCTACCTTACCTTCATACAAACCCCCTTTCCAGGCACATCCTGTTCTAAGTTGCCCGCTTGGTGTTTGAGGCATTGCAATGCATTAACTCTTTACTGCCCAGCTTTCTGCAGTTAGTTCAAAAAAACAATTACCATCTAATGGGGACAAAAATCATCCTTAGGGCCCAGAGGACAGTAAAAGATTTGCATTCTTAACGACAAGGCAACATCTGCACTCTTTTTTTTTCTTTCTCATGTTTCTCTAGTACTGTCTTTCTTGCACTTGTAGTTGTTGCAGGCTTAAGGTGTTAGACACCACTTTTCCACTGTAGATGGTGCCAATATCTGTAGTGAACATACAGAGCTGGACAGAAGGCAATGTGAGGCTAAATTCTTCCCAACTGAGGATGGAGTGATCACTGAGTTCAGGAATGCTCGAGCAAAAATCAAGCCAGCAGGATTTTATAGAATTTACATGTAGAATAGCTTCAGAGCAGAAAATACAGACCTCTCTTTGTTGCTGACATGTTAAAATCTAATTCAGTTTAATAAAATTCAAATTAATATAGCTCATATACAACTTAATGCAATTCAAATTTAAACAGATATAACATAAAGTTTACACAATGAAATAAAATTAGATTTTAAACATTTTAATACTATTTAATACAATTTAAATTTAAAGTAATGCAACTTCAATTGTTCACTGTCTGGCCACCCAGCTGACCACCATCTTCTTTTTCTATGGTGGCATACCAGCCTGTGGGGAGGTCTCTTGTCCCTTGGTGGTGCTGCCTGGTGTGGGGCTTGCCTAACCACCCTCTCTCCCAGTCATGGCAGACTGGCAGGAGAAGATGACTGGCAGCAGCAGCAAGGAATCAGTGGCATGAACCCAGTCTTCTCCTGAGCAGTCTCTCAGGCGCTGGGCAAGATGCAAGGAAATGGGATGGGAGTTGCATGCAGCACTGGGGACAGGGCAGCTGCTGGTGCTGTGGGGATATCCTCATTCTCTAACTCTTCTTACATGGCATTGATGAAGCAGTGGGCAGCTGTGAGGACCCAGTGTGGACTGACAGTGGACATATATATAGGGCAGATATGCCCTGTGCCTGGATCCCAGAGATCCCAGACGCTGACAATCCCACATGAGGACCCTGGCTGGATACCCGTGCCACCCTCCATGTGTGATATGATCTAGGAGAAAGCCATGAGGTCATAGTCAGAAGATCATCTAATTCCAACCCCGTCTGCCATGGACAGAGTCATTCTCCTCTAGAGCAGGTAGCACAAAGCCCCATCCAACCTGGCCTTGAAGACTTGCAGTGATGAGAGAGTCCAGTTTTCTATTCCCTGGTGCACTGTACATACACACACACACATAAGTATTCAACGTTGCTTCCATTTGACTGCTGAACAGCTTCCCCCTTTTTCCCCAGGTACAGCAGAGCCTGGCTGTTGGACTGTCATTTCAATTACAGCCAATAAGCTGCTCTCCTTGATGACCAAGGAGAGTTCTCTGAGCTTTCCTTTGATGAAGTTAAAGGAAGACCAAGGAGCTGGAAGGTTCCT
>NW_021940917.1:14168417-14170750 GCF_001715985.3 Manacus vitellinus
GGCAGAGTGCCAGGCCCCTGGGACAAGGGAACACTGGGCCCTTCTCCATGGATGGGTAAGGAGAGGGAAGCCCCAGCAGTGGGGGGGCCCAGGGTTGGGAGGGCAGCTGGCCAGGCAAAGCACACATGGAACTGTGTTTGGGAAGTGCTGACAGGGGGGCTGAATGACTCATAGCACGCTCCTACCTTGCAGGTGCTCGTGCCACCCTTTTCATACCCAGCACAGATGTTTTCGGGGTGGAGGAGCCCTCCATACCAGTCGCTGCTGTTGCAGAATTGGGAGTCGATGAGGAGCACCTTGGCCTCCTTCAGGACGCTTCCTTTTGAAGCTACAGCTGTGAGCAGAGAAAGGAATGAGCTCCCAGCAGCTCCTTGTCCATTCCCCTGGCCTGTCTGGGGGTGAAGCCCTTCCCTGGGGCTTGGCTCTGTCTCTGGAGAGGCATTGGAGTGCTGTGTCACTGCTGTATGGCTTTGGGAAGTAGGCTCGTCCCATCTCTCCCGCAGCCCAACCCTGGTTTTGGCCTCTGCTGTCAGGAAGCCCCACCCATCTCTCCCCAGTGTGCCAAGCTTGCCCTCAGGGCACAGGTCCTTTTGGGAAACTTACTTCTTCCCTCAGTGCGACCAAAGCCGGCAATGTAGCAATTCAGAGGCGACAGTGTCACCGTGGGACCAGGTAGACAAGCGAGCTGAATGGAGGGGGTGCACTCAAAGGGCTGCTCCAGTTCCACCAGGGCGATGTCATTAAGCAGGCGGCCATCATAGAGCTCGTGCATCTTCACCTGCTTGATCCGGCGTATTTGTACATGAGGCCCCCACTCAGCAGTACCAGTGATCCCGGCCACCACGGCCCACTCACTGAGGGGACTGGAAGGCAGACAGAGAGAGGGCTGAGAGGGAGCAGAGCCATGTGCTGTGGCAGCCCACCAGTTCCCTGCCTGCTGCTGCCCAAGGCAGAGAGGAAAGCAAAGTTACAGGGGGGTGACCGCACTAGCATGGCTTAGGCTCCAGAAATGCCAAGCTGGAGGCTGCTAGGAAGCAGGGACACGAGCCAAACCTTCTCCCTGAGCAGTCTCTCAGCTGGGCTCGCAATGCCCAGGCACTGGGCATGCTGCAAGGAAATGGGATGGGAGTGGCATGTGGTGTTGGGCACAGAGCACTGGCTGGGGTGTTGAGGATATCCTGGTTCCCTGATCCTCCTTACTTTGTGCGGTTGATGAAGCAGTGGGCAGCTGAGAGGACCCACTGTGGTCTGATGATGGTCCCTCCACAGTTATGAATAGTGTATTTTTCTGTCCGAGCACTCTGGATGCTGACTATCCCAGCCCAGGCCCCGGTTCCTGGTGGGACATTTACGCCACCCACGATGCGCATGGTGCTGTAGGGCACAGGCCGGAGCCCGCAGACCTGTCTGTAAGCAGAAGGTCATTACTGTCCTGCTTGAGGGCTTGATGCTGCTCAGGCTGAAGGGCAGCCTGCTTCCCTCCCCACAGGGGAGGGTTGCACAACCAGCAGGGCCAGGGGACCCCGTGGGGGTGTGTGTCTGTCTGCCCCTGTGTCTGCTTCAGCCCTGTAGATGAGTTGTGCCAGCAGTCTGAGTGTGGGCAAGGGGCTGAGGCTCCCACATGGGGTTTGGGAAGCTCTGGTGTAGCCATGGAGACAAGCAGGCACCCTCTGGGTAGCCCCTACAGCTTGCCCAGGCTCCCTCCCAGAGCCTGGGGCCACTTACCCGCACGTGTTCGATGTGCCATCTGCGGCCCCACACAGGGCCAGCAGGATGAGCAGGCGCAGCAAAATCATCGCTACCAGCGACACAAGTCAGCTGCAAGGAGTGAGGGCCTGTCTCCTCCAGCACAGCTGCCAACAAGGTACCTGCAGCACTGGAGTTGCTGGCAGTGCCCTCAGCCTGGGGCTGATGTCACAGAGGGGCTGGTTCCATGATCTGGCATGGTGGTGGCCTCTGGAGGCAGGGGAAGAGGGATAACGTAGAGTCATAGAATCATAGAAGCAGCTTGGATTGGGAAAGACCTCTGAAATCATCAAGTTTGACCCCTGATCCCACACTGCCGTGGTTGCCAGACCATGGCACTAAGTGCCACATCCAGCCTCATCTGAAAAATCTCCAGGGACAGAGAATCCACCACTTTCCTAGGCAGCCCATTCCAATGCCTGATTACCCTCCTAATATCTAACCTAAACTTCCTCTGGCAGTGCTTAAGACCATGCCCTCTTGTCCTACTGCTGGTTGCCTGGGAGAAGAGACCAACCCCCACCTGGCTACAACCTCCTGCCAGGGAGTTGTAGAGAGTGAGGAGGTCTCCCCTGAGCCTCCTCGTC
>NW_021940917.1:14171770-14172684 GCF_001715985.3 Manacus vitellinus
CTTGCCAGGCACTGAGGTCAGGCTGACAGGCCTGTAGTTTCCCGGGTCCTCCTTTTAGCCCTTTTTGTGGATTGGCGTGACATTCACCAACTTCCAGTCATCTGGGACCTCCCCAGTGACCCAGGAGTGTTTGTAGATGATGGTGAGCGGCTTGGCGAGCTCTTCTGCCAGCTCCCTCATCATCCTTGGGCAGATCCCATCTGATCCCATACACCTGTGGGGGTCCAAGTGGCTCAGCAGGTTGCTAACTGTTTCCTCCTGGATTACAGGGGGGCTATTCAGCTTCTTATCTCTTTCTACCAGCTCCAGAAGTCAGCTGTCCTCAGGACAACCTGTCTTACTGTTGAAAACTGAGGTAAAGAAGGTGTTAAATACTTCAGCCTTTGCCTCATCTTTGATAACTATGTTCCCCCCATGTCCAATAAAGCATGGAGGTTTTCCTTGCCCCTCCTTTTGCTACTGGTGTATCTGTAGAAAGACTTCTTGTTATCCTTAACAGAAGTGGCAAGATTGAGTTCAAATTGTGCCTTTGTCTTTATAATTTTCTTTCTCCATGACCTAATTACATTCCTAAACTCTTCATGAGTAGCCAGCCCTTTTTTCCATAATTGGTAAGCTCCCTTTTTTACCCTAATTTCCTTCAAATCTCCCTGTTTAGCCAGGCTGGCCATCTTCCCGGCCGGTTTGCCTTTTGGCAGACTGGGACAGCCTGCTCCTGTGCTTTCAAGACTTCCTTCTTGAAGAATGTCCATCCCTACCTGGACCCCTTTGTTTTCAAGGGTTTTTTTCCCAGGGTACGCTCTGAACTAAGTCTTCTGAATAGGCCAAAATCTGCCCTCCGGAAGTCCAGCACAGAGGTTTTATTGATGGCCCTCCTTGCATCCCTGAGTCAGAGCCACAGAACGGTCTGGCTT
>NW_021940917.1:14176790-14178513 GCF_001715985.3 Manacus vitellinus
AGGGAGGCCTGGCCTCGAGGGCACAGGAGACTGAGTGGGACTGCCAACATGGTTAATGGTGAAAACAGGCAACTTTATTTCAACAACAACAACTAAGTCCACATCAGCATTTGTGTGCATGCAGAGGAGGAGCGTGGGCTCACTAAAGCCTGCACCACAGCCTGTCCATCCTGCTGCTCAAGCCGGTTTTGCCTTTAGGAACTTCAAGAGCTCCTGCAGCAGATCAAAAAACTGCAGCAGCTTCTTACGTGGGAATGGACAGGATTGCACTGGTGCTGGAATAGCTGAGCTCTGGCCAATGTGTTTCATGATCCAGCTGTAGTAGTACTGAGTGGAGACAAAAACTGAAGGCTTTTTGGGTCTGGCACAACCGATTGCCCAGCTGGTCAGACCAACTTCCCAGAAGATGTCAGCTTTGCTATCTTTGCAGATGAGAGGCCCCCCGCTGTCACCCTGCAGCAAAGCAGATTGGATTAAGGGAGTGTTGGTTGCCTCTGTCAGCACATAGGGCTGGTTCCTTTGCTCTCCCAGCCCCTGGCAGAGCTGGATTCCTGGCAGGGAAAGGCTCTGCTCAGGTGCTGAGGCCTCCAGAACCATGGCTGGGAGCAGGTTACAGGTCTGTAAGGTAGGGCTGTCTGTCCTCTGTGCTCAGTGATCCTGGAAGTGCGGAGAGTGGATGTTCCAGGGTTGGCATCTGGACCTCTGCGCTGCCAAGAGCACTAGGCAGGCTCTCTGGGAAGAGTGCCAGGCAGCTGGGACAAGGGGGGAACTGGGCAAGGACCCTTGGAAGGAGAAGGGGAGGGAAGCCCCAGTGTTGGTGGGGCCTCGGGGCTGGGAGGGCAGCTGGCCAGGGAAAGCACACGCGGAACTGTGTTTGGGAAGTGCTGACAGGGGGGCTGAATGACTCCTAGCACGCTCCTACCTGGCAGGTGTTCGTGCCACCCTTTGCGTGCCCAGCACACACGTTGTCGTCTGCAACTATCCCTCCATACCAGTCAGTGCTGTTGCAGAGCTGGGTGTCAATGAGGTGCACCTTGGTCTCCTTCAAGGGTCTTGCTGGTGAAGTTACAGCTGTGAGCAGAGAAAGGAATGAGTTCCCAGCAGCTCTTTGTCTATTCCCCTGGCCTGTCTGGGGGTGAAGCCCTTCCCTGGGGCTTGGCTCTGTCTCTGGAGAGGCATTGGAGTGCTGTGTCACTGCTGTATGGCTTTGGGAAGTAGGCTCGTCCCATCTCTCCAGAGGCATACATCCCGCAGCCCAACCCTGGTTTTGGCCTCTGCTGTCAGGAAGCCCCACCCATCTCTCCCCAGTGTGCCAAGCTTGCCCTCAGGGCACAGGTCCTTTTGGGAACTTACTTTTAGCCTCAGTGGCACCCCAGCCAGCAGCATAGCAGTTCAGAGGCGCCACTTTCACTGTGGGACCAGGCAGACAAGCGAGCTGAACGGAGGGGTTGCACTCAAAAGGCTTCGTCAATTCCACCACGGCGATGTCATGACGCATACGGCCATCGTATTCCTCGTGTATCTTCACCTGCTTAATCCGGCGTATTTGTACCTCAGGCCCCGAGTCAGCAGTTGTTGTGAGCCCGGCCACCACGCCCCACTTGCTGAGGGGACTGGAAGGCAGACAGAGAGAGGGCTGAGAGGGAGCAGAGCCATGTGCTGTAGCAGCCCACCAGTTCCCTGCCTTCTGCTGCCCAAGGCAGAGAGGAAAGCAAAGTTACAG
>NW_021940917.1:14182273-14373110 GCF_001715985.3 Manacus vitellinus
CCTTCTGGTCCCCACAGTTCAAGAAAAATGCAGACAGATTGGAGACAGTCCTAGAAAACCTGTCTGAAGAGGAAAGACTGAATGGGTTAGGTCTTATCTTCCCAAAGAAGATTCAGGGGGGTCTCATCTCATCACAGAATTTCAGCACTCAAAGTGCAACTACAAGGACGAAAGAGGTTCTCTGTTCACGATGATCCACAAGCAGAAGACAAGGAGTAATGGGTACAACTTGCACCAGGAGAGATTTCATCTCGATATAAAAAGAATTTGGTTTTTTTACAGTGAGAACAGTTGTTCACCTGAACAATCACCCCAGGGATGTAGTGAAGTTGACATCACTGGATGTTTTCAAGATGCAACTGGACTAGGTGCTCAGAAGTTTCATCTGAGAGGACAAATAATAAAGCCCCAATATTTGAGATGATTTGAAGAGGCTGCCAAATGCTTTAATTCTTGGGGACTTTTATTTGGGAGTCATTGCTGGCAAGGTTGTGTTTTGGACATGGGCTTGGTGTAGAGTTGGGTAGGACAGGCTAGAGCAGCAGCAGAGAATGAAATCTTTTGGCCATTCTCAGCTTCCCTTGATAGCTCCTTTGCAGCCCCACCAATACCAGGGCTCTGTGATTGCTCTAGCAGTTAATCCTGTTCCACATCATGACAAACGTAGCCAGAGGTCAGCTTCGAAACTGACTCACCAGCTAGGGCTCTCACACAGAAACAGCCAGGACTGAAAGCTTTTGGCAGCCCTCACCTTCCCTTGCCAGCTCATTAAAAGCCCCAATAACACTGGGGCTCTGCAGTTGCTCTACTGCCTAACCCTCACCCACCACCTCAGTCTCACCCAGGGTCCAGCTCCAAAGCACACTCCAGCCACCCAGGGCTCCCAACAGAATTAGTCAGGAGTGAGAGGTGTTGCCAAACCTCACCTTTCATTGGCAGACCCTTCACAGTCAAACTCGCAGTGGGTGTCAGTGTTTGCTCTCGCACGTTGTAATGGTCACTGGCATCATGATCACAACCCTATGCGACGCACAGGTCCACGCCAAACTCTGCCAGCAATGGCTCCCTAGAAAATGTGGCCAAGTCTGAAAGCTTTGGTACCCCTCACCTTTCTTTTGCAGCTCCTTTGCACCCCCACAAATACTGCAGGGCTCTCTCTTGTACCTATGTCTAATTCTCACCCTTGTATTAACCTTTATCAGACCCCAGCTCCAACAGGGGGCCAGCTATGGCTCTCATTTTCATGGCCTAGACCAAAAGCTTTTGAATGTCCTCATGCTCCCTTGGCTGTTCCTTCACAGCCCCATAAACACTGGGGCTTTGCTTTTTGTCCTGCACCTATAGCTAAGCTTAACCCTCCCAACTAGTCCTAAAAAGAACCCAGCTAATGGGACACCCAGCTAATGGGACACCCAGCTAATGGGACACCCAGCTAATGGGACACCCAGCTAATGGGACACCCAGCTCTCTCTGGCTCTCAGGCAGAAGTGGCAGCCATTACCTTACCTCAGCTTTCACAGCCCTCCTAACCCCTTGGTTCTGCTCTTTGTCTCGCACTGCCACTCTTTTCCAGACCCTCATCCTGCCCTAAGCCCATGTCCAACATGAGCCTTGCCAGCAAAGGCTGCCCACCAGGCACCAGCTCTTAGCCATTTTAGTCTTCATCAATTCCCAGTATACTCAAAAAGGGAGAATTACCTTTAAGCATTTCTTATGGAAAGAGGACACTAGTACAATTTTTTAATATTGGATTGGAGACTCCCTGACAGAAAAATAATTTTAAAACCCCTACAATTGACACACCAAAGTATGCATATGCAACTAACAATAAAATTAAAACAACCTCCCCAACCTTCCAGATTTTCTTGGTATAGTTTGCTGTCTAAAACTCAGCTCCATACTATTTCTTCGTAATTATCACTAAAGTATTTGAATAGAATAGTAAATTTTTAAAATTCCACAGCAGAAATCAGGAGGAAGATGGGATCCTCTTCCACAGTTTTGATTTTAAATTTTATAAGACTCAATACTGTGCCCAGGGACTAAGTAAAATGCATATGAGGAGACAGAAGGGACAGAAAAGTGAAAGTGTATATATACACACACACACACACATATATATATACACATACATACATATATACACACATATATACACAGATATATACACATAAAATACGCAAACATGGAAACAATATTTCTGTAAAGATTTCAAAGACTTAAAATAAAGGAGGGATCAAAGCAATAGCACATAACAGTACAAAAACTCCCAAGAATATACTTGATTGCAATTATCATTCCATAATTTAACAACAGTTCTAAATCTGCTTGCATGAGTCCACAGGAGACACACTGGTAGTGAAATGAGTAGAACAGATCTCCAGATAAAAGGTACGTTTACTCTTGCATGTGTTGTATACATATGCCATACTTAAAAAATGGGTTTTTTTGCTACTTTTGAAAGACACAGACTGCACTGCAGTTATTTTGCCTTTCTAGTGTAGCACAATAGAGTTTTAGTTCCCCTTCTGTAAAAGATCTTGAGGATTTGTCTCACAGAATTTTTCACAACAGCAGAAAAACGAATAATTAAAATCTAAATTAGAAGCTTTCCTAAAGGTTATGTCATAAAGAATGAGCAATGTTCACAAATTATACTGTGATCTGCAAGTTATCAGGCAACGAAAAAACAGCAGTTTACATAAATGAAGTGACTGACATATCTATTAACTGCAAACCCTCTGCAACAAGGGGTGAAATTAAAAATCAGCAGTCAAAAGGGCATAAAACAATAGTCAGTCTAAGAGATGAACCAACCTGGAAAAACACAATTTTTTGTGTTTGGTCAGAGACCAATACAGCAAAATCAGTTAAAGTTCAGTGATTCATTACGAGATTCTCAAAACTATCTGATAAATTCAGAGTAAAAGTTCCAAGGTCACACCACTGCTTCTGGGAATCCCATCTCTGAAACACTTGGTTTTGCTATCTGTTTCTTCTTCTCCATACTACTATCCAGCCACTTCATACACCAAAGTGTATACTATTAGCACGAGATTTATGTGTGTAATTCCTAAAGAACACCATGAAAATAAAAAAGCCCAAACTTAAATCAAATTGGAATTGCATTTATTTTGCCTCAGTTGTATAGTTTTTTAAGATTCACTACTACTTATGTACCTGAAATACGATTTTGTTTCACAATAGCTTCTATATCTACAAGTGTGGAAACCACATACAGTTTTGCATTAAACAAAAATCTACTGCTCAATGAGAGTCTGCAAAGAAGTAATAGTTCATGGTAACTCTTTCTTTCTGACCTGACTGTCAACACTGACCCATTGCTAAGAAACTACAACACAGCTCCAAAGGAAAGGGTGTGAGTTTCACGTATAAAATTATATTTAATCATTTGTGCAGACGTTTGGTCTATAGATGAAAACCATTTCAGGGTAAATACTTACATATTGCTCAAAAACGCTTCAAGGAAAATAAAAATTTATCTGAGACATGCCCTGAGCTATCTAGACTCCTTAAATAGTGCAATGTTGCAGCGATGCCTGATTTCACCCTGGCTTTTGCAAAGGAAACACAGTAACTGTTCACAGAGCTCCTAAATGGCTGACACACCACAGTATAATGTGCACTAGAGCAGTTCTTGCAGCTTTGCTAAGTTCCTCTCCATCCACTGGATATTGAGCTGAATTGTGTCAATTGCTTCTTTTACACAGCGCAGTTGAAAACTCTCCTCTGATTTTGACTCAAAAAATGACTTCACCTGCACAGTAAGAGTAAAGAAAGAAAAATAAAATTTTAATTAAAATCAATACTGGCCACACAAATATGTTCAGAAGCAGAGGCTATGTATACGTTGCAGGAAATCCATTTTTGAGAATCATTTGCACCTATGCAGTAAGCAAAACTCTCAAAGGAGCTCCCCAAATGTAAGGAAAGCATTTTTCAAGGATACAGCAGCAATAACTCATTTGGTTTCAATAAATTATTTCATCAATAAACAGACATTTACTTATCAAATTCCTCACAAAGCAAACAGACAGTACTTAAGAGTTCTGAAAAGGAGTCCTATTGGAAGCAACCCTCTTCAGCATTCTGGAATGGTCCCCACACCCACTCATCATTATAGTTGTCTATGCTAACACTTAAAATACTATAGATCAAACCACAAACAACTATCTCTACCAAATTATCTGAACAAAAACATTAATCTAAACTTTAAACCATTCTTGACATATTAAATTTAAGGGCTTGTTAGGGAAGACAATAGTCTTTCTAACAGCTATTACCCAGTTCTTAGCCAATACTCAACTTCTGCAATAGCTCCCTGGTATTGCTGACATTAAAAATAGCACAAAGAAATTTTCTACAGCATGGTATCACATTCCAGAGATGCAGAAAGCATACCTTGTTTACAAAATCTAGACCAAAACTGTATATAGATCAAATCATTATTCTGGGAGACAGTGTGTTCCAGTGAACAGGAAAACAAAACAGTATAAACCAATAACTGGGTTCAACTCTACAACTCAACTCTGTCACAGTCTCAGTATATAACCTCTCACATGTTTATGCATATATTTGCCATGTGTGAAATAGGGAAAGCAATAGATGTGTATATCCTTCCAGAAGGGCCTCAAGGATATAAATAACAGGTAAACATGCATTTTCCTCATCCCTCAACTAAATGAAAACAGCACTGGCACTGGTAAATAACCCTTTCTGGTAGATTAAGCCACCAACCTCAAGCAGATGCGGCTTTGTTGCAAACTGAGAAGTCGACCAGCTAATGATATTCTGGATGGTATATGAGCCTAGGTGAAACCTGAAAGGCAAACAAATATTTTTAACTAGGAGACACTTTAAGATGCAGTTTCAGTACACATTCTTTTCAACTATTTCTATTTCTCCTTTTTTGTTTAGTAGTGGGAAATAATTAGAAGCACAAATTCAATTTTACATATCTTATTTTTCAAAAAAAAAATAAATATGGTCTTAGAAATCCAAGCTTCGAGTTCCCTGTTCCCTGTGAAAATGGAACTTCAGAGCAAAGACCATGGAAAATTGTCAAACTTTTATCACAGGTCAAACAGCAAAGAACTGAGGACATAACACTATGAAAACCAAGATCTCTATTTGTGGTAAGTGTTCCAAAGCTCTACAGTAATTCAACTGGTAACCAGGTTTTGTTCCAAGCACAGTAACTTCGTAACTGCATAACTGAAGAGCTTGATAGAGTAGAAATTTTGAGTGGAAGCTTTTTTAGCAATGTATAATTGTTTCAAATCAAAGCTGAGATTTAGGAACAGAGGTGTCCACTACTGTTAGCTTTTTGAAGACTTGGGAGCCAGCTCTCCTGCTGGGTACCCTTAAAGGCCAGTTAGGAAGCACATATATTTCTGAGGCAAGTGGGATTTTTGGTTATTTGGTTTTGGGACTGCTGTAAAGGGCATAAAAAATAAATGCTGAATTAATTCCACAAGTCCCATCAACGACTGGTGAGACTTCAAAGCTTATGTGGCAAGTTTTATTCATAAACTGAGATTTTAAAACATGATTTACAGTTCTAATACAAATCTTTTTATACGAATGCAACTATTTATTGTCTTATGCTGGAAAAAAACAAACAGGTGTTTTTGCCACTGTGAATCTGAAGTTTCAACTGCATCACAAGCCTTACTTTTGTGTAAGCTTTTCCCAGTTCTCTTTGACAAAGTCCCAGGCCAGCAAATATCCAGGCAAACTCTGGCTAATAGTTACTATGATATGTGAAAGCTCCTGTGACCTGATGACTTCTCCTTCAAGACTGTTCTGCATTAGCCTAAGAGACAAAGCATATGAAAAGAGAGAGGAAAAAAAAAATCTATTAATATTTTCAGATGGTTTTTCTGATAGTCCTCAATTAGATCGAAAAAGACTATATAATACATCAAACAAGCACCTTCTGGCATCTGGAACACAGCAGTGCTACATTTCATAAAAACTGTACTTACTTAGCTTTAATTTCCAGAAATCAGAGTGACCTTGGCTCTAAACCAAGTACCTGAATTTTCACTGTTGTTGGGAAAGATGAAATAAATTTTAACAACTTGTTAAAGAAAAACAATATGTTGAAAAGTTAAGAGAGGAAAGCTGAAGAATAAACTGGGACAACTTGGTGTTCTTGGTGCAGTACTGAGATTTGCTCTATAGAGGGGTGTTGGAGCACAACATAAAGTCAAAATTTCATCCAAAGGAAGAAAAAAAGAGCAAAAGACATCAAATGAAAAAAAATACCCCAACCAGTTATTATTTTGGTCATAAAAATAATGCAATCTTTTTAGGCTCTATAGAACAATCTGCAACTTTTTAATTGTACCATAAAATCTGAAATTCTGTGTTATTGGTAGTGCAAAGTCTTTGAGTTAAATTTTTTTCTCTTAACTCTTACTCAGAGTTTGGTCTTTTGTGCTGTTTTTTTACATAAATTATTTTTAAGTGAAAAATATTAATTCTTCATGTGAATGGAAGCATGTGCAAAACATGTGGATGGGTTCTCTTTAGCAATCAGAAATTTTTTCAACAATACAGAAAAGACAATGCACTTTTCAAAGAAGATTTTTAATGCTTTTAATTTACACAGCATACGACTTTTTGTCTCCTTCATACCAGATCAGCTTTCTGACATCCTCTGTGCTGGCCAAGGCTTCAATCATTTTACTTTTCTCTGCTTCAGAGACTGAAGAGGAGTACATGTTTAGGAGGAATTCCCAGCCATCACTAGTTTTGGCTCCAACTGTATATATGGTTTTCATAACATCACTAGGCAGACTACAGGGAAAAACAAAAGCAACAAAACAAACAAACAGAAAAAGGGGACATAAAAATGTTCATCTGAGAAAAGAAGGAAAAGAAGTCACAAAACTAAAGGATTAACTTGAAAGAGATAGCTCTCTTTAGAGAAATTTAATTCTTTAGCAATTGTTAAAGTTTGCTGGACTGAATTCATGCTGGTCTAATACTTTAAGTCACTAGGAAAAAGCAAATCATACTAGTCACATGAAAACATGGTCAACTGCACAAAAAATAGAGTAATTTCCTATGGCTCAAAATGCACAATGAATCCAGAACAGAATGAATTCTGCAAGGCAAAAAGGTGTGCTTTGACATTGCTACTAAGTAATCCTCCTTCATTCAGCATGCAGCTTAGGAAATGCAGATGGAAGCAATTTGTGGCTGGTTTTGCAGTCATAATGAGACTGGAGACAAAGTCTAGCACAGTCTCCCTCTCATCTTAAAACAGCAATTACTTTTACATATGGAACAGTAAAAGACAGAATGAAGTGCTTTATCAATACTTAGTGGTGGTGTGGTGGTTTGGTTTTTTTTTTTTTGATTGTTCTGTTTGTTGTGCTACTTTCCCCCAGTACAACGGCGGCAATGTCACAGGAAAACAGACAGATAAAAGAACTGGAAGCTCAGTTTTTGTGGTACCTTACTGTTCCATTAGACTTCATCCACCTCTCGAACATCTCCATGGCCGTTGTTCTACAGTTTCTTATATCGTGGGTGCAGGCAAAAGCCAGGAGTGTCGACCGGAGCTCTCGTTCAGACAAGGTCCCATCATCTGTCCAATGCTGCTGATCAATTTTATCTCCAAGTAAGTGCTCTATCCTATGCTAAAAGAGGAAAAAATTACCAGCAATAGCTAATTCCTCCAAAAATTATTTTCTATATACAAAATTAGTCTAAAAAAAAAAAGAAAAATAAAAGTTAAGATTTAGAACTGTGAAAGCTAAATATGATACTTTTTCATCTATTTATTCCAATTTAAAAATGCTATTCCTTATCTGTAGAAATAAGTACCTGATACCATATAGATCTGAAAGATGGACCAGGTCTACATCTTCAATTGCACATGGAAACTGAAGACTACTCTTCAAGCCATGGTTCAGACTTGCTTGTAATCAGCTTACCATCTCAACTAACTACAACTTCTGTATGTTAACTGCTTTTAACTTCACCAAGTGACAGTTAATAATACCTTAGGTTAGCACAAAGAAACAACTTTTATCTATCTACGGGCTGAGCACCCTTCAGTTTTGTAGTTCTGTAACTTGCCAAAACCACAGCTAGGCATCCAACCAGCTACCACATCTCAGCTGAGAAGTTTTGAACTTACATATGACTGCACAGACACTGCATTGTAAATCACAGCTTGGGCTGTTTATCCTAGCAGATGTGTAAAAACTTTGAAATAATTCTAAATAAGGAAAATTGTTATAATAGTGCTTTTTATTTCTTATTTTTCCTTAAGTACTCACTAATTATCCATACCTACCATAAAGAAAAAACATCTGCTATTTTATCTAATAACTTAATGATTTTGCTTACAGACTATATCCCTTTACTGATGTTTTACAATGTAAAGCAGCAAGGAGCATTTTCAACCAGTAGATGAATATAGACAAGAAGCTTCATAATAAGATGGTAAACAGAGAAATGAAAAACATATTCTCATCAAGAATTGAGACTGCAGTATTCATTTTATTGCTAAGTCTGGAGCACTATATTGTATTAATCTAGCATACAACTGGAATGGGACAATGACAACCATTCATGTGTTCCTGTTTTTACAGAAAATAGTTCTGGTTTTTTTTCCTGCCTCTACACAAAGCAATTAGACCTATGATCTCCAACCACTCTAATTTTTGGGGATAACTTTACTGCACAAGAAAAATGTCGTGGACTTTTGTCGAATTACATATTTGTACTACAGTGACCTCTCTAGGCACTGTAAGATAAACCCAGACACCACTGTGTTCCTACTGCACTACACTTCCTACAAAACATTTTGGGGCATGTGGGTATGGTGCGGAAACGGGGGAAGGAGAGGGTAGGAAGCTGGTCCAAGAAATGTAGCATTTCAGTAAGAGATCATTAACAAAAGCAGGCAAGCCTGGCAACTCCCCAGAATCCCTATCCAACTTAGTGAAATTACTGGATACATTCAACAGTCAACACTTAAAAAGATAATGTAACTATATTACACTACATCACAGCTAATTATTTCAAATTACAATTTACAAAAAGCTAAGGCATACCATGACTCGTGCTGCCAGATGTTGTTCGCCCTTTTTGTCTAGGAGGTTGTATATGTGACTCAGCTGGAACAAAGCCTGAGTGAGCGGTGCAGTGCTGTTCTCTTTGTTAAGGTAATCAATCAGCTCAAAGGCCGTTTCCAGAGACTCTCTTCCTAGACTGTGGGTCAACGAATAGAAACATTTTAATGGATTATAAAACAAAATCACTCCCTGAAACAAGATCAGAAGTGACGCTTTCTATCACTTTAACAGAGAGACAAGTGAATAGAGGGAGTGACATAACAATTTACATGCAGAGATTTTCATATTTTAACTTCAGAAAGATTGCAGAAAAGGAGCAATAGCCACTAACATGCCTTCAAGTATGGCAATGATGTCTAAAAATGTTTATCATAATATCAGATACAGGTAGCAGCTCCCAAAGAGATCATCCAGAATGCTCAGTCTCACCTGCTCTGACAGTGGTGGTGAAAGACATGAGAGGGATCCAGGAAAAATTTGAGAGGAAAATAGCTTACTTCTCTAAAGTGAAGCCTTCACTGACTGAGTACAGGAAAACAGTCTGCTAGGCAGATTATCAGTCACTAAAGAAAAGAGTGTCTTCCTGAAACAGAAGCTATCCTGTGGCTCTGTGTGATGCAAATCAATAGATCATGCTATAAAAACAGGCAGATAACATCTAGCACCAGTATGAAAGCACCAGTGAAAGAACTTGAAAAAAATAGTAGTGAATGGTGAACAGCTCCAACAAAGCTATCAAAGACTGAATTAAAACTTTTCTACAGCAGTTGTCTCCAGAAACTACATATGATCTTCTTTGACTTCAAAAACCTTTAAACATATATTAAATACGTTTTCCAGTATGAAAATCTTACCCTGCAAGGCTGAAGATATTGTTGATCAGGTTGGCTCTGTCTTTAGGACTCAAAGCAGTGTGGTTTTGTTTCAACAGATCAATGAGTGTTTTCCAGTCTTCAGCATAGTGTACCATGTAATAGCCATTCATGTCCACATTGAATTTTATCCATTCCACCTCTTCTGGAAGTTCAATGACAGCTATAGGACAGAAAATCAGTTAGCAGCAGAAACAAATATTTAACAATTGTTTGTTCAAATCCAAGTCTATGAAACAGACTAGATCCAGAGAGACAATAAATTCTTTTACACCCACTATTTCCCCCTACTATGAAGAAGGAACAGCCCATACAGAGGTTTCACAAGAAGGCTCAGAAATTCCAGGTTGTATTTCTTCCTCGTTCTTCCTACATGTTATTGAATGAACAGTATCACAGCCTGCCCTGTGTTGCATCCATGCAGGTAATTACTTAGTGCAGTAATTTTTCTCCTGTCCATAGATATATATATATACACACACACACAAAGAGCAGTTATATGTATCATAAAAAGGAGTGCAGAAATGGAGATGGCCTTAAGTAGATGAAAGATCACACTCCAGTTTCTAAGTCAACTGGACAGAAAAAGAAAGGCTTTGGGAAAAGTTCTTCCTTTCAGTTGATTCCATAATGACCAACAAAACCATCAATTTGCACAGGACCTACAA
This sequence comes from Manacus vitellinus, assembly GCF_001715985.3. NCBI lineage: Eukaryota > Metazoa > Chordata > Aves > Passeriformes > Pipridae > Manacus > Manacus vitellinus. The sequence continues at coordinate 14,192,933 of NW_021940917.1, forward strand.
GGCCTTTGAAATTTAGTTAATATTCTACCCCAAACTCTTTTGTGCATCTCTCCTACTGTCATATCCTCCACATCCAACTTTCTACAGTGAATGAGGAATTCATATGATGAACATGAGACTAGCAACAGGGCCATTTAAAGTGAAATAAAAATGATAAAATCAGGCTACTTACTTACTAGTTCTAATAAGATCAAGAACACATTCAATTAAAGAGTTTTGTTTTTCCATTTTGATAATTAGTGATTTTTTTTCCTAAAAACTCCATCTCGAACGAAAAAGAATAAGAATAGCTTGAAGACTTTGTAAAACCAATGTCAGAATGACATAAAGCAAAACTACTTACCTTATTTTTAGTATTTCTAATGTAATTTTAGGGGAGTGGCAGTTTGTAAAAATCAGTAAACAGTGAAAATGTCAAGATCAACTCTAAGAACTTGATTTAAAATTTGCGTAGTTTTATTTCAAAAATTAGAGGCGTGAAATAGGTTTATGAATTAAATATAACTCCCAGTTAAATGCACTGCCTAGTAACTTTAATGGCGCAGGGGAGAATGGTGGGGAGAGAAGAAAATACATCAGCATATGTAAGGTGATGAGTCAGACCAGCTTCAATCAAATGCAAAAACCTATGCAGGTCAGTGGAAAGGAATCACAGAATTACAGAACTGTTTGGGTTGCAAGAGACCTTAAAGATCATCTAGTTCCAACCCCCCTGACACAGGCAGGGACACCTTTCACTAGACAAGGTTGCTCAGAGCTGGTCTTGAACACTTCCAGGGATGGGGCATCCACAACTTCCCTGAACAACCTGTGCCACTGTCTCACCACCCTCAGAGTAAAGAATTTTTTTCCTAATATCTAACCTAAATACACTCTCTTTCAGTTCAAAGCCATTTCCCCTTGTTCTGTCATTACAATGTAAATATTTCCCCATCTTTCTTGTAGGCACCCTTTAGGTCACAAAGCCTTCTCCTCTCCAGCCCGAACAACCCCAACCCTCTCAGCCTTTCCTCACATGAGAGTGCTCCAGCCCTCTGATCAACTTTGGGGCCCTCCTCAGGACTTGGTCCAACAGATCTATGTCCTTCTTGTGCTGAGGTCCTCAGCCAAGGTGATTTTAGCACTACACAAAAGTGCATAGTAACTGTTCATTTGGTAAGGAAAAAAAACAGGGCTGAATAAAAATAGTCTCATAGACCAGCAGTTTAGGATTCAAACTAATCACTGCACCAAAACCAGAGAGCATATGTGAAAAGATCTAAAGGTTTCAAATTCAACAACAGCATTCTCAAAATCCTCATCTGTTCCAGATACATTTTCTTACACAATTAAAGAAAATAAGTAGTATTTCAGTGGAACTTTATTTCCTTAAATTTCATCAAACTGGCAGAGCTACTTTCACATTACTTGCTCTCTAAAGGATGTAGAGTTTCAGAGATTTTCTGTATGCACTGTGATGAAAAGAGTACAGGCTTTTACAAATTTCAAACCTGTGTTTCTGTTCCAGTTGCTGTCATTTATTTGTACATATAATGCTATGGGGAATCAACTCTCTGATGATGACAACAGCAGCAGTGCCGACCTCCAGATCTTTGTAATTATTTTGTGCTCTCTATGTACTCACCTTCACACCTTATGTAAGGGTGTGCCCAGAAAAAACATAAATCTACAACACTTAAGGAGCTTGCTACCAAAGCTTTAAGTCACTTACCCGACTTTTGATCCAGTAAATATGCATTAGTACAATGGGTAAAGTTGCATTTACTAGTTATGTAAGTGAGAGGAATATGCCACAGATAACTGCAAAGGAAAACAAACATTTACTGACATATTATATACATATTATCTGTCTAGAAGGGCCTGTTTTTTTTTTTTAATTTAAGCATTTTTATATATAATACTAGAACCACTCTATGCTGTGTAAAATAATGAAGTATAAATCTCACTCATATAATCAGAATATGGTAAAAGAAAAAATGCACAGCATGTACAGCAATTATTTTTTTATTCCCATCATGTTGAGAAGTGGATAAATTTCATAGAATACCTTGGGCTGGAAGCAATCTTTTGTGGTCATCTAGTTCAGCTCCCCTGCAATGAGCAGGGACACCTGCAACTGGATCAGGTTGCTCAGAGCCCCATCCAGCCTGGCCCTGAATGTTTCCAGGGACAGGGCATCAATTGCGCCAGTGTTTCACCACTCTTATTGTAAAAATATTCTTCCTTATATCTGGTCTAAACTACCCTCTCTTAGTTTAAAACCATTAACCCTTGTCCTGTTGCTACAGGCCCTGCTAAAAAGTATGACCCCCATCTCTCCTTTAAGTACTGAAAGAATGCAGTGAGATCTCCCTGGAGCCTTCTGTTTTCCAGGTTGAACAGCCCAAACTCTCTGTCTGTCCTCAAAGAACAGGTGTTCCATGCATCTGATCATTTTCGTGGCCCTCCTCTGAACTCATTTCAACAGGTCCAACAAATCATTCCTTTGCTGAGGACCCCAGAGTTCCAGTGGGGTCTCATGAGAACAGAGGGGCAGAATCCCCTCCCTTGCCCTGCTGGCCACGCTCCTTTTGGATGCAGCCCAGGATACAACTGGCTTGTACAACTTTGGCAGAGCCCATCCTCTCTGCAGGGCTGCTCTTCATCCCCCAGCCTGTACTGATACTGGGGGTTGCCCTGACCCAGGTGCACGGTGCTGCACCTGGTCTTGCTTAACCTACTAAATAAGTTTGCCAGTGATGCTAAATTGGGAGTAGTTGTTGACTCCTTCAAAGGCAGGGAGGTCCTGCAGAGAGACCTCGACAAACTGGAGGCCTGCGCAGGCACCAACTGTATGAAGTTTAACAACAAGTGCCAGATTCTGCACCTGGGATGAGGTAACTCTGTGTGTATGTACAGACTGGAGAACAAGATGCTGGAGAGCAGGGAAGCCACTCAAGGAGTGGCTACAGTCATTTCAATTCTTCAGCTTGGAGAAGAGGACACTGAGGGGAAACCTCACTGCAGTCTACAACTTCCTTGTGAGGGGAAGAGGAGGGGCAGGCACGGATCTCTTCTCTCTGGTGACCAGTGACAGGACCCGAGGGAATGGCCTGAAGTTGTGCCAGAGGATGTTTAGGTTGGATATTAGAAAGAGGTTCTTCACTCATAGTGTTGTTGTGCACTGGAATAGGCTCCCCAGGGAGCAGTCATGGCAGAGTTCTAGAAGCGTTTGGACAACGCTTTCAGGCACATGGTGTAAGATTCTTGGGGTTGTACTGTGCAGGGCCAGGAGCTAGGCTTTGATGATCTTTGTGAGTCCCTTCCAACTCAGGAGATTCTAGGACTCTATGACACCTCATGGACCCACTTCTTGAGCTTGTCCAATCCCTCTGGATGACACCCCTTCCCTCAGGCATGTCAACTGCACCACTCAGCTTGGTGTCATCTGCAAATCTGCTGAGGGTGCACTCGATCCCACTGTGCACATCACTGATGAAGATTGCAAATCACACCAGTCCCAATAAGGACCCCTGATGGACAGCATATTTCCTTGTACTTCTTTCTCAGTTCCAGCAGGCTAAGTAGCTTGTCCAAAATCATATGGACAGGAAATCTCTGGCTGTATCAGAAATTCATTTAGTATTATTTCCACCTCAGTCCAATGTTCTGTTTTCCTGAAATTTTACAAATTTTAATTAAAAAAAAAGTTGAAGTACTAGGCTCAAATTCCACATCATGGTAATATAAACCATAATTAATTGCATACCACAAAGGCTTTCTCTGAACTGCAAGCTGGAAGAATAAACGCTAAAGAGGATCAAAAAGATGATAACGACTTGGCTCTTTAGAGAAAACACTTTGAGTGGGATGAAAAAAGTTGCACATATTAATCTAACTTTGACAGGGACCCCTTCTGTGTATGCTTCACACGGAATGCTCTTCTTCAAAACCTTTTCATGCACGACCAAAATTGAGATCAACTGGAAAAGAAGAATTACCAAGCCTAACAATCCTTCTCTTCTTCCATTACTTTTCAACCACACATTGCTTTTCTTCCTTCACATCACAAAAATAAAGCCCTGTAACTTCCTACTTTTCAAGAGATAAATTTCCTTCACAGGCCTAGTTTTCTGCAAGATGATGTAAAGGACTCAGCTCCTGTTAAAACTTCAAACAGCTGAATAAAACAAGCAAAATCCTCAGAGAATTCACATTTACATATTTTAGTTTGTAAAATACTAAAACGCTGTTGAGATTCATAATGTAAGTTGTATTCGTAGCAAACTAAATTTAAAAATTAGCAACTGCCACATCTTTGCTTCTTCATGTTGCCGGTGTATTTTGGTTCTGAAAAAAACCTCCGGAGCAGTTAATTAGGGGTGAGATAAGAAAGGGTTTATTTGCCAAGGCAATAGGTGATATAAGACGCGTGCCGGCCGTGCCCGAGAGGTTACATTTTATAACATTATCCATCCAATCCCAGATGTGTCCACCCTTTGGCCCTTCCTCTGGACCGCCCCGGGCCCTCCCCCTGAGAATTGGGTCTGGGGTCTTTTTGGGACCACCTACTTCATCATCTTCAGCTTCATCAGAGTACAAAGGGTATATTGTTACCTAGTTTTTGACCGTACTCTGTGGTTTAGGCTGTTCTCCAAACAGTCTAGGCCTTTACCTTGACAAAAGACTAAACACTGCTACTGGATTCAGGGGTAGGTTGATATAGAAGGCATAGAATGGGGTAAGAGGGTTAGGGAATGTATAAACAAGGGAAAGGAACAAGGGACAGAGGGGTTTCTGCTTTTAAAACCTACCTATAAAATTTACAAGTCTTACAAATATTAGAAAAATAAAAAAAACCATTGGGGCTTAAGGCATCATTCAGTATTTGCATATGTACTTCCTTTTAGGTTTTGGTAAAATGGATATTGCCTCTGTTATATATTCAGTCATTTGTTGTCATGTGGTATTGACATCTTAAAATTTTGAAGCCAAGGCGGTTTTGATTCTAGCTTCTCTACCTTCTAACAAAGCCCAAGATGTACACTGAATTTTGGCAGGAAGAAGCAGAGGCTCTAAAGTAGGACATATGCATCTGTAACTTCTGTAAACTTCCGCAACTTGCCTTTCTTCACATTCTCGTTATTCACTCACAACTTCCTTAAATTAGAAGAAACCTTTACCAACGAGATCTGCGTTTTGGTATTAAGAGCCAACTCATTATATCAAGCTTAAAAGCTTCAGGAAAGGAAACTCAGATTACAAAGGATGTCACAGACTCTTACCAGCTGCTTGGGTGGAAATAGACATCAACCTTCAGGCAGGTATTAGATGTGTGAATTTCTGTGCCAAATTCTCTGTTACTACCTGCCTTCAAAGAAAACACTAAAACCCCTGAACACAAGCGAGACAGATGTACAAGATCTAAGACAGATATCTGCAGTTGCTTTTAATGGATAAAAGGTATTAAGAAGGTAATAACCTTGCATCTGATGTCCAATTTTCCGGTTCCACGCGATACAAGAATTTCTCTTGTTGTACAGAAACAGTCTTTCCCTTTCGGACAACCGTGACTAAAGGAAACCCTTTATGCAGAATCCAAGTCTTCATCATTTTTTTCACATCCAGCGTTCCATTGGTAATCTGTAAAAACAACCATAACGTAACAAGAAAATAGCAAATGGAGAACACTTTACTTCCTTCTTAACTTACCAATTAAGTTGTAGCGTGATTTTGCATCTGTAAACAACCAATTTGACAATGATCTTGTAAATTTCATAAGCAACAATTTAGGGGAGCAAGTGGTTTTTATTTTAAATTGAGGGGATCCTAGCCACACAGTGGAAAGACAGATTGGAAACATCAGGTAGGTTGAACCGGTATGTAATAAGAGTGGAGAGAGAGTGTCACAAAATAGAAAATTACAGTAAGCTCCCAAGCTCCCTCTTACTCTTCCTCATTCCTTATTGGTATGATGACATTATGTGAGTATTTCAGGTTGAAAAATCTTCTTTTAATTATGAAATGAATATTAGAATCTGAAATAAAGTGATGGCGTTTGTACCACAAAAACTACATATACTTTATAACTCTTTTTTTTTTTTTCTTTTTTCCCCTCCCACTTACCAGCCTTTGAATAGCTTAACCTTCAGCCTCTTCTGATCTCCCCGGAACTGTTTGTCCTACAACATCCCCACTAAGGACAAGTACTTTATTATGTCTACATATCTCTTGATTAGCAGAGATCATCATACACCCAGAAAAAGATAGTACGTCCCCTAACATGCAAAAATGTGGTTTAGGCTGAGCTATCAGGAACATGGAAAATTAATATATCATTATTCAAGTTACATTTACCTTTTACCAACCTCTACTGTGTCTTTTTCTAGTTTACCTCATCAGCATCTTACTGCACACTGTTCTCTGTTCAAGCCAGGAATAACATGTAGAGTTCACCCTCATGGGAAAACACTATATTATTTATGTAAAGAATGGCTATAAACTTTAAATAGGAGTTTCGAATCCAGGGAAGCAACTCTCAGTCAAAAGCTTCAAATTTATAGAATTTGAGGACTACCTGTTTTTTTTTATTTTCTACATACTCCCCCAAAACCACTCTTGGCTAAATCTTCTTTATCTTATTATCACAAGCTTTAATTATTACTACAATGTTACATTAATGTTACCCACTGTCCATTACCCAAAGACTGGCAGAAAGGTTTGTGTCTAATCTGTACAGAGACACGAATAAATCTCAAATTTGCTCCACTGAAATAATTCTATTCTCATACAGAATCCTTCTCGATCACCTGAAATTAAAGCAATTATTAGAAATTATAGGTTGATAGTTCATAGTAGCAAGAATTTATTGACAATAATTTATTTTACTGACACCTCTTCTTTGAACAGCAGCTTCTAACTCCAATGAAAGCAACACAAGAAATGGATTTCATTTTTTTTCCTTCCAGGCAAGGCATACAAAAGTTTCCCTGCCACATTACAGATTTTTCTTTTAGTGAGCATGCAGTTTTCTCATCTTCACTCCAACTATGATTGACAGGATTGCTTCTGTTCCATTTCCATACAGAAGGTTAAGACTTAAGAAGTGAATGTGCATTTTGCCGTGCGAAAAATTAATGCAAAAATTTATGTTCAAAGAAAATGACACTTCTGTGGTTTGAATTTTCAAGCACATTCAGCCTAGGCATAATTAATGTGAGCAAAAGGGGAAAAGAGCCAGTCAATTTGCTGAATATCATAGATTTGTTTTCCTATTATCCAAGCTGATCCCTGGATCCTCCTTCTTCGCCCTCTCACTCCTGCTGTTTCTCTACCCTCCTTCCCCGCCCTCCCTCACTCACACGGCCTTTGCTTTCTCCTTTGCCTTCTTGAGCCCTACACACTCACTTATAATTTGAGAGCTGCTGAACTAAATTGTCCCCTGCAATCTGTTTTCCTACAATTCCAGCACCAGTTGCTGAAACTGAAGCTATCACTGAAACGAGGTTATACTAGCAGAGAGTAACCCAAGACCTTTGCGGAGGTTGGGTTCAGCTATTCCGTGAAAGCAAATTTTGTCCTGCATTTGATTATTTTCCTTCTGGTCTTAACACACTACCAGTGTAACTCTAGAGAAGACAGGTCCATACCAATGTGTCCACATACATGGATATGCATGGTAGTGCATAGCCACTCAAAATGCTTTTTTGGGATGATACTCAGTGTAGTCCTAGCAGCTACAGGAATCTCCATATCTATATGACAGAACTTTGGAACAGGATAAGCAAAAACTTCAGAGTATTCACCTGCAGCCTATTACCCTATTTCTTTCATAAACAAGGAAATAAATAAAAATTAATGACGCTCTTAAAGAAATTAAAAAAAAAAAAAAAAAAAAAAGAAAAGAACAGTGTGCCAAAGTTGGGTACCTCATTCATGCTGTCCCACAAGTCATCACTACGAGCAGTTCCATAGTTGTGATTATGCAAGTATACCTCAATGCCAGCTCGGAAAACATCCTTTGTGAGATAATGCTTCAGCATCAAAATAAGTGAAGCCCCCTGCAGGGAGGACAAAAAAAGGAAAATGAATTGGCAAAGTAAAGTTATAGAACCATCTAAAGCATATGCATATTATAGCTATTTCACAGTGGAAGAATAACTCAGAAGCTGGAGATTTTATTCCAAACAATATAATTTGAATAATTACCTTAAACTCAGTTGCTATTCTTTTCTATTTTGTTATTCTTCTAATATTTCATAAACCCCAAATACAGTTACCAAAAGACTAATACAGCTTGAAAATTTGTCCCAGCTGCTTTGGAAAAAAAATATTTTAAAGGTTCAAATTACAGTTATACAACAGGCTAGCAGAATCTGACATTTTTTCTATTTAACATCATCTGAAAAACATTGTCTTCTTACTAATGAGTCTCTTCTAACTGCCCTTTTTAATTACCAATACTCATCTATATGGTAAGAACAGCACTTGTGAGACAGTGTTTAACAGTCATATGATCTGCAGTTATACCAAAAGCCTGAAAGTACAGGAAAAAAATGAGATACACTTGGTAGGCTGGAATTGACTAGAGAAGGGAAAGTGCCTTCTGTCAGTGTTTAAATACAGCCATGTTTTGTAAAAAAAAATAAAAAGTAGTAACTGAGTAGTTTTAATATCAAAATGGCCATGAATGCTTCACAGTCACTACTAAGTAAATCTCCTGAGGACCTGCATACTGTACAACTGAGTGCAGATGAGAGACATACATTATGAATGGTTTAAAGGTGCACTTGATATTTTCAGAGTGGAATCTCACTATTGCTGAGAAAGGAACAAGAAATAAAGAAGATGATTTTAAAGAGATCACGTATTGTTCTCACATATTCCAAAATCAAGTTTTGGAATTTGAGTAACATCTTACTGGAAACTGAAGGCTGCCTGGTTATTCATTATCATCAAACTGCAGGAACAGCCACTACTGTACTTTTTAATAATATGGTCATAATTTCCTCTTCTTCATGCATCCATACTTCAACTACAGCTCTGCCACTTTGTTTCTCTTACTGTCATATCCTTCCAAACACTCTGTTGTTGCAGGTGGATTTTATCCCACCCGTGGGTGCTAGATTTACTGACAGTCTGCAAAACAGCCAAGCTAAAAATAATACCCTGCAATAATTCCTATTCTAGACAATACAATGGAGAGGCCACCTACCAATCTGTGTCTGTTGGCAGGACAGTAAAACAAATTAAGTTGTACAATTCAGTAACAGACCACCCTTAGCTGATTAGGGACTAAATTGCAGGTGTCTTCTCACTCAAATTGCCAAGAGCTAAGCTACAAAAGCAGTGGAATATGAAGAGTGCATGCATGAATGAGAAGCTATGCAATGAAATCCTCTGAAACACAGAAAGCAGCGATGAAAACACCATTTCTGACAAAGCAAGGGCAAAACCTCTTTTGGTTAGCTCTTAAAGGTGTAGATTGGTACAATTCTATTCAGAATGTGCATGTACTTATTAGTAGCAATAAACAAAACAATTCTCCAAATATAATGGCATACTAATTGACTGACACTCCAACCCAATCACTTGGGGAACGTTTCCATTCAAATTACATAGAGAAGTTTCAATTGGGCCACCAGGTAAACTGAAAATCACACATCTCTGTTCTTGTAGTTCATTAAAAAGAGTCCAAAAGAAATGGAAGCACATCACTATTGTAGGTCTACTTGGCATCTCAGATTACTCAAGGATGCCAGACAACTTGTGTTGATCAGTTGAGACTTGCCAAAAGAAATCAGAGGAGACAAACCAAGACTGTCATGGGAACTGCATTCCACCAGGCAGAGGAAGAGACAGTATTTGATTATTTTCTAGTAAACAATAGCTGTCCCCATGGTTTCTAAATAAATCACAGTATAATACAGTGATGGAAAAAATGTCAGCTAATCAAAAACATACAGAAGGCTTTCCTCCAACGCTACCAAAATCATGGGATGCAGAATCTAAAACCTGAGACAGTGTGAATAAAAATTTTGCAAGTACAGGTATTTCTTCTCTTATGCATTTTTACGTGAGGCACTGTGAGGTTTTAATAACATAAGCCTCACACACAACCCTCACTAGACATTAGAAATATTCAACTGTCAGACAACTAGGACATGCAGTAAAATAATTTTATGTTTCAGAGGCAAGCCTCTGAAGTCTCTCAAATACTGAGACTTTTTTAAAGCAGGGAGAGTATAAGAAGGAGTGATTACTTCAACAAATGTTTTGTCGTTACTCTTTTCTTAAGCATTTGCTACAGTCTGCTATCGGAAAAAGAATAAATGTCTAACTGGATATGTCACTTCACCCAGTGGATAAAGATACTTACATCTTCATGAGTATCATACCTTGTGCTGAAGCATTCACTAAGACGTTAAGTAAGAACACAAATACACATACATAATATTTTCCTAACTGAAAGCTATTACTGAGAAATCCTGCATTGTTTGTGTTAGGTGTAAATAACCCCCAAACATTTGCCAATACATGCCTGCTTGCTCATGATTCCACATTCATGTTTTCAATAGCTCAAACATAATTTTTCAAATGTTTCCAAATATTTTTACAGTTACCTTGATATAAGAAAGTGCATCAAACATTTCTTCTATTTGCTCTGAAGACTGAACAGCAGAAGAGACTGGATGTGAAGAATTCAAAGAATCCTTCATCATAGCCTTGAAAATTAAATTAAGGAAATCTTCATCCTAGAAGAGAAACACTAATAAGTGTTTAGGAAGCAGGAGCTCACATGGTAAGCAGGAAAGTAAAAGTTGTCTCTGCGTTGCTCTTCCATTGCTCTATGCAGCAACAGAATTGTCAGGGGTAGCATTTATACAATCTACTCTTTCCCTGCCATATTTTAAGAGTGGAATCTCACCTTCGAGTTTGCATCATTATCCAGACCCTTAAGCTCCTGTCTCAGATAAATGCATCATTGGCACTAGACAAAAAAACTACGCCTTCTAAGTAAGTGTGTGTCACATTTCAGATTTGGCTCACCAGTGTTTTCAGTTCATTTACAGGACACAGGGAATACAAAAGCATGACTTTAGTATCCTTTCAGCATGAAGTCTAGGGAAATTACTCACTACAGTGATGTCTGTGAGAATGTAAACAGCACCTTATCTAGTGATTACCAAGGTCTCTTACTTCTTTTCTTCTAGAATGAAGATAATTGAATTTTATTTTTACATTGGTACCAGAACAAGAAAATCCCAAACACTGTAAACAAGCTGACTGTACCCATATTAGTTGTCCTTAATCCATTTCATTTCATCAAGATGAGCAAACAATTCTCTATGCAGTAGAGAGTTACAAAAAATTAAAAAGAAAAAAAGTTAAAAAATTTAAAACCTGTGTGAAACACAATAAAAATTAAAGTTGAAAACTTGAAAGCTATTCTTGAATGGAGAAATTCTGGGTGATTTTTTTTTTTTCCTTACCAAAACACATTTTGGCACCATCAAGTGGTGCAATGAGATATTGGTGAAGGCACCTTGTCAGGCACCTTTCAGAATGAAGTATGCAGGTGTTAGATGTGTCCCTGTTGAAATGGGATGCTAGTTTTGTGTCCTGCCCTCAGCACCAATGCACCCAACAAGTAGAATACCTATATAAGCATACTTTTAAGTGACAATCAAACTGAACAACCAAGCCAGGCCAAATGAAAAACTTTTGAAACACCCAGTGCTGAGAAAGAGTTCTACTGAACTGTATTAGCAACCCAAGTTTCTTAACACTAACAAAGTGATTTAAGAAATCAAAAATCACACTTATTCTGAATGCTGAGAAGGACACAATCCATCGAGCAGGAAACAGTCAGTACACATCAGGTGTTTAATCCCATGACTAATGCAAATCACACAAACACACCCAGAAGTTGATTTCAGGCCTCAGGTATGTCCTCTTCTAGGAGATACCTTTAGTCAAAACGCAAAATTAGTCTTTCCACTACCCCCTCCATTTAGTTCCACTAATCTTTATTTCTCTAGGATTCTCGGCGACAGGAATGGTTTATAACAACAGTTGTTATTACTTCCTTGGAGAAGAAAGGTCAAGTTTGAATCCATCATGTTTTCCAGAGTCTGAAAATCTAGGTCATTTAGTACCTGAATGAGTTTTTAAATAATCACTATCCTATTATATAAAAAATATTCTACCTGTCAGCCACATAGGTAACAGAAGTGCCTATGGGAGCAGTGCTTTGTACTACTAAGTGTAAGTCAACTTTGTCAGAATTTTCTGGGGGGGACCATTTGATACTTTACTACCAGGTCCACTGACTTGTGAAACCCAAACTGATTCAGACAAAAGCAAGTACGACAATGATGGAAAGGCAGGAGTTACTCCAGGTATATTTAGTAACCTAAAGCCTCTTAAGTCTATCAGGAAAAGTAGAGGCAGACAGACTCGGTCAACAACACGTTTGGACTTATTTATTAAAAATTTTAAGTTATAATGTGATATACAGACACCCACACCTTTTAACACCTGTTATTTTGTGCAGAATGCTTTAACCTACACTAAGCAGTAGACTCCAACATAGACTACTAGCAAAATAAAGCAAAAATATTAAATAATCACAAAAACAATGTATCCTTCTCGAAGCCACTTTCACCATAATGAGAGTGCCAAAGCAAAGATGTAGCACGATCCCAATGGTGCCCACAGTGAATGTAAGTATCAATGCTTTATAGGCAGCATTAAAAACAGATAACAGTGAAGGTAAAGTATAGTTACAGAAAGTACTTACTGAATGTAATTCTGGAAAAATCTCCTCCATGGCAAAGTATTCCATGAAAGTGGCAAATCCCTCATTCAGCCAGAGATCATTCCACCATTCCATAGTTACTAGATTGCCAAACCACTATGAAAGACCAAAGCCACCGTTATTTTCTTAGAATTAAAATCAAACGAGTACACTAACGCTCCATCCATCCTCTGCCTTATCTTGTGGTAAAATCAAGTTCAGTCAAAACCACCGTAACGTTTCTGCAGGCACAACTCCCGAAGTACGTCACGGTGGTTGCACTCTGCCTGTCGTGCTGTAGAAAATACAGCTGCAGGTTTTCTGAACAGACGCAGTGCACAACCCAGTCACAGTCAGGGGAGGGGTGAATTTAAGGACAGGATTGCACTTTAAAAAATAAAACAAACAAACAAAAAAGGAGAAAACAGTAACCTTCCCAGTCTAGTACCTGATGGGCAAGCTCGTGCGCTATCACTGCAGTTATTAACTTCTTGTCCCTTGCTGAAGAAGTGTTATTGTCAAACAAGAGTGTTGTTTCTCGGAAGGTGATCAAGCCCCAGTTTTCCATTGCACCGGACTGAAAATCAGGAATTGCTACCAGATCTGGAAAGGATTTGAAAGAAGCTTTTGAAAACTGCTTGTTAAAGCAATCCTGTCCTTCGAGCCTACCTATTATATTACACAATCAATAAAAACCTCATTTTTTAAACCCTGTGGTGTGAACATACACTCACTACGCAAGCAAAAAGCCTGAGATTAATAACCCTGTTTCTCTAGTAGTACTCTGACACAAGAAACTTAAAGCACTCCAGAGACACTCCCTATGGATCCTGCATGAACAGAAGTAACAAGGAAATGGGGTGGCCCCTACTGAAAGTAGTGTCCTAGAAAATTATATTTCGCTATCTTTCCAGTCAAACTAATGCATGCAAAGAAGTCAGGCTGCAGATCTTGCACTTTAGAACATGGTTCACAGACTGAGAATTATCTCACTACCAAGTTAAATTCACGCAGAATTATTTATTTGATGCTGTTTATGTACAAATTTAAGCAATCTGGTTCCAAAAGCTCACAAAAACTTTCCAAGTTGGGACTCGCTTAATACTTGCACTCAGTCAAACACGTAATGATTTTTTAAAATTATTTTAATAATTTCATAGTTGTAACACTTTTGGGGTTTTTTTAATGAAAATTCCCGCACATTTTTCAAGTTAGGGTTTCTTCTTATGTTTAAAAAAAGTTCAGAAAAACTTACCTAATTTTTCAAGAGGGTATTTCATTAAAAAGTACTTCTGATAAAATTCCAGAAGTTTCACTGCTGTGTCTAGGGCATACCCAACTTGGTTCAGATGCTGCGGTACGGCATAGACAGATACCTAGTCCAAACAGAGAAAATATTTTGAAACATATAGCTACAGAAGATTTGGAATTGAAGGAGGAGCTGGAAGGAGTTCCTGAAACAGGCAGGACACAGTTTTGGCAGTACACTCATAAATAAACTGTCAATAAAAAGCTAATTTTTATTGATAGAGCTTATTAACTAGCCAAAATACAGGCACAGTGTCTAACTGACCAACGTGTATGCAAGAACAATTCACACACAATTTACTCAGAGTATCCCAGAATGCCCAAATAAGGAATAATATAATCCTAGAAAAGTCCTAGAGAATCAGACAAAGGATGTAACTCAAACAAACAGGATGCAAACTAAACTCTGCCTACCCAAATAAGATAAAGAACAAACGTTACAGTTTTTGGTGGCGAAACACTATGACGCTGTGCCTGCTCAAGAACTGAGGTCAAGATGTCAAAAGAAGATGCAGAAGGACCAAAAAAGGACTTCCAACAAGGGTGTGACTATGTAAAGCAAGCTAATGAATATTTATTAAGTAAGTGAGAGTATCTAATGACTATGTAAACAGTATGGGTAATAAAAAGCCCTATCTGTCTGTCATTTGGCATGTTCAGTTAGAGGAGCTGTCCTCTGAACATCCAGCATGCTGAATAAAGAATGCCCTTTTTAACACCTACAGACTGGGGTTAAGAAGTTTGTCTCTGCTGCTTTTCAGTATCACCATCATTATGATAACACTGGTGCAATCTGCCAGAAATTCTCTCAAGAAATAATAACTGGCATAAAGCTCCATTTCCCTATCTAAGGTAGGGTCACATCAGACACGATGTAAGAAGCATTCATAAAAACTGAGAGGTTATAGACTCCCTCTATTCATGTTGAATTGTCTGTATCAAGAAAACAACTTTGATTGGGTTACAGGTAGATTGAGGTTTAGGACACCCTCTCATACACAAACGCAAAACTATGTGGAGATCAATTTTCCAGTTTCATTTAAAAAAAAAGTCCCTCTCACTGTGCTACAAATTAGTAAACAAATGACATTTCAAATAGATGGATAAGGTGACCTTTTGATTTTTGAGTTTGAATGAAGCACAGACAAGTAAGAATCTAGTCTACTGTTCCTGGAGTACAAAAGTATTATTAGCTGCACATATTAAGCTCAAAACCAAAGTATAAAAAATCCCCAGGATCTTGTGGAGTTGAGAAAAGCAACTTTACTTCAACTCCAAGCTGTCTTAGAGCATTCATGATAATAAACTTACTCCATGTGAACTGCTTAGCTCAAACGCTTTGAATCTCCCAGGGACAAACTGCTAGAAGCATCTTGAGTCTGTATTTCATGGGAAATGTCATTATATGCTTCCTTTTTACTGAATTCCTTGGCCTACTAGACACTGCTGGCAACAGAAAAACCCACTAGCTAGACTCTGGTATGATCATTTTTATTCTCCCTTCAAGTTGGCAAGCACTCTTAAGAAGCTAAAAATATTAATAAATAAAAATAATAGTAAATAAGTAAGTAAATAATTTTTTTAAAAGTAATAAGTATTTTTAATAAGCTAAAAAGTTTTTTGCCTCAAAGAACTGGTTAAATGGTTTTACCAGAACACAGTTCAAATACAGACCTGAACAGTAGCCACAAGGGGGAAAAAAAGAAAATTAAACAGTCTGTTCCATTCAGCTGTATACAGAAATATTTGTCTAAATGAGAATCAAAGCCTATTGTCTAGCATCTTTACTTGTGTATATAGGATTAAAGTAAGGGCTTCTTCTTCTGCAGTGCTACTAGCACTATTTCCTCTGGCTCTTTCTAGGTACATAATGACATTTCACCACAAAGGGAAAGTTCCTGCTAGAGAGTCATGAAAGTTATTGCTGTCATGAAACTTCTGCACTTTCTAAAACAAGATGAAGAAGCAACTCCTAATATTACCATGTTTTTTCTTTAGCTACTCTAATCGCACACGTTGTAGAAACAGGTCACATCCTTGCAAAGCACAAAGATCAAACAGGACCAACTGTTTGATTTTTTTTGAACCTTTGGAAAAACAAAACCTTCACAATGAAGTAATTGCATTTAAGTAACTAAATGCAGATTTAAAATCAGCCTAAATTTGCTTTACTGCAGGGCATGGGTTTCTTAAGGTAGGTTATCTTTGCTGGTACAGAGAATACTTGCGACACTGCTTTAAACCACCTGTAGGTGTTCCTGTAAACTGTAACGTTTCTTTACATCCTCAGAAAAACTCTTGGCTTGCGTAACATTACTGCTCACAGATGAAGCAGTGAAACAAAGAGTTTAAAGTTTCCAGCTCTAAAAGCTCTCAGGAATTTTACATTTTGTAAATTTCCCCCCGTTAACAAGACCTGATGCTGAGCCCCTTGCTGTAAAAATATTCACAGCCTGATATAAGCCCTGAACTCAGTTCAACTTACAATATATGGCTTTTGTTCCCTACCTATAATGAGTAAAATAAAACCAAGAAAAATGTAAATTTAAAAGAGACACAGTTTGCTTGTTGGTTTGGGAATCTTTCTGTTTTGTTTTGGTAGGTTGGTTGGGCAGGTGACACAGAAAAAGTGAAACTAACACATACCAGACTCCCATTAGTTTCCTGACTGATGTTTTTCAAGTCTGCAACAACAAAAGCTACTAGATAGGTGCTCATCTTCAAACTCACAAAAAACTCATCTTGAACAATTCCATTTGTCACAGGAGTAGTGGATTTCTGCGGGTGAAATTAAATATTATTAATGCAGGCAAAAGAACACTAAGACATGCAAGGAATCGATGTTAAGTAATTCATGTTAGGAACAATTTACAGGCAAATTTACACAAATATCTTCATATTTTGGTTATATTTCAGTGGGACAGATGATACTTAAAACAGTCTAACAAACTTAAGAAGAAAATAAACATTTAAGCCTACCCAAAAATTATTTGTCAAGCTTTATTATGTAGTATTACCAAACAACTACATTGTTGGAATAAAGATCCATCTAATTTAATTCACACTTAACAGTCCCAGTATAATCCAAAGTCAGCATAAAGACTAGCATTAACTCAAGGCAGTTCTAGGCTAGATCAGAGACGTAGTTCAGAATAGCCTACTAAAAATGCTGGTATTGCATGAGATACATATTTGTCTCTTCTTAGAAGTCTCTTCAAAACTAGGTAACCAGAGACATTCATTATCTAAAACAGAGCAAAATACCCCTCACATTCACTCTTAAAAATTGAAAGAAATTGCATTTAAAAAAATGGGAAAAATCTACGATTTCAGTTAGTTGAAAGCAAAAACATGCCCAGTTTAAATACACACAGTCAAAAGTAACTGAGTGGTCAGTCTTCTGAAGTAAGACACCATAGTGTATCTCAAATTACTTTTGGTACACAGGTTTTCTTTAATATTAGTCGTAGAAAAGTATGCTATATGCCTTAAAGTACTTTTCTATATATTCCTTCACAAACATAAAATAGAAAACAAATAAAGCAAAATGTTTGAAATCACTGTAGTGCAGAATAGTAGAGGTGTGGAGAGAGAGATGGCAGTTCATAAATTGTGAGACTTCATAAATTATTTTGTTTTCAGAAACCAAAAGCGTAAAAAAACTGGTAACAATAACCTTAGTTTTAGACAAGATCATTTGAAACCAAACAATGATTTAATATCTAACTGCTACTGAAAATTTAACTGTCAGCCTTAAAGAGGAATAGATTTTCAAGTCTGAATGTACAATCAATATAATCATCTAATCTGACCACTGCATATGAATAGAATGCTATCTTTGAATTCCTCTACTAAATTCATAAATTTCTGCCTTTATTGCAGCTTTGGCATCATAAGGAGGTAACACACTGTTTAAGAAAATCTGCTGCAGCTGCAGATTAACTGGTTCAAAAAATCAGTTATCCTCATTTAAAAAAAAAAAGAAACAAAACCAACCAACCAAACCCACAAAAGGTAACACCACAAGCCCAAACCACAGTTTATTTCTAGCCTTAATGTGTCAGCCGCTATACATTGCCTTGTTAGTGATGTACATGCTAGCTGACAGGGCCTGCTTCTGATATCTCTTGCTCATATAGGTATTGACCATTATCTCAGAATGTCTGCTATAAACATGCAGCAATGGTAAACCATCATTTACTTTCTGCACATGAAGGACTATGCAAGCTGTTAAAAGATGCCTTAGGCACTTGTCCAGCTCCTAGCAGGAGAGAATGAGCGAGCACCCTTCCTTGTTTTACATAAAATACAAGAGTGGTCCACCAGAATCTCAGTGAAGAAAAGAACAGCAAATAAAGTGCTCTTAGCTCTGGATGCAAACTAAAGTGCTGCAACTCTGTTAAAGTAATTCTAAAGTATCAACACAAATCCAGGAACATAAACATTTGTGCACTGTGAAAAGATATTATTCCATAAGGTTGCAACCATTAGCTGGCCTTTCAAAAACAAGGTAGCTGCATCAGCACCTGAGCTTTAGACAACTTTCTGGAGCACAAGCTGCACAGTGTACATGCATGTCCCACCAACAACAGGGGTGTAATTTTTTTCATTATGGGTTAGATCAATGTCAGCATTGAGTTTCTGTTGGGTGATAAACTGTGGTAATGTTTTGATGAGAGAGGACCTAGTTCACACAGACTAGAAAGTGTTAGTCTTGCTGGTCTGTTTGAATAAATTAGGCTTCTATAAAGGCTTGTCCAAAGGCTTAATGGCATAAAACATCATCATAAAATTCAGATATGCTCTTACAAGATTTTGCCTGAAAAGATCTAACTGAAGGAATTTCAGATCCCTCAATCTGGAGCTGACTCTGTATTTACACCTCACTTCCCCTTGTTTAGGCACAGAAGCATGACCTTCAAGATCAGGCATATCTTTCACAGAGTTGGTGCTAGTTACACAAACTACTGGTAAAGATAGTTAGCAAGGACAGAAAACTTGAAAGGAAATCTTAAGGCAGTTGAGACCAACGTCACCACCAACAAAACTCCTGCAAAATAATCACTCATTTAATTTCAGCAGGAATCCCTCAGCCATTTAACTGTCCGACAGTAACATCCTACACTGTGCACTGCATTGAACAGTTGTTTTCTTCAGAAAGTTCACGCTTTTGAAACTGGAATAAAACATCTGTTTCTCAGTCATACACTTCATAGCTTATCCACTCAAGTCTCAGAATCACAGAATGTTCTGAGTTGGAAAGGACCCACAAGGATCATCAAGTCCCAACTCTTAAGTGAACGGTCCATACAGGAGACTGAACCCGTGACCTTGGCGTTATTAGTCAATCCTCTGGACATTAATGCAATAAAAACACAATCAAAAGCAGTTAAACAGATTACCTAAGCAGCAGCTCTACTAGAATTCCTCTACAAAAGCATGTACCTTTGGCATATTTGACAGAGTGGAAAGGTTCTCATCTCTTTTGATCTTGACTAAAAAAGTAGCTTTAAATGCAGGTTCATCAAAGCATGGAAAAGCAGACCTTGCTGCCAGAGGCTCAAACTGAGTTGCTGCAAACCACCTAATAGGAAGAGTAGAGAAGACCAAAATAAGAAATATGGAAAGGACAAACGTAGTTTATTTAAGATAAAATAGTAATTTCTCTCCTGAACCTTCTGAGAGCTTGTTGTCGAAGTAGCATTTTGAATTGTAAATTACAAGGTTGGTCCAGCCAGAATAAACGTTTCATTAACAGATTTTTTAAAACTCAATACTGTATTTACTTGAGGAGTAATCTTGCTTGGCTGATTTTTGCTTTCTGAACAAAGGAAAACACATTTGGAATAACACAATTACAGAACAATCACCAAAATATAAGCCAGCCAGTTTCCAGAAAGGAGGAACAAAAAGGAGATTGAAAAATGAAGTCAGAGGGCGTGCCCACTAAACAACAGTTTTGAAACCTCAGCAGCAGATAGGACTACAAGGAAGCCTTTTCATCTAATTGCCATGCCATTTCCTGCAGATGTTCCCACAGCTCAACCAAATGTATGCCTGCTCCCTGTGCTGGCTAGGAGATGGATTCTGTCTAAGTTCATGCACTGTCTTGTCTCCCATCCAACAGTCAGTCATATCACAAGAAGACTTCTCAGAAGTGTACCTTACTAGTGTAGTATTTTTACACTAACTAGCTGCAGAAACTATGGCTTTTGATAGAGAGCATCTCTGACTTCTGCACCTGCAAGAGAACAACAGGAGTTCAACAAGAAGTTTACTAATTGAAGTTGTGTATCTATTGGAGCTAGACAGTGGAGAGAGTAGTGGTTCAGACTGCTTTTTTTTTTTTTTGCCCTTTTTGTTTTGTTACCCTACTGCCAAATTACCCACAAGTTTTTTGGGGGTTTATTTGTTCCACACCATGACTCCAATATTTTTGGACATACAACTTTTCTGAGAAGGCACGCTGCTGACAATTCATAAGACTAAACTCCATGCCTGCTTTCAACTTCTCACTCTTCTCTTCCTCCTGACAAGTTGGTGGAGTCTTACCCCATGATTTTACAGAAGAAAAGCAAATAATAAAGAACCATTCCGCAAAAAATTATAAATACGGCCCAACTTATTAATTTTTTATTTTGCTTCTGGCAACAGTGAGCTATTTTGCCATTTTATATTTTTTTTATATTTTTGTGACAGTATAAAACATCTTCAAAATAAAGTAAAACTAAACTAGAAGAAAATACATTTTCCAGCAAAATCAGCTTGACAGCTTGACTTTTATACGGAAAATACAGTAACAACAGAGGTTGTCAGAATAGTCTGCATTTGTAAAAGCACAGACATCAGGCACAAAGAGACAATGCCTCTGCAAACAGAAGAGGCAGGTAAGGCAACAGCAGTGATGACATCAGCAAAGAGTTATCTGAAAAGGGTTTACTGAAAAGCATACAGGTTAAAACATGTGCTACATCCTCTTCCTGAACACAGGTAGGTAGCATTGGACCGAAGGGGGACAGAAACTCAAGAACAAACTTACAGGTCATATTTTTTCCTCTGTGATCACACATTCTCTTTCTACTACAGTAAATACAAGAAGAAAAGAAAATTTCAACTACATCAGGCTAGAAAAAAACCCACAGTTTCAGGAAGAGGCCAATGAATGTTACGTTTCCCTGGACTTTGCCCGACTGCCATGACTTTTCAAATATGATTGAGAGAGGCTTGGCAACAACATCTGCCAGTTCCCCTAGCACTGTGCAATGCATCTCACTGAGGTCCACGGACTTAAGTGTTCTGGTTCCTCCAACAGTCTTGAGCCTGATCTCCTTCTGTAATGATGGGACTTTGTTACCCTTGTTTGTGTCTTGAGACTCAAGGACTTGAGAGATGTGGGAAGAATTTCCAAAGAGAAAAACTGAAAATTAAACAAACCAAAAGCCACACTACGACTACCTACAACCCCTGCACTGCACTACATTCCACTGTAGGAGAGGCTGCCCTGACTTAATGAACTCACCCATGAAAGACTTTTTTCAGGTGGATTATAAAGATCGATTTTTCTCAATAGGAATAAGTTGTAGAAAATGTCCGACAAAAACCCAAACCCTTTTTGTCACCAAAGCACAGCCTAGAAGGGACAGAAGAGAGAAGCTGTATTTGTGGGCATACCTTTGCTTGGAATTCTCATCCTTGTAAGAAATTTTGTAAAAGCCATAGTAGGTGTCCGACAGATTAGATGAATATTCTATGTCGATAGTATAATTCTGTCCTACAAGGAGAGCCTCTGGAGTCATGACTGCAATCTGATCATGCAATGGATATTCCAGGAATTCAACTGGCTTTGCTTGATGCCCTTGTGCTGAAGTAATGGTTGCCTTGGTGATATTAAGTCCTGAGCTGTGAAGTACAATCTTCTGAGTTACCCGGAGGATGCTGACCACTATTCTTACAGAGCCTGCAAATTTCAAAGTAGTTAGGTTTGGCTGCAAGACAAGATCATAATGCAGTGGTACAACATCAGTAGGAAGCCTAATTTTTGCCCATGGAAATACTTTTCCATTGGTTGCCAAAGGGTATATTAGTTCCATTGTGTGATTTTTTTTATGGCAGCCTTCTTTGGTAAAGGTACATTTGGGAAGAAGATAAATCACTATTACTAAGCAAACTGCAATCACAAAAACAACTGTGCAAACCACCATGGTCCTCACAGAGGGCACTGAGCATGATCCATTTGGATTTTGTCTATATGTAGACATGTTATGCTGCAGATCTGAGCTTCTGTTCATGAAGGACATCCCCAGCAGTTTTGCTGATGACCCATAATCCTCTTCATCATCGTCCATTTCATGCTCTCCAAGGCCACGCACCAAGAGACGGGAGCTCCTCGGTTCATATTCCACTTCATCGGGCTCCAGGGGATGTAAACAAGGCTCTTTTGCCAAGTCAACCACATCGGGCTCCTCTTCAAACATACTGTTTTCAATCATATTCCTGGGTAACTGAATTCGATCTGAAAAAGAAATCACCACATATATTACATCACAAACAAAAGGCTTGAGCATAATACCTCAAAGATACTTTACTGAATTACAGAATGGGAAACACTTTTACAGCACATACCACCAAGACCTCTTCAATTTTCTCTCCTAGGTTTGTTTCCAGGAAATATTTCTGTGCCTTTCTGCCTACTGTAATTTTGCTTTCAGTACCTTCAAAAGGATGCTTCCCTTGTGCATGATCGCAAATGTTTTGCACCACAACTGGAGATCATTTAAACCAATGCACAACTCACTGATGTTACTGTCTTGGCTGCATTTCCTCTGCCCCAGTAACCTATATTTGGTATTTGACTCAATTATCTGAGCTAGATTATTTTTTATGTTGCAGGGTAAAGCACAGCAGCCAACATAGTCCTAGAGGTGCTTCTGAATATACTAGTTACTAAGTTCTTCAGCAGAGGAGAAAATCTGACATTTTTAAACTTCATTTTTCACACACATCCCCAAAATTATAAAAATGTATTACTCACATAAAAATAGCAGTATAAAAATTATAGTTCAAATTGATCTTCATATAAGATCTAACTTGTACAGTGCTTTAAACTGTCCATGCAACTAAGAAGGTAAATCAGTGCCAATCAAACTGCTGGCCTCCATAAAATTTGTCCTTAATAGATAATGTATCACTGAACATAAGTGAGGAATTGAAATTCATACCAAATTCTAAAAGCATCAGATACTCTCATATTCTGCATGTAGTTATATTCTAATGAAAATTCTGATCATACCTGTAACTGTTTATGTAAAAGTTTATCTTTCAGCTAACCTGCTCAGTGGAAAGTGGAAAAAAAATAAAAACACTGTTGGAGAGAATTTTATATAGGGAATGGGACATGGACATCCAAAAGTAGCTAACGTAGCAGCAAGGAACTTTGTTTTCATATTGTATTTAATCCAAATCACCATAAACAACACAGAAAAGATGCTGATTGGCTTTTCTTATGACACCGTGGAGTTGACTAGAAAGCAAAGCAATTCAAATGGAAAAGCTATCTACATGGTGATTTCTTTCCCAAAAGCTCAAGAAATCACACTATCAACTTTTTAGGGCCTTGAAATTAATTTGAATTATTCTCCTGTCACAGTTCTATCTAAGGGACTAGACAAAACTTTTGTTCAACTGCAAGGCTTCAGAAATTAAACTAATCTTTCAGACATGTAGGTCTACTGCCAAGTGAACAACTATCCCTTTGCACCCCTATCTTCCATATTTTGTGTTTTCAGAATGAAAAAGCTAAATTTTTCTTTGGATCTAAACATACTGAAAGTGGGTTTACTTTTATTAATTTCTGATAAGAACGTACATTTTGCCAATCTATATATATTTTAGAATAAAAGTGTTCCTATAATACATTATTTATTTTATTTTGTATTTTATTAGAGTCAAATTTCCATATGGTTGAAATTCTCAAAGGTGAAAATAAAGCATCTTAAAGAAAAGATGGCAAGAATACTTTCAAACCATATGTACTAGAGTCCTCAACATTTACTCTAACTTCCTGTTTCAGGCCACAAACTCAGAAGACTATAGTGTCAGTAGCTGTAACACTGAAAAGGCCTTAAAATAAGAAAAAAAAAAGAAAATAAAAAATCTTAACCCACAAAATTCAGTAAGAGAAAGGTGCACCAGCCAATCTGAACAAGAGACATGGAGATGCATAACAGCAGGGAGCTGCTGGAATTTGGATCTACCTGCTTACCCTTTGTCCCACTGGAAACATGCTGCTCTAACTAGGAATAGCACTGTAGGGTCAAGAGATACCTGAGGTTGGAAGTGACTTCAGAAGGCTATCTGCTCAAACCTCTAGGCAAAAGTGCTTCTGAAATTTCCTGTCCCTGTGGTATTTCCCACTACAGCACTCATGTGCCAGCCTTCAGGCCACAGCTGCAGTTCAGTGGCCCAGCACTATGGCTCCAGCTGTACACTGGAGCACGTGCACTCCTATGTCAGACTGGAGGCCACAGAACATAGAGGATTAAGTTAAGTTACAAATGAAAACACACAGAAAAACTAGGGGAGAAAAAGGTGGAAAGACAAAAGTGCCATGAGACAGAAGCTCTTTTACAATTCCTCTGCCCGGGAACAGTCCATCAGGAATTCATTATGCTACTTTTAGCAGAGGTATTTGATTACTCCCCTCAGCTGGTTGATTTTGAAACCTGCTGACTAGCTTCAATCAAATTTGAAAACAGAGTCAAGACCAAATTTCAAGCCCCAATGCCACCCCACCCCAAAACAACCAGCTGCTGGTGGACAACACCCAAATCCATATCCGTGATGTAGAAAAGGCAGGTATTAAAACTCACATCTTAACCACTCCAAAAGGTAGCAGTCAATCAGTACACAGCTCCAAACCCAGCCATGGCATGTGCTGCTGCATGGCCAGCAAAAGAGGTAGAAGACAGGGGAGGCACTGCAGAGGGAAGGAGGAGAAAGATAAAGCGCATAAATCTAGCAGAAAGTAGGTTTCATCAGCTCTGCTGCTCATAGAACAGTTTGCTTTTTGAAGAGCTTACTCTCTAATAAGTTTCTTCTAAAGACAACTACCTTAATATTTGCAAAGTTGCATGCAGGCACTAACAACTCTTTTAGTCAAAAAGAATTATACAAAGAAAATATCAAAGTGAAACTAAGATAGAAAAGTTAAACTAGAAGTTAGTTTCAAGACAATTCACAGGTTTAATACCTAAGAGACAATAATTTCTAGGAAACAACAGTTTTAGCCAATTTCTATGGAAGTATTTGCAAAAATTGGAAGTAACCAAAATCTGTAAGATCAAAACCTTATTTCAGATGAAGAGCATCATGAGACTACTACTCTCCACTGAAAAGAACATTGACCAGGTACCAAAAGGTATTTATGCTGACATATGCATTCACAGAAGCACAGAAATCTTTTTATAATTTTCTTTATTCACAGAATACATTTTCTGAGGATGAACCACGGCAAATTCGTTTAAAACTTTTACAGTTTGGTAACTGTAAACTTCCTGTTTGGTTCACTGGAATTGATAACATGGCAGTGTGAGCAAATTGAACTTCTAAGACATATCATTTTTAACCCATGGGCTGCCCACAGGAAAGGGAAAAACTAGTATTTTTAAACTGAAACAACCCACAAGGAGTAAGCAGCAGCCTGAGGAGCGTGATTGCAAGCATCACATTTCACTGTCATCTCTCATACCATGTATGGCCAAGAGGCAAACATTCCCACTGTAAAACATAATAAAAGCACATTAATCTAGATATTCAAGCAGATTAATTCAGATTCCAAATATAACACAGGAAAAATCTGTACAACTGCAAGATTAGGAAGTGTAACCCATAAAGAAGCTATAGGGTTCCAGTGAACCACCACTGTCATGCCAGGGGTTGCAGGTGCACTAGAGACATTTGTGGTCACACAAGTCCACAATTACAGAAGTACCAATCCAAGCTGCTAAAATGCACTACAGAAACTATCTGTGATCAGGCATGGCAATTTGAATCTAAATCTTTGCTAAACGTAAGCTTAGTGTGAGAGGTTTTTTTTCTCTAAGAAAAAAAAAAAGTGTCATGGAGTTGAATCTTGTTGCTCTCTAAATAGCACTAATGAAATTATGCTAAATGTTTAAAGATTAAAGCTTAAGCTTTTAGCTACAGCAGCTAAAAGCTTAAACACACCCAAATAAAAGTGATTTTACACAATTCTACAAATTTTTAATCCAAAACTTAGAGATTTTCAACATCTCCCCCAATACATACCTACTGTCACATCTAGCAGAGAACAGTCTGAATAGTCACAGTTTAGAAACAATCCTGAGAAGAGATGTGAGGTTAAACGCTATGTGATAGCCAAATCCAGAAAACCAATCCTCCTCATACTGAAAAGCTGAAGGAAGGCAGACATTTTCTCAAAATGCATTGTTCTGAAAAAGTTTCTTCAGAGCTGCCTCCTACAGCAGAGATGCCCATAAACCTATCTCAACATATCTCCTCACTACAAGTATGCTCAGGGGGTTATAACGAGCTGGGTCTGTTGTTTTCTGTGAAGAGGGCAGAATGTTTAGTCAGGAACTTCAAATGCAGTTTGCACCAAGCCAACAGTACAACAACCTCCCTGTATGTACTGCACCCTTTGATAACGTGATCCCCGAAGTCATATCTAGTTGTTAAACAGTGGCATGACTCAAGGACACAAAGGTGAGTGATTAATGAGACCAAACCACACAGCTTGTTCCTAGAACACATATGTTTTTCACTCCTACACCCCTTCACAAACTAGTCTTTTAACTTGGAAAGCAACTTTACTACAATACTCAATTTCAGCATGAAACGTGATCACGCAGGAACAATCGGGTGTTGCAGTAAAACAGTCTGGCATTTCCTCCAAGTATTTATTTTGTCTGAAGAGCTCCGTTTTCATTAATGAGGAGAATGTAAGCTTTTCCCTGAACTGTAAAAGCCTCAGGCAACACCACCTACTCAATTTTAGTATGTGCAGCAACAAGTATCTTAAAATGTTTTGGCTTGGGAATTCATCACAAATATTCTCTAAAATACAAAAAATCATTATTCCTTTATATTTCAGAGACAATATCTTCCTCTAATGCTATTGATACCTCTTTTTAATTCTAGAAGTATGTACTTTTCCCTTGCAAAGCAAAATAAATAAACTTGTCTATCAGGATTTGTGTCTGGTCATATGTCAGAATGGAAATCTCAACAGTCAAAATTCTTATATGAATCTAAGTGACCCATTCCTCAAGTTCATTCCTTTTTAAAACATATGCAGAAAATACTCAAAGGCATTTTTTCCAACTTTCTCTATTCTAATTAAGAGGTTAAAATAAAAAAACAAACAAACAAATCCTATTAGATTCAGACAGATTGTCGCCACTTTCTGAAGTTCAGCACAACATCATCTTCAAATAGTGAGTAAATATCACAGAATATTTTAACTGAAAAAAAATATTAAAAGAATTACAGTAACACCTAGCATTTTGTAGCAACCAAACTCCTGCTGCAGATAACAGAAAACTTTCTATTACCCTGGAGTAACCTTGGAGCCAAACAACTGTTAGGTAGCACACACCAGCAGATGTAGGAAAACCCAAGTCCAGACCAAACTGCGCTGTGTAAAGTGGTATAAAGTGTGCTGACTACCCGGAGTAAAAACTGATTCCCACCGAATGTAAACTACTTCAGTTGTATACAAACAATGGGAGAGAAGGTACAGAGTTACTCCAGCCCCAAATCAAACAACTGTGCCTGGTGGATCAGGAGAGAACACAGAAACACTGTGAATCAAGTACCAGTTTCGCTACCAAGCACCTCACTCATACTATGTCAAAGAATAATTCTGTCCAGTGATCTCAGGAATAGCTACAGATGTTTAACAATGCCATTAGCTATTAAGAGCCGTAATACTGTTTTGTATACCTAATTTTTATGCCCAAATTTGAAAGCATTGGCCTTTTTAGTTTAGCAGAAGCAGCTGCTGACAAAACAGCAAATTCTACAGATTTGCTCCTGTTAAAGTCTAGTTGCTTTTGCTGAGGCCATCCTACAGGGCAAAAGGCAACTTTGAGGTGGATTTCTTCCCCTTAAAGATACATTTTATTTGCGTGTACTGGTCTAAATGCTGCCTCACACAAAAGTAGCCGTGAAACACTTGCAAGATTTTGGCACAGATAGTAAGATCAGAATATGTGATTCCTAATATACAAATGAGCTTGCTTCCAGGATGGTAGAGTGAGTTTGGGGAAACAATGCCATCGGTCACAAATACTGCGCCACACAGTCTAAAGCCAAAAGAGCAAAGACTCCACCGTTCCTTAAGAATTGGAAAATTACTTTTACACTTTTAAGGTTTAGCAATCAGCATAAAACTCTTTGTTTCCAAGACTCCAGGGAATGATTTGAAGGACTTACAAGCACTTGCAAATACATTGTGTATATGGCAGATAAGCACAATTCAAGCAGAGAGCTGTATGCTTTTATGTATGTGTCATCTATAAACATAGTAAGACTGGTTAGAGTACATGGAACTTGATCTTCTCCGTTTTATTGGTCTTTGGGACTAGTAGTAAAGGAAAGGAATGGGACAGTAAAGGCCAAAGCAGGTCACTGATACATAGCCATGGATACAAAACTGTCAAATGCTACTGTTCTTTGTTACTTAATCCTTGTCAGCAACTAACATTATGTCACATGGAAAAGCCTGTGAAGGAATTTTGGAGAAATAATGACACATGTGAAGTCGCTGCACTGCCTCATATCAAAAGCACTATATTCAGTATAACCATGTTTCCAGAAAAAAAAGAAGAAAAAACAAAGGTTGAAAATTAAATATCAAAAGAATGCTTTCATTAAAATTTATATTTTGCTTAGTGAAATAAAAGTTTCTCACTGTATCTGGAAAAAAAAAAAAAATTGGAAGCACTCCATAAATTAAAAAGAACCTATTATAGCCAGGACAAAGGTATAAAATTTTTCTGCTGTGCTTGCATTGTCTTTAAGAGGATCTGTGCAGTTGACATGCAGATATGCCACCAGAAATTTTACAGAAGGTGTACCTTCTACAGAATCTCTTCTTTTAGAGAAAAGATGAACAGATCACTTATTCATCTACATTTATGAGAGGAAACCAAAAATACAGCTACTTAGGTTTACCCAGTGAAATTTCTCACACATACCTCATGTCATCAGTCCTCCCAAGCTAGTGACCAGAACGAGATGAAATATGAGAGCCAATTAAAACCAGATGTACTTGCATTGTACAGTTTGAATGAAAGA
The DNA here is from genome assembly GCF_001715985.3 of Manacus vitellinus. Classification (NCBI taxonomy): domain Eukaryota; kingdom Metazoa; phylum Chordata; class Aves; order Passeriformes; family Pipridae; genus Manacus; species Manacus vitellinus. The sequence goes on from NW_021940917.1 coordinate 14,222,358, forward strand.
AGGAAGAAAACAAGCCACTGGAAAACAGTGTAAGCAAGTTTTCAGAAATGTTATGGGTTTTTTAAGATTAAATCAATAGATAAACAAATACTAGTTTCTATATAAATTTAAAATAAGTCAACATTTTAAATGTACAAGCCACTAAAGTTATCACTAGAAAAAAAATATCCCTTATAGGGAGGAGAGGAAAGCTTGACCTGATTGTAGAAACAAAACTGTAACTTTTCACATTAAAGAGTCATCTAAAATGTGTGTAAGGACATCTGAGGCACTAAGGATTTGGAAAGACTATTAAGGAGTTAAATTTTTCTTCTGAACTGTCTGTCCCAAAATCTGTATCTTCAACCTCAAATAAAAAGAAGGTAAAGAGAGAGAAATGTTTAATACTCAAAATCTCTCTGAACTGTCCTGATTAAAATTGCAGAAGTGTTACTATGGAAAAGAAACATAACATATGGGTTTTTATCACCTTTTTCTAAGTTTGGGGTTTTTTTCAATTTGGTATAAATTCCACATTTAATTAATCAAAGCAATAAATCCATTTATGCTGAGTTACTTAGTAAAAATATAATTTAATAGATTGTAAAAATTAGAACGATATACTCTGCTTCTTCTACTAATGGTAGTTTACCAGTTCTGCTTAACACAAAACAGATCCATCTCCACAATTCCAAATTGTCAAATATTAACATTATTATAGAGTACAGAAGAGAACACTCACTCTTATTTGTGCACCCCATGCTGGATTCACTGCTTGAGACCTGCTCCAAATCTTGACCTTATTCTCAGCCAAAACTATTGTCATGGTTATTGTTTCTGCCTTGGCTGAGAGGAAAGAAGAGAGACAGGCAGCCCAGAAGGGAGTGCCAAAACACAGATTCATTGTCACAGCTGCTGAAACTGGCACACAGAGGCATTTTGAAGAAAATTTTGATTCTAAATACTGCACTAGAAATCCAAAAGGTTCCTCACTAGAGGCTGCAATTAAAGTCATAGTTCCAAACAACACCAGCTATAATTTTTATTAATGCAAATCAGTATTTTTTAAATAAAAAAATAGAGTTTAAGTCAATGGAAATAAGAATGCCCAGTAGTATAGATAAGTACAACTTGCTATGCAATATTTTTTCCCAACAGATGAGTAACAAAACAGCCTTGACTTGCAAAGAAGAGGCTTAATTGACAACTAAAGATCTAAACTGGTAGCCTTTGAAAATGCACACCTAAAACATTAAATGTTAACATTTTCTTATGTATAAACTTAATATTTTTCTAAACCTAAAGATAAAATAAGGCTGCAAAGTTTAGTTGATGCCATTTATGAATTGCATAATCTCATAAGATAGAAGGGAGTTTCAAAAATGCAGCAGAGAGGGAAGCAACTCAACTGCCACTACATCCCACCCTACTTAACCACTTCAGCAAGTGAAATAAGACAAAAAAAGATAAAAAAATCAGAAGTGACAACTCAGAAACTTTACATTATTTTATATCAATAGTTTAGTGGAAGATAAATAAGTAAGTATTTTATGAATAAAATCCTCAAAAGATATGAATACTGAGTGTTCTTTTGATTTTCATGGTCTCACTTCCCTTTTTATTTAGGCATAATTCAAATCCATATCTATTATGCTCTATTTATATGCTGTATCATGAGATCTTTGGCACAGGATTTGAACACAGAGATGACTATCTCTCTACTAGGTGACATCTGACTTTTTCCCCCACAAAAATTCTCGAAGAATACAAATAATTGGCACTGACTGATCCCTGGCTGAATATGCCAGTAACTTCTCAGTCTACAAGTGCCTAAGAGTAACAGAGCTCCTGCTATCAAAAGCCTTCTTTAAGCTCTTTATGAATGTTTGGATGCAGGTTCAGAGCTGCTTTCTGTGTTACTGCAATTTCAAAAGCTGCTGATCAAATCAGAAATAACCTCAGTTCTGTAATAAGGCTTACGATAGATTGCTTGCTTAGGCAAATCATTTTCACTTCATTATCTGAACAAAATTATACAAGAGACATTTGAATCAACTGGCTAAAAGTAACTATACCAGTAGTTAACCTTTAAATTTTAATTACCTGTCGATGCAGCATCAGCAGCTGTGAAAGGAAAGCCAAGCTTTCTGAGCACTGAACATAAATATGAAGTCTACATTCCAAGTTAGCTAGAGCAAACAGGTAAACAGACCTACTCATAAGCAAAAGTACTTGTCATCTTAATAGCCTGTTTATGGCCAGTCCAAAAGAATGGGATGGAGCCTCTCAATTCACCTGAACTTCACCTGAGTACATAGAAGCTTCATTACCTTCCCACACTTGAAAGGAGACCACCTCCAAAGTTACTTGTGAAGCAGAATTCCTTTCCAACTCTGCTGAATCAGGAAATTAAACACCAGAAATACAGTACTGACTGGAGCTGTGCAGTCCAGTTCTTACTGTCACAGACAACCAAAAGAACTGACGGCCGATCTAGACATTTCACATGCAATTCTATTCTCAAAAGAATGAAATTATACGAATTCAAAACCAAGTCCCACAACCCCTTTACCTTATCTTAGCAATACCTTCTATTTATTTAACTGATTACTCACTACCTCAAGGAAAAAGTCTTCAGCATCCAACAAAAAAAAAAGGTGCAGTGGAAATTAAATATCCTATAATGTCAGTAACGCAAAATACACTCTTCTGTAGTTTATTAGCTAGCAGTATTCCATGCTCAGCAGGTAATTATTCCCAGAACTGCAGGTTCTACGTAACAACCATTCTTTAAGGATTAGATCTGCCATTTTTATCAGCTGTTGACTGCTGTGGTCTAGTGCCTTAACTTTCCTGGATGTACACTATGGTGGTCAAAATCAGTACATAATGGTTCTGCAGATTGCTTTAGTTAAATAAATAAATAAATAAATAAATAAAAGATAGAAACTGGGCCAAGAAAAAAGGCAGACATTTTACACATTCAGCAGAAAATGATACTAAGAACAGTCAATCAGACCTGTGCTTATAAACAGTTAAGAAAAGTGCTGTATGGATGAGTCCATTTGAGAGGTATTTATTTTTGAGAGAACATAACCTTCATTCATTGCTTGCTAATAAGTTCTCCTGGATAGAAGATAGTGGCGAGCAAGCAGCATTCATAAATCTGTGCCCAAGAGCATAAAACTTCAGAAAAAAATTCTGACAGATTTAAAAGAAGTTATTTCACCTGGTTTACAAAACTCTCTGATCTATTTGGGAATGAGATCATTCCTCTAAATGCTTTTCCTCTTATTATAACTGCACTTAAAAATACATATTACTCCAAGGCCTAAAGGTTTAATATGGTCTGTAGGTTGGGCTGCAGTGAGAGTAGATCCCTTCAGTGACAGCTGTTGAGTCAGAAGTAGCACTTAAAGGTTTGAGCAAAAGGCTCAAACTGAACAAAAAAGGCTTAAACAGGCCATGAAGTTACTACAAATTTATCTTTAGAGACGTGTCCACAGTCTGATTTCTGAAACTGCTGGTGCAGACAATAGAAAAATAAAACAAAGAGGCTGTGATTAACAACAGCTTGTTTATGTTACCAGGTCTCTTAAAGACCTCCCTCCTCTTTTGTAAAACAGAGGTTTAAAAAAGAGATAAGGGTGTTACTTGATAGTTCAGCAATGATCTCTTCTGAGATGAATTATTTTGAATCTCAGCAGCCCAAGTGAAAACAGCATCTCATTTGCACATTCCTCTATGCAGATATTTTGACTGCCCTCAAAATTTCTTCCAAAACAGTAATTTTTTTGTCTTTTGTTTGTTGATCCTTCTTCCCCATCCCATAGAGCCATTTTTCACCTTCACGATATATGAATTCCAATTAAGGCAAACCACCAAAAATACTCAGAAAACTATTTGTTACTGACTTTTCCATTTCTCAGTTTTTGTTGCTGCTCAATTTAAAACTTGCATGAAAATACCCAGGGCTTGTTCATAAAGATTTCTGTATTTATCAGTTCAAATATATCACGTATGGGTATAGAGTGGGTTATTTAAAAGAAAAAAGAAACAAGCAAACAGAAGTCTGAAATTTGTTTGTTGCTGAAAAACAAAAGCCACAATTCAGAGGCTTGACAGCCAACTTTGTCACTGCATGCCCATACCTACCTCTTGGAGAGTCTGAGTTACTGTGTAGGCTTAGGGTCAAAACATCTAAACAAGTGTAACTTACATATTGAGTTATGGTCATGAAAATTTTTCTGGAAAAAAAATTGATAATCAGTAAGCAATTCCTTTCAATAGGAATAAAAACAAAGAGTATCTTTTGTTCAGATTATGACCTCATCAACTCACAGAGCCACTGCTGTATGTTCATGATGAAGGAACTCAAAGCAGTATATAGATTTAATGTTTTCTTTCCAGAAATTAAATTCTTACTTGGTTAAATCTGTTTAAGGATATTTCTTTTTCATCTGCTCTATCAACCAGTAAATTAGTCTAAATTTAAGGGAGTTGAAATAATAGTAACAAACTTAGAGCCAAAATACTGAGTTATTTAATTGTATGACCGTTCACATACAAACAAGATAAAGAATTCCCATTTTTATATCAAATTTCAATTATACATTCTGGAGGGGGAAAAAAAGAAAACAACATCAAAACACAAACCCCAACTAAGAAAGGAAGAAATTATCCAATTTACTTTGTTTCTCTACAACTACCTGAAAGGAGGTTGTATTGTGGTGGGGTTGGTCTTTTCTCCCAAGTAATAAGTGACAGTATAAGAGGAAACGGTCTCAAGTTGCATCAAGGGTGATTTATGTTGGATATTAGAAAAAATTTCTTCACCAAAAGGGTTATCAAGCATTGGAACAGCTGCCCAGGAAGTGGTGGAGTCATCATCATCCTTACAGGTATTTAAAGGACATGTGGATGTGGCTCTTAGGGACATGTTTTAGTGGTGGATTTGGCCGTGTTGGGCTAACGGTTAGACTTGATGATCTTAAGGGTCTTTTCCAACCTAAATCATTCCATAAATTAATTGCTTACTGTGGGGATTTTTAACATCAGGTACAAATTTTATAACTCTGACCTAATCAAGTACATTGCTCAATTTGCAGACTTTCTCAATTTATTTGCTCATGGCATACTGTATTCCCTGCTGTTAAAACTGGTAGAGCACCACACAGTGAACATCATTGTGACTAATCCCTCTCCTAACTCACTGCTTTTTCTAATGGAAAGATATATCATCCTCTCATCACGTCCCACCATTCCTTTCCAGACACCTGTGTTCAAGATAATGCAGTCACTGCTTTGTTTTCCATTCTCCTCTTTGTTCCTTTCAGAATACAACTCTTGGACATCCTGCTGCTGCTACCCAGAAGATAAAATCATTAAAAATGTAGGCAAGCTCTTCCTATTTCTCCTCTGAGCACTATATCCACCGATACACTGTGGGACTGTACTCCTATTTCCAAGAGCAGTTAACACAGGAATTAATGTAGTTTCTTATTTTGGAGCCTGGAATGGTCACAGATTCTTAACTAGATTTTTTCTTACTTTGGTTTCCAAGCCATAATATAGGAGTCACTTCTATTTCCTCCCCTCTCTAATTGCCAGCTCTCCCCTCCCTGTCACTGCATGTCTAGTCTTGTCATAGCTTGAAAATAAATGCCTTGAAATTTTTGATGAAGTGATAAAAAAAAATTTAAAGTGGAAAAAAGTACTTCACTAACAAATATTGATTTAAAATATAGCTTTGCTGTTCTTCTAAAATACCACTCAACAGAAGTTATATCAGTTTTCTTAAATTTTGCCCACAGACAACTGATTTACAGCATAGTCAGTAAACATTCCCTGTGGCTGTTTTCATGCTCTCTGGGACACAGAAATTCACCTGCAGAAAGAACAGAAGAGTATTGGCACAGGCTCTTGATGATAACATGCAAAGCCCCAGAGTATATTGGGAAAACTATCCAAAATCCTAACTAAAACCTCATGTTTTCATGGGTCAGGCAAGCAGTAATATTTTTGGTTCTGTCCTCCCTCCCCCAGAGGAAAGGAAGTGTAAGGGTGAACTTCAAGCAAGAAGTTATATTTATTCAGAGTCTGCATGAAAGCAAATTACTCATCTGAAGTGATTTCTGACCCTGACACTTAAAGAAAAACTCTATGCAGTTAAGCTGCTTGCATGGATCCTACAGAAGACAAGTATAACTCCTTAAATTCAAGACATACTCAAATCTCTGAGTGCACACATTTCTGGGGAAAAAAAAAGAAACTGAAAATTTACTTATGAAATCTAATTTTTGAAAGATACTGTACTTCGCTAGTAGAACAGTATGTAAGTAAAACATAAGCAAAGAGTAAAACAGGTAAAAACCTTTATATTTTCAAAACTCTTGCTGGACAATTGCATGTTGTTGAAGATGTAATTTCAGTAACTGTATCAACACTTCAGTATTGCATTACACTATTTCTTCCTGTGGATAAGTGTCAACAGGCACATCATACATTAAAAATTACACAATTCAAGAAAGCAGCAATTTTTTAAAAGGCTCACTTTTAATTTTAAAATCACAGAATATGCTGAGTTGGGAGGGACCCATGAGAATCAAGTCCAACTCTTAGCCCTGCACAAGACCATTCCCAAGAGTCCCATCATGTGCCTGAGAACATTATCCAAACACTTCTTGAACTCTGTCAGGCTTGGTGCTGTGACCACTTCCCTGGGGAGCCTGTTCAGTGCCCAACCACCCTCCGGGGGAAGAACCTTTTTTTAATATCCAATCTAAATCTCCCCTGACTCAGCTTCATGTCATCCCTTTGGGTTCTGTCACTGGTCACCACAGAGAAGAGATCAGTGTCAGTCCCTCTCTTCCCCTCCCAAGGAAGTTGTAACTGCAGTGAACTCTCCCCTCAGTCTTCTCTTCTCCAGCTGAACACACCAAGTGCCCTCAGCCGCTCCTCACACGGCTTCCCCTCAAGGCCCTTCACCATCTTCATTGCCCTGTTTTCGACACTCTCTAACAGCTTAATATCTTTTCTATATTGCAGTGCCCAAAACTGTACTGAGTATTCAAGGTGAGGCTGCCCCAGGTCAGAGCGGAGCTGAACATCCCCTCCCTCGACTGGGCTGGTGATGCTGTGCCTGATGCCCCAGGACAGGGTTGGCCCTCCTGGCTGCCAGGGCACTGCTGACTCACATTCAACTTGCCATTGACCAGGACCCCCAGGTCCCTTTCCATGGCATTGCTTTCCAGCCTCTCATTCCCCACTTTGTTATAGGAATCTTCTGGCCCAGTCTGTACCAGCTGTGTGATGCTCCCAGTTAATTTCTGGTAAGCTGAAGTCCCCCATAAGGACAGGGGCAGTTGACTTGGAAGTGTCCCTTAGTCCCTCAAAGAAGAATTCGTGGACATCATCATGCTGGCTGGGAGGTCTGTGGCAGACTCCCACAATGACATTTGCATTATTTGTTTGCCCCTTGATTCTTACCCAGAGGCTCCTGACTGTGCCACTGCCAACTGTGAGCTCCATCATCCTGACCTTTCTACTACACACAGTGCCACCCTTCTGCCTCTTCTGCCCTGCCTGTCCCTCCTGAAGAGCCTGAAACCGTCCAACAGGGTACTCCAGTGAGAAGACTCATCCCACCAGGTTTCATTTATCTCAATGATGCCAAAGCTTTGGGACTGGGCCGAAGCTTTGAGCTCCTCCTGTTTGTTCCTCATGCTGCGGACATTGGTGTAGAAACATTTCAGGTGTGGTACATTGTAGCCAACACCTCATGAACCAGATTGAGGGATCCCATTAGTGCTCCTTTCTTCGAGTTTTGGCACACCATCCCATCGCTCATCACTGGCAAGCCTGGTTTCTTTTCAGCGTGCACTAAAAAAAGGTACTTATTTGTTTGTGATGATTATTCCTTGTCATATCAGTTTAGTTCTTCCTTCTATAATGTGAATTACTTCCTGCACTGCTATACTTTGGGCTTTCTCCAACTCATTCATTAAAAACTCTTGTGTCTGGAGGCAATGGAGGAAAGCTTATCTTGTCTTTTTGTTTGCTTGTTCAGCAAACAAAGCCTATATCTACAAACATATTAGTTATGCTAAGATTCTGACTAAAGGTTTTCTTCTCTACTGTGTCTCCCTAACAGTTCCATGCATTTTAAATTCCTTCAGAGCAGGAAAATAATCTAATTCTATACACAAAAATTATTTGCTATTACTATAACAGAAAGAGTGCACAGTGTCATTCATGTAATTTCAAATCAGTATCTCTCTACAATAAGAAAACATACAATTATAACCTCCACTCCGACAACAAACAAGGACACAACTAGCCCGTGGAATTTCAGGGAAATCAGTAAGTCCTACTGGAAACCACTCTGCTCTCATTTCATCATGGTTTCACATATGACCTTGAGTTGGGGCTTTGCTTTGTTTGTGTGTAGGCAGCTTTTCCTTTCCTTATTAAACTGTCTTTATCTCAGCCCACAAGTTTTTCAGCTTTTATCTTTCTGATTCCCTCCCTCATTCTGCTGGGTCAGGGTAAGCAAGTGGCTGCATGGAGCTTAGCTGCCTGTCAGGTTTTACCCCCAAGAAGAAAGTTTAAGCAGAATTTTTACTTACTTATATAGTCAGTGCATAAGGGCAATATATAGCCACTTACAGGAAGGCTCAAATATTTGAATTTAGAAATAAAAACTTTCATGCTTGCAGTTATTTTAAACGTGTTAAATCTCACTTCTAAAGCTTTCACAGAAGAAAAACATTTCTAAAAAAAACCTAAGAAGACAGATGTCACCACTTTCTATCTAAAATTATTGAATTCAGAGGAAAAAAGGATATAATCAAATAGAAAAAAATAACCAAGGAGTATTAGGTAATATGAAGTATTGCTATTAAAATCTAAATCATCCATGTGACTTATCTGCTTTTTGGAGATAGAACAGAAGCAATAGACAGGCTAACATCATGTCCTTAATTCTCATGATGCTGCAAGATTACATATGCACATTTTTAATAGATGAAACTCAGACATATATGCTTATATACTTTTCTGCACTGAATGCAATCATTTAAAAAGAAACAGAAACATGAAAGCCACTTATGCTTCCTGTGGATAATGAGCCTAACCCAACATTTTCTAGTCCTTCTAATATTACTTAGGTACCAAAAAAAAAAAAGGTACACATTGACTCCAATAAAACAAAATAGGGTCTTGTTGCTTCTTGTAGTCAACATCTACATGCAAACAGATATGATGACTCTGTACAATTTTACTACAAGCTCTTCTCAAAAGGCAAGCAGTACATGAAGTCTGCTGCAGACTAGAAGTACATCCTAGTGACAAATGCCATTTTGTAAGGGTTTGATTTCAAGAGACAAATAAAGCTAAGACAAATTGTAATCTAACTGGTAGAAGTTTACAAGAATCTGTATAGTTAAGCACATATCACAGTTTCCCCAATTAAGTCACATGGTATGGACAAAAAAACATACTACATAGATGCTGGTTTGGAAAAAAAAAAGCCCTTTTCCACAAAACAGCTAACTTGAGAATTAACAGGTTTTGCTGTACTGTAAAGGAGGATAAATGTTCCTTTCCACTCCAAAATAAGCAAGGGAATTTGCATCCCAAGCCTTACAAGGTCACTCACTCCTTCAACCTATACTGGGAAGTCTAGTGTTGCTGTTTGTTTGTGTGGGTTTTTTAAATGAATATCAGATCAAATACTGCAAGACAAGCTTCGGCATGTACATTGCAGCAAAATTCTGCCAATTAACTGTATCGTGGAAATAAAACCAATATGTGATTATGTATTTTAAGACCCTCTTCTATCTGAAGCTGCCACAAAAAACATAAGCTAAGAGTGTAATCTCAAGTAAGTCATTGTTTATTGGTCTTGGGTGCTTCTAAAAGGTTTTCTGAAAGTCTCTTCCTGATTTTTAAGTGAAGTCCAATTGCAATTTTTGTCAGGATCTCAGGCTGAAGAAGGTCAATGGAGATAAGTGGAGAATTTAAGGCTAACCAATTCAAGCTTAGTCTGGGTTTTCATATCCAACAGAGATATACCATGTCCATTCACACCTTATCATCCACATATTTCCAAATTTCAATCTTGTGCCAGTTACATTTTCAAAGAGGAAAGGCAGAGGAAGTGGAAGGATGGGAAGAGGAGGTTGTTTTAAATGACACTTTACTCTTTCAGCACTACTGAGAGAGAAAACCTTCCACAAGTCCCAACAACATGAAGCCAATGTTCAATCCTCAGCCACTGGCTGAACAAAATACAGGCTAGGAGAGAAGCCTTTGACATTTAATTATAGAACATGGGTTTTTAGTTTCCTGTTTTCAATCTTACCAAGGGTATGTTTTGCAATTAAAATCATATAAAATGTTTAACCACAGGGGTCTAATGAAAAGGCCTTGAGCCAGGGAGACACGCAGGAAGTTGTCTCTTGAATTTCTTGAACTACTCAATTCCCATATTCAGAACTGCTGACAATCCTCTTCAAAACATCCGTCCATCAGTTTCATAGCTGATAAATACCAGGTTCATCACAGCTGAAAATACAAAACATTTCTCTGCTGGTGTCAGTCGTTCTAATGAAAAATTTTTTGACAGCTTTGTGAAACATCTAACAGATCGTCAGATACGAAACCTGACAGACTGCATACAACTTGATGCTTGCTTGGTCTTTTTTTTTCTTTTTAAGCAATAAATTCATAGAATCACACCTTCTTGTCCTAAACAGTCTCTGCTCCATAACTGGTGTTTCATCTCACAGAAGCAACAATGTCTAAAGGTTATTGCCTGTGACTTGCAACGCTGTAAATTTTATACCCTCTTAAGAGAGCAACAAGACATCTACCTAAATTTTTGTCAGTCTCACGATATAATGAGACAAAGGATATTGATAGAAATAGAAGTGGCAGCATGTCTGCATGGTAGCTCCAGAAATACTGAGATCTAAATTACTTCAAAGCCCTAACCAGGTATTATATATTAGCTTGGAAATTATCTTCATTACAACCACCAACATGGGGGAGTGATCAGCTCAGATATCAGACACTTTTCAGAAGGTCCCTTGCAACAAAAACCATTCTATGATTCACGCTTATGAATATTCACTTGTGCCAAAAGAGATAGTAAGGCCTCATTAATATCTCCATCAATGATAAAAGGCACAAATTTTGACAACAAAACTAACAGCTTATACATGCTGTATTCACAGCCTCATTTCCTAAAAACCTACTGTTTGTTGTTCTCTTATAATGGTTTACAGCTCAGAAGTAAGGAGAAGTATACAGAAGATTTTGGACTCCCATTGATACAATCTGCTGTTTCCAGAAGCTTAGCTTTCATGCATGAAACAGAGTTACAAGTGGTTTGATTGAGGTGTTAACAATTCATCGTTACTGCAGAAAAAATTATCAGCTCTTATACAAAAAGAAAGCCTTAAATAAAAAGCAGTATTAGGCCCTAAAGCAGTAGGTGAATCAGGCACATTCTTAGTTTTGAACGCAAGTGGTTATCCATAAAAGCCAACAGCACTGATGGAAGAATTGTTACAGGTGAACTCCAGTGTTTACAGAATCTATTCCTTCAATATCAGAGTGTCTACAACTGAATAAAAGTTCTCTGCACTCAGCTATGTTTAATAAAGTGCAGTGAAACAGACGACTCCAAACATCTCCGTGGGAGCTCTGAAGGGGGGGGGAAAAAAATAATCCCCAAATGAAAATCCACCTTATTTCCACATGAACAAACAAATGACCGAAAGTGTCACATATTTCAGCAGAATCAGGATTCCACTTTTTCACTCTTCACTAGATGTAGTAAAGAGGACCACTGGTGCAGTAAACTACTACACATCATGAACAATCCATCAGAACTGGCCTCTGAGGTCTTCTCTGAATATCTATTGCAAGACAACACTTGTGATGTAATAAAGCATCGGCTGTGCCCTAGGGATGCAAACTGGGCAGAACCCAAAACACTGTATTACCCTGAAATTCCTGTCTCTTTGATCAACTGCATGAGATTTCCACAGATGTTCCCTCTCCTCCTTCCTCCAAATTTCCTTCAAGAGTATCCATCTGTCATCCTCCTTTCTTTCTGGCAAGAAGGCACACAATCTTTTTGGGATTAGTAGAATTTTAGGTTAATATACTTCCACTATTTAAAGCAGTATCATGAATAGTCAAAACATAACTATTAGAAGGTCCGTATGTACTCCTTAAAACATTTACAGGCAACTAAAACCCAGATCACACAAAATCCTGGCGTATTTTAAAAGTTAATTTGATGTTATTTTAAGTTATTGTTGGACAGAAAAAGGAATAATATTGCTTTCACTCATAAAGACATTTTAATGTTTTTGCTCTTCTACGCAATCTTTACTTTTGTATTTAATGAAAAAAATATTGTTCTGCAGATCTGGAAATTCACTGAATTGTTTTCACTCAAATCACTGAATAAAGGAGGAAAAGAAAAACTTGTATTCTCTGAATTCATCACTACTGAAATCAGAGGATGCATTAACAAAGGTAAATTCAATTTCTTATTCTTATGTAATTACTATATCAATGTCCATCAAATATGCAAGTAGAATATTAATTCCTTAGTAGAAAAATACTAACAAACGATCCATGGTGAACACCTATACTCTGATCTTCAGACACAGTTTTAAGTTACTGAATTCTTTTCTGAGCATCCATTGCTAGACAGGGAATTCACAGAAATGCAGTAAAAGCAAATACATACCCAACACATTGAGAAAACAGGTTTCTGTTTAGCTTAGCTGGCACAGGAACACAAGTGCAGATACTATAACACGGCTTTGTGGAAAATTCTATCCAGCAACATGCACTTGAACAATATAAAACTCAAATTTAGGAACAGATGAAATCAGCATTTTTTTCTGTCAGTAATATTTCATGGGATATGCAAAATATGGGTGATGGAAAAAGACATTGAGAGCAGATCTCTTAGATTTTTTTATCTACCATCTTACGAAAAAAAGATTACTCAATCTGTTGCTTAGGACTGAATAAAAATCAGCAATCCTTCTTCTCCAAGACACAAGAGTATACAGTATTGCCTGTTGTACCCAACAGACTTAGTCTATGCACACAGAACATGCTCCTGCACTCTCCAACACATTCACATACTGAACAAAACTAACACAAAGAAAGAAAACATTTTGGAATTGACAGGAACTGGCTAACTTGATTTATTTCTACTTTCAAAAAAAAACCAAAACAAAACCAAAACCAAACAAAAAGAACAACCAAACAAAAACTCCTACTTCTTTCCACGTGGAAAGACTTTTTTTTTTATTTTGTTCATCAGTTTAGTCATGTAATTAATATCAAAGATTCCATTTGCTGTGTATAAAAAGGATAAAAATAAATCAGGGATGTCAGCGAATGTGAATGTTATTTGTATTTCAGCAAATCATCACAAGTTATCCCTTCTGCAGTTGCATGTTCGTGCATACCACCTATTTAAGTGAGAAACATGTAATAGCTCACTTCTACCTTTTACTTTCATCTCAAATGGATAAGTACCATGTTTAATGCATTAAAAAGGAAATGATCTTTCAGAAACACATGCAACCTAAAAAAAAGGCAAAAGACTTGCAAAATAATTTGTAATAATGCCCAAAATAGAGACATCCCAAAAGACATGACATGCTCCCTTTATTTCATTTTTCTCTTTGCTTTGGGTTTTTTGCTTGTTTCTTTTTATTATAGTGAAACTGTTGAAGTAACAAACGACTAGTCAAAAGTAATACTGGTCATTAATTTGCAGTTTCCAATTCAGAGGAATTTGAGATCATACAACTTAGGGAGAAAAACAATGTGCAACAATAAGGAAGACTTACATGCACTTCTAATTAAACTTTGATTATTCATTTTTTGGAAAATATCTCAAATTAAGGATGGTCATGTAAAACAGAGGAATTCCTCTCAAAAAAAAAAAAAAGTCTTACTAGTTGCATTTCTAAAACATTTACTAATTTATAGCATTCATAACATTTCAGGGGAAGTTCAAACTGGATATTAGGAGGGGGTTCTTCATTGAGAGGGTGGTTGGTCACTAGAACAGGGAATTGGTTACAGCACCAAAGCAGCCAGAGATCAAAGGAAGTCCAGCTGACATTCTTAGTCATATGGTTTAGTTTTAGGTAGTCCTGTGAGGAGTAGGGAGTCGGACTCTACAGTCTTTAAAGGTCCCTTTCAACTCAAGATATTCTATGATTAACTCAGGTATTCCAGGCCCGAAAAAATAAATCTTCAATTGACTGTTATTCCAGAGCTACAGACCTCACATATTATCTTCAACTAAATTCCAAGGCAGTAGGGAAGGCATAGCAGAGATCTCTCCAAAGAGGACCAAAATCCCAGTACGGGGGTGAAATCAAAAAAGAAACCTTCAGTATTTTTAATTAGGTTATCTGAAGCCTTCCACTGCAAAAAGTATTAAAACAATACAGGATTCAGCACACCCACTAGCATTTCAAGGAAAGGACAAGGGTTTCTTTGACTTTCAAAATGCATTATGGGTGTGGTTTTTCTTTTATTTAAGGAAAAGAAAAAAACAAAAACCACCAAATACTGAAGTAGAAAACCAGTGATCTTCCATACCCCTTTTAGAGCATCTATTGCCTTAAAAAGACTACTTAAAAATACATATCCACTCTGATACAGCTCAACATCCATAAAGTAAAACAAGAAATTGTCTTATTGCCAGTTTTACAAATGGGCATCATAGTTCTGAATCGAACTGAAACACTTCTGGAAAATCTTATGACCCAGTCTGTTCCCTCTGTTTTACAAGAGCAAAAGCCCCAGAGAACTAAGCCAGAGACCTACAGACATAACATTGTAAGATACTGTAAGATAGACATCTTTTCCTCTGAATTTACACGGTACTTTTCACGAGAAATCAACATACAGACTCACAAACAGAACTCATTACTACTGTATAAGACAAAACAAACAGCCTTTCAGTTTATTTGAAAGACAAAACAAACAGCCTTTCAGTTTATTTGGAAGACTTGATGTCCACATGAGCTTCTAGATTACCAGCCATGAAAATGAAAATTAAAAAAGCCAACAATGTAAGCCATCTCTTCACTTCAGATTTTAGCAGCTGCTATTGAGCACCAAACATGTCCCAAGGTCATCAAAAATAAGGAACAACATCTCTGCTCTAATATTTTCCCATTCTCTGTAGTGTCCATTCCAGCAGAGCCAGCTTTCCAAAGAAATTTATTGACCAGCTTCAACTCCAAATTTTCTTCCAAACAGTCTCACCATCACCTCCACACTTTTTACTTTAGGGAACACAATTAAGAAGCTCTGTCCATGAACATTGCTTCTCAGTACCTTTAAGCTACATGCTCATGCCCACAAGGCCATTTCTTCCAGTCACATGGAGCTGAATTTTTTTAATGTTTTCTTGCACAATGCAGTAAGAGTATTATGTCAAATAGACTTCTAAAGCAACATGATGGCTGTCTCTTCTAAAGAGAACATACTTAGCAGGATGACTTAGAAAAAAAATTCTTCCCCAAAGTGCATTACTATTAAATATAAGGTCTTTTTACCACACATACAGGAATGCAGATAACAACCCTGTGACTGAAATAAGATGAAGTTGAAAGATCTCTTACTAAGGCCAGGATTAACTACAGAACCAAAACATCAACTGCTTCTACGAACTGTAATATTAACATAAGGGGGGGGGGAAGGAGGGAAAAGGTCTATCTTGCTAGTTAAGCCACCAAAATATGCCCAAAGCTCATAATCTTTAGATTTTTAACAGCAACATCAAATTACAGAGAATTTTTAGTGTATTTGAGAAAAGGAAAACACAAGGCAGTGATAATAAATTTATAAAATCACAAAATGGTTTGGATAGGAAGGGATCTTAGAGATCATCTAGTTCCAACTCACCTGCCATGACACAGAAAATTTACCTTTTACTGCATGGGGGTTTTTATACTCTGACTTGTCAGGCCTCTGAGGGGTTAAAATATAATGCAGCAAACTCTACCCGGTGTTTTAGCGATGATTATTCAATACACAAGTTATTTAACAGACCAAATCCCACCTGTAACAAAAGTGTTGTGTTTTCAACAGGAAGGCTGTTGTTTTACCCAGTGTCTAGCACTAATTCCATATTTGGCCACGGTCTTGCATCTAACCAAACATACTCTAGTTTCAGTTTGATCTGAGAGCTTCATTTCCTCCTCTGTCCTGGACGGGTAGAATGAGTTGCTGTTAGACGAGGTAGTAGCAACACGGAATTCACATGGCTTCACTTTAGTCTCAAGCAGGATGCGCGCACACTGCTGTATCACGATGTCAACAAACGCTCCCGTATGCTCACCTCGGAGCATATGCAACCACGTCGGTATTTCAAGCACTTCTGTCAGTGCACGGGCAGTTCTGAAAGCCTTCTGGCTTTCATGAGCACCCTCAAACATTATTTCGTACACCCCAGACACTTCTGTATTCTATTTCTCCTTTCGCTCGGTGGGAGGAAACGCTCTGACGAGAGTGCCCCGATCAGGAAAACGCCATGAACAGCGAGCCTGGCTCCTCCTTCCCATCACTCATGACGGCTTTGGCACTCCAGACGCCCGTAAGGCTCTTTCACCGGTGCAACACGCAGCGAGCGCACACCTTGGCGTACAAGTCGCCCCGGCTCCTTGGTGCCGGTCAGACCTCGGCCGGGCTCTGAGAAGCGCAACAGCGCCGAGAAAGAGAGAGCGCCTCCTCTCACCTCTCTCGCTAAAGGCACCTATGCCTAATCAACCAAAACTAAACCTGACCTGAGGCAATTTTCAAGCCGCGGACCGTGAGGGCAGCACGACTAAGAAGCCTCTCCCGTCTCCCCGGGCAAGTGGCTCCCGCCGACGACGCCTCCAGCGGGAGGCCCGCTCGGGGCTCGGCCGGGGTACACGTGGGAAGGCCTTTCTCCCCCGCTCGCCCTGCAGGGGGCACTGTCGGAGAGCTGCACGCTGTTTTCTCTCCTCCTCTGCTCCTCCTCTCTCTCTCCTCCTGCCGGCATGCTCCCGGGGCGGGGCAGTCCCTGCCCACCGCCAGCACCCCGCGCCCTGCTCGGCGGCTCTGTCGGGAGAGGGAGCTCCTGCCGACCATCTCCCGCCGGGGCCTCAGCGCTCGCTTCCTCCTCGCCCCTGGCTGGGCCCGCTGCGCCGCCTCCTCCTCGCAGGGGCTCGCTTCTGGCCGGCGGTGCCGTGTCGGGCGCTGCGACGGCGAGGGAGCGAGAGCCGAGCGCGGGTGGCCGGGGCTGCCTGGCAGAGCCGGGGTGACCCGGCCTGCGGCACCCGGCTGCGGAGGGGCCCCGCAGGCCGTGGAGCTTTGCCTGCATCTCGCAATTTAGTTTTTGTAAAAATAAAATAATAATAATAATAATAAAATTCCCATACTGTTGGGTGCTGTTCTTCTGTGCAAGAGGCAAGAGCCAAAAGGCACAACGAACCGTGTGAAATACTATCAAACGAGGCTAAAGAGAAAGACTGGATAGAGTGTTTCCAGGAACCGAATGCAAGAGATCGAAACATACAAAACCAGACTTGGTTTTTCTGTGAAAGAAAACCGTCTGTGGTGCATGTCACTGTGAGAAATGAAAGTACCGAAACATCATCGGAAGAGGCTGCTGTGGAAAAAGTAGAGGAATAGAAACATCTTCAAGAGCACATTCAAGAACTAACAAATGCTGTAAATACTGTGTTTATGGGTTTTCCCCTTGGCACACGTGGGAAGTGGTGTCATGGCAATTACGAACCTTTGAAGGCTCTGCATCTCTCCAGCTCGAGGCAAGAGAGAGCTGCCCATGTCCTGGCTTCCAGGGCACTTTTTACTTCTGTGGACGTTGTGCACATGTTTGCTGTAAAGCACATTGTATTGTGTCATCTTAAATCTATGTAGCACCTTGTACTACTGTACTTACTGTAATGGGTATTAATATCTATAATAAAGTATTGACAGGTGACAGTAACACTTGCTGCCACTCCCTACCTTCCCAGAGGAGTCAGGAGGAGTGACAAAAGCTTGTGAATATGGGCAAACACCAACAAAGAGCCGTAAGATCAAAGCGAACACGGTGAACATGAAGCCACTGCAATCCAGTTGACATCAAGAAATGATTGTAAGGAGAGGTGACAAAGGAGTCATGGCATGATGTGTCACATACCATTGCTTTGGAACAACGTTCTACCAATTTTGACCAAGGTGGGCAGGCCACCTATACTTAGCATGGAAAAGGAACATATATAAATTACATGTGTTTGATAAATAGCCTCATTACTGACTTACCTCCTCCCCAACCGTTATGCTTCTGCTGTCACATGATGTACTGAATGGCTTTTTTTTTCTTCTTTAATACGAGAGATTTTTAACCGCTGATTTTTGGGAAAGGAGAAAATGGGAATTGATTAATCCCAAAGAACATAAAATCTAATGGCCCTGTATTTATTCAAACAACAATAAATATCTTAAGATTAATTGTTCTTTGGGTGAGAGAGGAGACGAAGGCCAGAGGTCCACAAGAGCCCAGGCCCTATTGCAGCCCTGTACCTGTTCTTACTGTTTCATAAACCTAGAAGTGCACTTTTTCATACCTGAGTGCGTTTCATAAACTTGGTTATAAAGACAAACCTGTAGCACAAACTAAGTCAAAGTCGTTTTTAACACTAAGTCCTTGGAGTTTAATACTGGCCCTAATGCTGAGCACAGAGCTATATGAGTTTTAATAACCGTTTATGTATTCTTAGACACCCCTTAACATGTCACAAGAGCCCATCTGCAAAAGAAAAACTTAAATTATTAAATTAGCAAAGCATTTCTTTTAATAGGATGACATGTTCCAAGAGCTTTTTTTTCTAACCACTGCCCCTGTCTAGCCTGTATTTAAATATATTAAAGAAGCATTAATAACTAGTTGGCTAACTCTGCAGTTCTGGGATCCTACTCGGTGTTATGCAGAGGCTGAAGAGAAGTCTGAATGGTGGTTTTTGAGCTCCTCATCACTTCTTTTCACCGTTCTTCAATTTTGCTAATTGAAAGTCCTTAATTAGTATGATACATCTCTGAAGCAGAAAAGCTAAAATAAGATCATGCTCCATTACATGCGCAGCAATTTCCATATCCAAATATTCATATTAACATCAGGTTTTAAGGTAATGTAATGGGAATTATTCATACAGATAAAGAGCTTATTTCACAGTAGCACCTATTTTCATCTGTGCAATAGCAGAAGAATAAGGGTTTCACTGTAGTTTTGTATAACATCATTTAGAAAAAAAAATTGAATGGCTCTGAAGCTTCATCTTTGCTCATGTTGGGAAAAAAACCTAGAATTTCTACAACATGATTTTTAAAATAGTGTCTAAAAGTTACAGATCCTTTTCCTCTAAAATATAGTTTTTAGTTATATTTTATAGTACGAGAGATTTATAAAAGTGAAGAATTTTAAATTGGTACCTGTGTCCAAATTTTAAGTCAACTATTACAACGTCTTTTTTTTTTTTTTTTGAGACGTAGAATAAAACATTTCTTTGATTGCTCAAAACCCTAAGTATATCCCTAAAGCATCTGTAATGACCTATATCGCAACTTAGTTTGGTAGCTTCAGCAATATCTTAATTGGGTCTTTTCCATGGGGTAAAACATGTTTGCTAGCAAACCCACCTCCCTCTCGTCTTTGAAGACATGCTATCCCTAAGAATGCTTTAGATATTTCAGCTTCTAAACAGCCGGAAACATGACACAGACCTTCTTTGTCCTGGTTTATTTTTCTGGTGAAACGAACAAAGATTTCACGAACAGTACAAATGTCTGTAACCCTTGGGTGCCTTTGACGCAGTGGAAAAGTCGTCAGTTGTTTTCAACCTGATCTGCACACCAGAAGCAACTACAAACAGTAAGATGTAGAGCTTTGTAGCTGAGAAGTCGCCGGGCCTCCAGGGATTTGAAGGCAAGGGAGTTATTTCATCAGTCTTGCTAGAACATGTTAGAAGTAGCTCAGAATCAGGTGTGGGACTGGTGACTCATTTGGCTGACAACCTTAAACCAAGATGAAAAGATTGTCCCAACGAATGCTTGTGCCTAAAGCTTGAGCAGAGAGATAAGGAACGGGGGAAATTCTTTTTATTCATTGACTCAAGTGGTTAATTCTAGCATGTTAATTTCTTCCTTAATTTAGGGCTTTGTATTTAAAGCCAAAATTGTTTTATTGCTGTGCACACTACTCTGCATAAATCTGACACCCTCGTCCCTTGCCAGCAGGAACTACAGCTGTTGATAACCACTGTCTGTTCAGAGTGTTATCCTTAGCACAGTGTTTACAAAATAAATATCCTTATCTAACTGTGTGTCTTTCTATTTCTACAGGTGTATCCAGTTAAACAATTAAAGTAAATGATTTTGTGAACAATGAAGATAAATGAGACATGGTTGTCTTTGCATATCTTAACTCCTTGCAGATGCTTGGTAGGAGAAGCAGCTGCTCCACAGAAACATCATTGCTTCGTGCTTTATGTTATCTTACAACATACCTTTCTGCAATTCTTCCTAGATCTACCTTCCATTTTTCACAGAGTTTATTTAAGTTTACACTGTTCCTTTCCTCTCTCCATGTCTCTTTCAGGAACCTCAAGAGCACTGTGTGTTTTCATAGAATCCTGAAAACTTTTTATTCTTTGTGGCCTAGAACAAGGATTTGACATGATGCCAACTGCAGTCCCATTCTCAGTAGTCATATAGAAATAAACATCTGTGGCACATGAACCTTTGGATGGATTACCGTGCTACATTACAGATAAAAAAACCCAGGCTATTTTAAGAAGGAAGAGTCATACCACGGTTAGAACATTTTATTACAGTATAGTCACTTTGCCCGTAAATGCTTTTCTTGCTTTGATGATTTTGTTTAAATCATAAAAATAAATAAGCTACTGTAAAAATTTTCAGGTCCTAAAATTAAATCAGTGTATTTTTGTCTTTCCCTTGGAGTATTTCTAGTATGTTTGTATCCCAGCTCTAGATTTGTCTTTCTTTTTCCAGTGATTCCATTCTCAGCTTCCTCTTATCCACCACTAATTGAAGCTTTATGGCATTGAAAATAATTATTCTTGAATATTGTGAAAAAATGGCAGCAAATTGATTCTAAGGCAGAAGTTTTATAAAGTAGGAAATCTGATCAAAATAAATACACACTGAGCATTTCAAAAGCACTCACTGTCGACAGGACTTTTTCTTATTAAAGTGCCATGGTTTAACCCCGGCCAGCAGCCAAGCCCCACGTGGCTCCTCACTCACTCCCCCACCTGCAGGACTGGGGAGAGAATTGGAAAGGCAAAAGCCAGAAAACTTGTGGGTTGAGATAAAGACAGTTTAATAGGGAAAGCAAAAGCCACACACACATATGCAAAGCAAAACAAGGAATTAATTCACTGCTCCCATGGGCAGGCAGGTGTTCAGCCATCTCCAGGAGAGCAGGGCCCCATCACGTGTAACAGTTACTTGGGAAGACAAACACCATCACTCCAAACTTCCCCTCCCACTTTCCTCCTTCTTCCCCCCACTTTATATACTGAGCATGATGTCATATGGTCTGGAATATCCCTTTGGTCAGTTGGGGTCACCTGTCCCAGCTGTGGCTCCTCTGAATCTCCCAGGCACCCCCAGCTTCCTCACCAGTGTGGCAGTATGAAAGCAGAAAAGGCCCTGATGCTGTGTAAGCCCTGCTCAGCGGTAACAAAAACATCTCTGTATTTTCAACCTTGTGCTCAGCACAAATCCAAAACACAGCCCCATACTAGACACTGTGAAGAAAGTTAACTCTACTCCAGTCAAAATCAGCACAGAAGTCAACTCTAAATGACATCAACAGCAGTAAAGCAACAGCAACTATCGTGGATTTCAAGAACTTCAATTACTGCGTTTAATAAATAAGTTATAAAAATGATGCATAAGTAGCCCTTTTTTTATAGTCATAATAACACTGTGGAATTTAAGAAGTCATCCACGCTCGCAGCTCACCTCTAAAGTACCCAATTAGGCAACTGAATAGTATTATTTTCTGCTTCTGCAAACTGGAAAACTGCTAAAGAATTATGAACTGAAATTATCAGCCACTCATCAGACATAGTGAAAAACCAGCACTGTTTATTCAATGTATTTTTATTGACGTATTTAATAATTTCTGTGCTAGTATTACAAAGTTAAGAGACGTGAATCATGGAAGTATCGAATATGAGAAACATGAGACTGGTGAATCATCCAAAGAAACTTTGATGCTGATATGCTGTGTTCTGTGCACATGCCTGCCATAGGGGTACTGAGTTGGTTGATGTGTTCTTGGCCTTCCATAAAGGCATGGTGGAATGGTCAAGGTGCTGATACAGAACACATCCATATTATTACATATACTTCTCAGAAGTGTTCAGTGTTGACATCCCTAATTTGATTCTAGTTGCACAAGGCTTTCATGGGAACAAAACCCTTTGCATCCATCTAAAAAGGATTATAGATGAAAATTGTGAGAAAACAGTGTGAATAATGCTTCTGTTGCAAAATAGTGTTCCTTAGTGACACTCTTTCATAATCTTAAATTTAGAAGGCTGTAGAGCTTTTACTTGTTATGAAAATGTAGCCTTCAGTCAGATAACATGAGTAACAGGATAGAGAACATGCCATGAGCTAAACAAGGTGTGCGTATCAGTGATATATTTAAAACCACGACAATCTAACTTGCATCTCAAGGCAACAAGAAAGCATGAAGTCTTGCCAGTGTTTTTGAGCTCTAATTTAAATATATATGCAGAAACTGGAGTTCTTTCCACTTGCCCATGGTGAATTTTGTGGTGGTGTATTTATTTCACTGCAAGTCTATCCACGTGTTGGCAGTGTTTCTTTGAAAACAAATCTTTGAGAAAGTCAGGTGACAAATAACCTGATAACACTGTGTTGAAGAGACGTATCATTGTTTCTAATCAAACACTATAATTACTGTATTTTTAAATAACAAGTGAAAAGAATTTCAGAGATTAATATAATCCTCCTGATATTCACTGTTCTAAGGAATAATGCTTAAATGTTAATACTTTAATGCTAAATACAAACACTAATGCTAATGCTTAAATCTCAATGCTTTTAGCCCCTTTTTATTCCTGTTATCCATTCTAAGCAGTAGATTGGACTTAATGAGGCTTGTGTGCTGCTGCTTGGTGCTAGTTATGCGCTACTGTGAGAAACTAGTTATAGAATTGTTGCTGGTATTAAATTTATAGTCTGCATACTGTCCTTTGAAATGTCTTTGTTCATACATTTGTTCCACAACCACATTAAAAAACACTGATTTCATGTGATCCTTGTTGTTAGAATAGCAGTATATTTACAAGGTTTCTCTTGAGAAAGTCAGTGCAGTCTGAGTCACAAAATAGTGCAGTGAATATTCATAGTTAAGATACATGATCGCATGCACATCTATGTGAACTTTGCAGCTGATGGCAGTTGGGAAGGGTAATTCTAGATGGCTTACAAAAACGTTGGTTTAAAATTGAGTTGCCACTTGGTCAGGCTAACTTTGAACCAGTAGGTGATACAGATGTGCAATGACAGATAATCCAAATAGCTAAAATGCAACATCGTTTACCAGGCAGGTACCACTGTCAGATAGCAAAATGTGGTATGGGTTAGAAATTCATCATTCACACACCTCTGGCTCCAAAGGCAGCAGGGGATAATTACCAACTATTAAAGCACCAATAATGCACAAAAAATGTTTGTGGACATAAGACATAGTACTGAATAATGACATTTTGTCTGGAATAGCTTTCAAGTATTGACAAGCCCTTAAACTAGAAAACAAGTCATTTTGTAGTTCAGCTTTCCTGAGGGGATTTATATGAAGATCTTATGCTCCTATGAAATGGCTTGTGCTCCCTTTATTGTCTTGGCACCTTTCACTGTAGTAGTTCCTTCAAGACTGAGTCATAGAGTGAAAACAAGAAAGTCACAGGACTCAAAGAGAAAGAAATAGAGCATAACTTATATAAGAATCAAATAACATAGGGCTCAGAGTTAACCAGTCCTGTGTATTTTTATTCCTTTAAGCAATATTTTAAAAACATCAATTTTTGAAACTTTTTAAGTAGTCCCCAATTCCCAAGACTCTGTATACACTATAGTGTTAATGGGCCCCACTGCTGACAGGAATAGGCAGACTGACATAGCTTTATTGGACTTCAGTAGTTTTACAATGAATTATAAGCTAAGAATTTAACTCCGTAGTTTCTAGACTGAAGACCAGTTTCCCCATAGGCTGGGATGGGAAAATGAAAAATTGCTGTCTTCCCTGGAAAAGAAACCACAGAAAAGATGCACAATACCTGCCCACTAGAATAAGTTCAGTTCTCACACTGGTGATTTTTATCCAAGTGTAGAATCATTACAATTACAGAGCAATAAATTCTCTCCAGCACCTATGACAGTTGCCAGTTATATAGAGGAGAAACAAAGCTCTGAATTTCACAGTAGTTTTAATGTCATGATTTGGTTAGCTAGGATACTCCATTGCAAGAGTACATTTGCAATTCAGTTTTGAGAAAGAAAGAAAGGAAGAGAGAATGAGAAGACAGAAGGAAAGAGGGAAAGAAAAAAAGAGAGAAAGAGAAAAAGAAAGGAAGAAAGGAAGAGAGAAAGAAAGAAAAGAAAGAAAGAAAGAAAGAAAGAAAGAAAGAAAGAAAGAAAGAAAGAAAGATAGAAAGAAAGATAGAAAGAAAGAAAGAAAGAAAGAAGGAAAGAAAGAATTCTCCAGAACAACTAACTGCAAGTGTGCTTACGCAATCGCCTGTTTTTGCAACATCCTAACTTGCTTCCCAAAATACCCTCAGCATGTCTGCGCTTATCAGTCCCTATCAAAATGCCATTCTTTCTATCCTACTCTCTCCACCCACCTCATTAACCTCATTAGTGCAGAAAACCTAGGCAGAAAACTTAAATGATTGTTCAGAAACCTTGGACCAAACTCCTAAGAATGGGACATGGAATGCGATATGAAAAACAGCTTACCTGAAGCATACAACTTTGAACTTTTCACACTAACCCCAAGTCATCTTCAGCCCCGCATCAGCAACAATACTGACCAGATAGCATGATGCAAGGAATGTTATAATTACTTCAACAGTCTTAGGAAGTGCATATCTATTGAAAATAAAGTAGATGATTGTGAATAACATTTCAGTCTTGCAGTCCTGTTTCTGAGAAATTCACGATTTCGGTTGTGTGTGCAGCCTGTTCGTGCTCACTGTTCTGAGAACTTTAGCAGTAATGCTTCCTTGGTTGAGCATTGACAAACATCACTGTCCTGGAGGAAAAGAACTGTGCAGAGCTATAAAAAGCCTTATAAGACTATGCTGTAAACGAAACTTTCAAAGTACTATTCACGTCTGGAGGGAATCTTACAAAACCTTTAATGAATACCATGAGATGCACACAGTGTTGGAACAGAATGGTGCTTGATAAGACGTCTGGCTGGAATGCAGAGCATGCACTTCAAAACATCAGTGTGCTGTGAGGGGATGTAATACTAGGAATATGCAATATAATCACCACGTAACAATGTCAGGGGTAGTCAACTGCACATTCAACAACTGCCTCGGATCGCTTAGTACTGATACACATCAGTGTTTCAAGCACAGACAATGCTTTACCACTGCCAAATGAGAAGACAAACAACAAACAAAACCAATCACCATAATATGAGAAGGCTACTATAAGAAGAAACATCTCTACAGGCAGCAGACAAGGTGTTGCTTCCATATTTATTAAAACTCTGTGTGTGTGTGTGTACCTCAAGGATGCTGGTATCCAATAATAGCACTGCCTCACGCAGGCTCTTTCTCTGGCCAAGGCTTCTGGACACACCCACAGGCAGAGAAATCTGACCTGTTCATAAACAAGCGAGGCTGGGGATGGGAAGCAGCGGGAGCATACTGCCTCCCCAAGACAGTCAGCTCTATGGCACTGATGTGGCACCTGAGCTGCCCTAAACCTGGAGCTAAATTCCTCAGGAGGCGTTGCAGTCTTCTGCAAAGGAGCTTTCTTACATCCAGATTCTCCTTTGAAAGAGGCTTACAAACTCTTCTTACAAATCCAAGCGAAAAAGAAATCAAGTAGAAAGATGAAAGAAGGAAGGACTAAACTCCCTATGCATGATGAGATGGTTTTACATACACACTCTTCATGTGTAACGTCTGTTGGTTTTAATATGTATTTTAAAAATGTGTATTTGTTTGAGATTTGAATATACCTCGTTTTATTTAATTTTCCTTCAGTTGCTGTTCCTACAAGCACCAGAAAACACCATCTTACGGAAAAACAGTTGCCAAGCTAAGGAAAAGAGCTTTTCTATTCGTTTACTTGTGGTAAGATACTAGCAAAAAGTTGGATTAAAAAATTAAATTAAAAAAAAAACAAACACGTGGTTACAGGAGGAAGATGAGATGATGTCACCTCAGGTTTTTTTTAAATCCCCCCTTCAAATGCCAACTGATGAATCACAGGCCAGAAATAGAGTATTCTCAGAACAAACTTAACCTGTTATGTGCCTAATAATATTGAAATATTCTTACTTGCCTAACTACTTTTGAGATCCAGTTATTTGGTATATTTTGTCTTATGAATAATGTATTTAAGCTACAGAACAAGTATAGGCTTCAGCTATCAGAAAATTGGAGGTGCACTGACATATGTCTTGTACATTTATGTTTGAAAATACTGAGAGTGATAAATAACAAAAACTTAGAGGAAAACTCAGGCACTTGCTAGAACCAGTTGAGAGTTCTTAGAGTAAAGTATATAGTTTCAGAAAAATATTACTCACCAAACTGCATTTTTCCCCCAGAAATATGTTGTTGCCAATAAAATATTAGTTGGCAAAGATTTTTCACATCAGATATGGAATTCTTAGTTGAATTTAGAGGGAGATCGACCCAATTAATTACTTGGCAGTTATAATAGTCATCTAAAATGCATTTGATGTTTGACTCAGCCTGAAGAAGACAATCCTTGCCTGTGCTGAGTAAGAAGTACTGATTGCTTGTGGTGTCCACATTAGGCTGCCTATTCTGTTCTTCTTTCTGTCCAATCACTATGGACAGAAACTGGAGAGCAGGATGGCTGGAGACAGAGAATTTTAGAGCTTGCATCAGCCATGTTCTCTGGCTTAGCACGTGCCTGTAAAATACACAGAAAAGGCAGGTCATCCTAGATCTAAACAATCGTCTGACCTGCCAGGATGTTACTGAGATATAGTAAAGGTCAGTTATAAGTCCTGAAATGTTTGTGTGAACTTGAAGATAGCAAAGACTTGATTTTAGGTCTTTGTGTCCTAGTTATTAATCTCACAGTGTTATACACAGTACATGTTATGGCTAATACGGTTTTAAGGTCAAAATCTCTCCCCTAACAGATGAGTTGCTAAGGTCACTAGAGAGACAGATGGTGTGATTCTGCTGGCCTGAGCATTTGTCACCTCTAGGTCAGGTAAAGTTAGAACTGTAATCTGAGTAACCAAGCCCTAGGTAAGTGTCCTGACTGCTAGCAACTGAACAATATAAAACTTTGTCTTGTTGGTGGGTTTTCTGTTTGTTTGTTTTTTGGGATTTTTGTGTGTGTTTTTTGTTTGTTTGGGGATTTTGTTTGGTTGGTTTTTTGTTTGGGGTCTTGTTTGGTTGGTTTTGGTTTGGGTTTTTCTGTTGTTTGTTTTTTTCCCAGCAGAGGGAAAGTAGCTTGTAAATTCCTAAATTCATCCTTACATAAACCCCAATATTGTTCTCAGGTAAGCTGTCATTCCAAGTTCTCTACTTTCAGTGCTGCCATTACACATTTAGTAAAAATTCCTGATTAGTTTACTGGTGGATGGGAAAATGACACCAGTAGCAAAGCAATTCAATCAGAAGTGTTACTGTAGTGTAACAACGTACCTTCAAAGTAGATTCATGTAATAAATTTTATTCGTCAGACTATATGTCTGCACGCAATCATTTATCATGAATCCAATTATTTGGATAATGAGCAGTAGCTCATTACATCATTGTAATTTAATCTCTGACTTGATCTCTTCTCTCTAAGACTTCAGAGTAGCCAGGTGTACTATTGTCTGTGAAAGTATTTTCTTTTAAAAACTGAGTTCATCATCTTCAAATATATCACTTTACAGCTATTTCCTGCAAAATTACATAACATGAGGAAAACGTGGAATGTTGGAACAAAGCAAGTACAGAAAATGGATGAATATTACCTAGCAGCAGTGACTGGCCATTGCCAGTAGCAAGCTGTATGATGCTGAATGAATACCATTTGGCAATGGTATTTGTTCAGAATTGGCAGACCAAATTAGCAATGGCCAAGCAAAAAGAGCAGCTCCCAACAGGCCAAATTGTACAGGCAGTGAGTAATATATTTTCTAGTCTTTTCACAGAGGACTATTAGGGCTATTAAGAGGTTTGATTCGTTGTAAAATTTTCATCTTATGAAACATAAAGGAAAATATTGTAGTATACAGTAGTGTTTCTCTTTCTGGGGACCCTGAACCTTATAGGAAGTACAAGATGTCAGGTATTGCCAGGGAGCAGCTCCTCACTTTGTTATCAGTTTGCTTTCTCCAGGGCATACAAATGAGTACTGGCTATACTAACTAACTGTAAGCTTCTACTCTAACTACCTACTTTTACTTTCTGGTGGCAGAGCACTTCAACGGAGAAGAGTGATTGTGATCACAGGCAGCCTCTGAATGGTAGCTGATTCTCACTTCTCTCCACACAATGCTGGAAATTATAGGTAAGCTAAAAGCAGATGAACGTGCAAGACATCTGAAGAACACTATTTCTGTGTTGGATGTGGCTAAAACAAGACCTTAGAGAAGTAATGCATTTAGCCAAAATGTATATGGAAGATGGACCATGATGTAAAAACCAGCTAAAGTGTGATCAGATACAGCATGTCTAAGCTCCCAAAAGCCCTAGAGTGGGTTGTAGTGTTCAGGACTTGGGCAAAAGGATGCTTCAAGTTGGTCATCCAGGCCTTGTAAAATCCTTAGACACTTTGCAAACTTAGCTGCACAGTTTTAGCCTTCCCTTGTATGAGACAGTTGGATACTTCATAAGAGTGTGCTTTCACAGGAACAAATTAGTTTCTTTCTGTCAAAAGACTCAATTTATTAATTTCTAGCAATCTTAGAAGTAGGAGTCAAAGCATTGTAACTGCTGAATTACTTGAATGGTTTGTATAGGGTATTTTGTTGGCTAAATGCCTTTAAGGCGACATACCAATAAAAGCCCTCTAGAATGCTATGCTATGGATTCTTATATGAGCCTGTTGTCTTTTTGTGCTTTTACATATTGCTCACTGATCTGGGGGACATGGGAGTGGGGGAAAACAGGGTGTGATATTGTACAGAATTTACTTCATCATTTAGTGAACTTAACTGTTTTGAAAATTCTAAAGTCACAAGGTGAAGAAACACACTGTACTTTCAGCTAGGGGAGAAAATCAATTAAGAATCTGCCATGTAGGAAAAAGACTTAAAACCAGTACAATCCTCTCCTATGTTTCAGACATTTTTAATTCTAGAGAATTTTTTGGACTAGTACTGAGAGGAGAGTCCACTTTAGATCACCATTGCAAAGAAGGCTTTCAAGAGAAAGCTTAAATATTGGGTGTAAAATCTCAACAGAAGGAGGTGGAGTGTTTAGATAGAGAAAAATGAAGAAATCATTTAACTCAAAGTCATATAGCAGGTAATTGACAGAGCCAGAAGTATAATTAAGAACCTCTGACCCATAATCATGTGTTTTCTACTGGACTATTTCTCTGTAGTAAGTAACTTCTCTATGGAAGCACCTGTTATAAATCTGTTTTCTGTGTCCTTTATCCTTCTGAGTCAATTCAGCCTTCACCCAAAAACTTCTAGCAATATCACATTCCTTTTTTTCTGTTACCAAAACTATAAAAGACAAAAATAATTCGAACAGTGGAATAGAAGGAAATAGGAAAAAATATCTGCTAAGTTTTCTCCTGTTAAGCTGTAAACAGAGTATATCTCCAGACCGATATTTACAGCCTTGTATCATGACAAGACCTTCACATGTTCACAGCCCTTTGGGGTTTTTTTTGTGACAGGCACTCTTTCCAAACATACTTGCCAGTGTTGAACCAGGGACTACCTCTCAAGTTTCTTTCCAGTTTGCATGTGTACATTTGCTCTTGCCAGCTGCACCAGGTTTGACTATTTGCCCTGAGATTTTCTTTCTGAATGAACACCATACCCAAATAATGACCACCAGCAGAGAACAGAAACACTTAATTACATCCTTTCTCATTGAGAGGACCTGAGGGAATGTCCTGAAGTTGTGTCAGGGGAGGTTTAGGTTGGATGTTAGAAAAAGGTTCTTCATCCAGATGGTGGCTGGGCACTGAAACAGGCTCTCCTGGGCAGTGGTCACAGCACCAAACATGACAGAGTTCAAGAAGCATTTGGACAATGCTCTCAGGCACCTGGTGTGACTCTTGGGGATGGTCCTGTGCAGGGTGAAGAGTTGGACTTGATTATCCTTGTGGGTGCCTTCCAGCTCAGCATATTCTGTGAGTCTGTGATTTAGATCATATAGATCAGACATCATACAATCTCTTTTCACCTTTGATTCAGCAGCCAGTCTGAGGCTGTTGAGATTCTTCTCCAGCTGTCTGAGGCTCCTGGTGACAGTATTCGACACAATCCCATTGGTTTGCAGCCACAATCCGTGGTTCTCCAGAGGGTTACAGGTAACCTTTGTCTAGAAAAACCAAATGTCAATCAGTACCTGATCTGAGTCAGCTTTAGTCAAGCACCTCTGCCAGAAGAACAGTTTCCGTCAAATACAGTATGCAAGGTAAACAATGAGTTAAAAATATGTAACCATACTTGTGAGTTTTGAGCTTTCCTTATCCTGACCTCTAAGGCTATGCATGAGGAGAGGCTTGCATCTTCCTAACCAGTGACTTGTGAAAATTCATAAGGTCACAGGAGTAAAGTGAGTTTGTTTTTCTGTAAATCAGTGCTCCAGCCTATTATGGCTCTATTTGATGATAAGTTCTGCTTATGTTGTTTGGCTGCATTTTTCTTGAGATGATTTTGTATCAAGGAACAGAGGAAGTTATCCTATAATAGAATAAAGCACCCACTGAATTTTGTAGAACTTTTTAATATTTGTAAAAATAACTCTTTTCAGGACAGTTTTCTCAATAAGAAATTCCCTTTGATATTAATAAGAATTAAGTAGTGTAAGAACTACATTTGGTATTAAATCCTTTGGCCCAGTATGTGGTCTCTAAATTGCTATTGCTTAATAAATATAAGAAACAAAGGAACAAATAGAAATACACCTTTTCAGCTACCAAAAAGCTTGCATGAGACAGTGATTATTGATAACATGCTGTTTTGTGAACTACATATGTTTTCCAAAGTAAAGCCAGAACACAAACACAATTATCAGAAGATTAAATCTCCTTCTGTATCAATTAAGGAGGGCTGCACATACTATGGTATTGCCTATAGCAACACATTTGGAGGACACCAGCTTATATCATACTATATAGGTAAAGACCAAACTAACACAGACATTGGGCTAAACTGTTAGGATTTATTAGATAAATATCCAAACCTTACGTCATCTTCTTTCCCTTAATCATCCAGTCACAGCCCAATACCAAAAGACAAAAGTTTAATGATTTATAATGCAATTAATAATTGCAGTATTCTGTGCTTTTAGTTTGCTTGTTGGTTTGTCTAAACATCTTCTCACCCCAGAAAAAGTAAAATGTATTCCCAGAAAAATTAGTTCTAATGGAGAAAAAAGCTAAGTCAAATCTGTGAAGATGAACACTTTTCAGCAATAATTAGAATACTGCACTGTATCCTCACAGTGTTCCTCAAAATTGAATTTGTTCTTAATTTCCTTCACAACATCATTCCAATTAAAAGCACGTCTTTACCCAGAGAGCCACTGAGTGACTTGTTACGCAAAATTTTTGTAAATCTAATTTATTTCTTACTATTAGAAGAATCACTCTATGTTCTTTTAATCTCATGACACTATGTAAAATAAGTTGCCTTTTATCTAGTTCATAGTTTACTTCCTGTGAGGATGTATGGACTGAATACTTAAGTTTCTTCTGTAGTTGCAGCAAATATTCACTCATATTTTCTATTGTATTTCTCCCTGCCTCTGTAGTTCTTCCCTTCTGACAGCTACCTACATTATGAATAACTGATATTAAAATAAGTCCAAAAGAAAAAAATATTATTTATTGAAACCTGATTTAGGACAAAACAAGAAAGGCTAGAATCACACTGAGAAGCA
Source organism: Manacus vitellinus (assembly GCF_001715985.3). Lineage (NCBI taxonomy): Eukaryota > Metazoa > Chordata > Aves > Passeriformes > Pipridae > Manacus > Manacus vitellinus. Next base: position 14,254,784 of record NW_021940917.1, read on the forward strand.
CTTCTCAGTAGCAAATCTTATTATTAGCTACCTCAGCAGATATCTGGCTATCTTAGAAGGCTGATGTACCTTGGATAACACTAAGTTGCTTGTCAGAGGTCTTCTGAGGAGAAGCACCCACAGCTTCCTCAGAGTTTAGTGGGAGAGATGAATAACATCTGTGATAACCAGGTCATTATTATGTTGACAGGATTTTAGAGATTTGACATAATTTTAAAAACCTATATTTGCAAGTGTTAATATTTTTCCTTTGAAGGTTCATGGCATACTGTAAGAGCTGCACATTGCCTAAATGAGGTGAGAACACATACCACTATTTACTGAGCAGTTCAAGGCACAGGCTGCTTGTTGGTGCTGGTCACCTCCAGCATTTTTATCTCTGTTGAGCTGAAGGAACAGGAAGCATACAGTACCACAGTGGAACATCTATCAGGAAGCAAAAAAAAAAAAAGGTTTTAGTAAAATACAAGCAAATTGAGTTAGAATGATTCACATGGAGACCAGAGAGTAAGGGAAACACTCTCAGTAAGTGACGAGGTTCAGAGTGGGGCCACCTTACTTTCTAAATGCCTTATGGATTCTAGGGATGGCTGGGTCCAATCATAATGCTAGACTTGGCCGGTCATTTATGCCCAGTGGAATTATCTATACAATGTTTATAATAATATTGAATAGTTTTGTGGATTAGTAATATTTAATTACTATTAGCATTATTTCAAATTCTTATAATAATAACATTAACACATTATCAGCACCATTTCAATCACTTACCAAGGATCTGTCGCAAGTAGGGATCTCTCCACCTTAGGTAAGGAAGGATCTTCTAGTCTCAGGTAGGGAATTTCAAACCTCTTGAGGCATCCCTGCTGAAGGGGAGAGGCACCTGGCGTGCAGCCCAGCTACAGTCCAGGGAGAGCTCAAATTCAGCCCATCCTGGTGGTCATATTTATAGAGTGAAGTAGTTGGCTGCTACTCAGTAGTGTAGACAAAATAGATGTCTTCATTTTAGCTGTACTACCTTATCCTGTACTTCAATTATCTTGCATTTTTGGGTTTTGAGACCACTTCTGGACATATATTTCTGAAGCACTTCCCACTCCTTTGTATGTGAGCCAGGAGCTTAACAGCATGCAGATTCATCACAGGCATGAGGCCTGTTGCTCCTTAGTCAGTCTAAAAAAAGGTATGGTTAGGGGTCAAACATGTCTGTCGCAATCACAAGATCAGTCCTTGTCTTACATAATATTTACTGTTTGATTTTGTTTAATGCACTTTAACATACTTGATATTTTTCTCTCATATTGACTTAGAGATAAAGTATTATAGAAGTTCATGTTTGCATTCAGAATATGGCTTGGAATAAGATGACTTTCTATGATTTTGGGGAATTTTTCCATGAAAATAATATGGGTTTTATAAAAACTTAAGAAAATATTCAGAATTTTAAATCTGCAATGTAAATATATCACATATATATATAGCAAGATCATGTTTTCACTCAATTTTAATTCCTCTATGAATTTACACTCAAATAATACAAACGACAGCGTGGTTTTCATTTTAGAAGCTAATTATATCAGTTCAAGTTATCAGCCAAATCCACATGCATACTGCATTTTTCCAAGCAGCTGGAAACCTGCCCAATATACAAGACAGAGATGATTTCATTGGCTATTTATCAGTCTGCCTTTTTGACAATCTGTCCTTCCTGAGCAAGCTAATTGTTAGCCAACTGTGGTGTGCACTGCTGAGCTGGGGTAGCTCATATTTATACACAAGCTAAAGCTTCTTGGTACATTAGATCCCAGAGGCAAGGAACAGTATTTTGGTCTGTAAACAGAGTGGTGAACAGAGGAAAACACCTGAGGAGTTTTCGTCACTCACCAAGGAGCAGAACTGCTATACTGCACTATTTAAATGTACCAGGCGGCAGAATCAGGGAATAAGGAAGGTCAGTGAAGGCATTTGCATTCCTATATTACACGGCAAGCACGAGAACTGTAGATCAGAGAGACATGTTACATTCGAATTGGCTTTGTTTGACATTACAGCTGACAAACAGCAGATGGGACAAAATAAGACAAACCCTAAGGACGTGCTGTTATTAAATAATTACCAAAATGTCAGTTCTACATGCTGTAACCACTCTGCCAAAGTTCTGTTTACCTTCTAACAGAAGGCCAGCCATTTCCTTGCCTAGCTGAGCAGAAGATATTAATTGTTCTCTTTTTAATTTCTTACTAACATATGAGAGAGAAGAAGAAAATAATTTTCTAGCTGTTTTGCCTTTTGTGATCGCTTTGACAGGCATTCATTACATAATTCATAATGTCTTAATCAGCAGAGTAATAATATTATTTAAATCTGTGTACTTTACCTTGAAGGAAAAATCCACAAGCCGTAGAACAAATTCTGAGATGCAGCTGCAGTTTACAGGTACAAGGGCTGAGGTAGCAGGTCACAGTTCAGCCCTGGAGAGCCATGTGAGATGTCTGTATATACAGTCTCTTTCCAGTAAAGTACTCCAAACAATGTGGAAAATTTTTCCAGCTCACCAAAAAGAAGAAGAGGAAAACCTTGTGAATGGAAAGAGGCTAAGTGCTAAAAAGCATTTGATAATAATATCTGATGTTTCATTCTAAACTCAAGTTCTCAGCTAAAAAAGGCAAGCATGTTACTCAATCACTTCCAGTTCTATGAAGAAAAATTTTCTGCAGGGAAGTATGGGTTAAGTCTATTTCTTTTCTCTATATTTTTATTTCAATTAATAAATATTATTACCCTTTGAAAATAATACTTTTTATACTAACAATTTTATATTGAATATATTTACTTACTTAATTTACTATTTATAAAATGTTAAGTATTGGAAGGGACCTTAAAGATCCTCTAGTCTCAACATCCCTCAGCTATGGGCAGGGACACCTCCCACTAGACCAGGTTCCTCAAGGCCTTATCCAACCTGGCCTTGAACACTGCCAGGGTTGGGGCATCCACAACCTCCCTGGGCAACCTGTTCCAGTGTCTCACCACCCTCACAGCACAGAATTTTTCCTCAGTATGTAACCTAAATTTCCCCTCTTTCAATTTGTACCCATTACTCCTTGTTCTGCCACTACAGTTCCTGACAAAGGGTCCCTCTCTGGCTTCCCTGTAGGCCCCTTCAGATACTGGAAGGTTGCTGTGAGGTCTCCATGCAGCCTTCTCTTTTCCATGCTGAACAACCCCAATTTTCTCAGCCTGTCTTTGTAGAGGAGGTGCTCCAGTCCTCATATCAACTTTGTGGCCCTCCTCTTGCCTTCTTCCAACAATTCTATGTCCTGCTTATGTTGGAGACACCAGAACTGTTTGCAGTACTGCAGGTGGAGTCTCACAAGAGCTGAGTAGAGGGGTAGAATCCTCTCCCTCGACCTGCTGGCCACGCTCCTTTTGGTGCAGCCCAGGATTCCACTGACTTTCTGGGCTGCCAGTGCACATCTCTGGGTCGTGTTGAGTTTTTCATCAGCCATCACCCCCCAAGTCCTTCTCACAGGGCTGCTCTCAGTCACTTCTCCACCCACCCTGTAGGTGTGCCTGGGATTGCTGGGACCCAGGTGTAGGACCTTATACTGCAAAATAAGTAATCTACCTTTTACCTCTGATATTTAAGGAATGTTTTGGCTTTTCACTATGATTCACAATAATACAAGAAGGACATTTCATGCTTCCTATTAAAAAAAAAATTCTCTTTCCCGCACCATTCTTCTATTTTTAGAATGGCAGCAGTTAGAGTATTTTGATTGCAGCAGCACGTATGCTGTGTCAGTTTTGTAACTATGTAAGGATCATTCCTCCCTTCATGACACCACATACCAATTTGGGAAAGCAGCAGATGAATATATCAGATGACAATGAGACAGGATTTTCTTTGCGTTTTTTATTCAATTGAAACAAATATTCAGGCTCCATTATAATTACTGGAAAATGAATGTCAATTAAAGACATAATTGCTATTCCATGCTTTGAGTCAAGCAAGTTCATGGTCAGACCCGAGTAACTTCTGGATAATAACCATCTGGACTCAGGGCCGGGAACTCAAAGGATGTTAAGTTCTGGTATCCCAAAAAATCATGTTTTATTGTGTCAGTGTAAAAGACAAAGTGTCAGTTCATAAGGGAATGTAATTTCATCAGTGAAGGAGTAATAAACAAATGGGTTAATATGTTAAAGGGTTTTGCAAGTTGCAGTCTTGAAAGATAAATTATCTATTCTTTCCTGTTCATTTTAGTGGCAAGAGCTATTCCACAAAGCTGGATTCACTCACTGGAGACTCACACATATGATGTTTTTTCCAGCAGTAGGGAGGTCTATTCCAGGAACCTCTGCACTGCTCCAGAATTCAGCCCCTATCTAAAATCCTCTCAAAGTCTCCTTTGTGGCAGACACCAAGCAGCTTCACAAACCCAGCCACTCAGCTTTCCAGTGGCCTGTGAGTAGAAGTGCCATTGACCAGGAGAAAGTTGCAGTGTGAATGCAGACCATGCCTTCCCTTTAACCATGCTGTTTCACACTGGTGTTAGAGTACAGCAGATCTACCACTCTGTTCACTTGTTCTTTTTTCCCCTCACTTGCTACATCTTGGCCTGCTGCAGTTTCTCTGATTAATGATCAGCTCCAGTTTGAGTGGGTGAATGGTACGCAACCAAGAACATTCTTTTTGGTTAGGGCAAAAGGAGGAACCTGAGCTTCATTGATGGGTTTGGAATGATACTTTACGGATATATTTATAGTTTTCTTTAGAGACAGTATCAAGTGGCAAACCCTGGACTAAGCACTTCAATATGTGCACTTGAATACCTGTTCTTGAAGTCTGCTGGTCGAGTAGGATGGGCTCTGTAAAGGTGTATTCTGCAAAAGATCAGCCTAGAAACTACCTGAAATTGGATCTTCCCAGGTAGACAAAGTGTAAGTTAGAGCCAGGCTGTCAGATAACATGAATTACCACAATCCTCTGTTCCTATTCACATTACATCTTTACCTACTTCACAACAGCAAACCTGAATCACAGGCTTTTCTCAGGAACTATCTGTTACTGAGAGAAAAGGAAGAGACTTTGCTTGCTTAACATGAATGCAAATCCTGCCAACCAGCAATGAAAAATGACAGCCAAGACAACTTGCATTCTGAGATTTCTGCAGCATTTGACTCCTCGATGAGATTAGAATAGACAAGAATTAAGAAATATCCTCCCTTCCTGGTGCCTGCCTCAGATGAGGCTTTTCTTCACTGATTAAGAAATCTTTCACTTCCTTTGTGGACTAGGTGGCAGAGCACAGATTCCCCTGCAGCCTGTAGTGAAGACCACGGTGAGACAGGCTGTTCTCCTGCAGCCCGTGGAGGTCCATGGCGGAGCAGATATCCCTACCTGCAGCCCGTGGAGGACCCCACACCAGAGCAGATGGATATTTCTGAAGGAGGCTGTGACCCCATGGGAAGTCTGCAGTGAAGCTGGCTCCAGGCAGGTTCTGTGAACCTGTGGAGAGAGGAACCCATGCTGGAGCAGGTTTGCTGACATGTGCACATTGCTTGCTTTTTCACTACATAATATTTTATAAGGGATCGGGATATTTAAAGAAACACAATTCTCAGGAAAATTTTTGCAAATACTGTTTTTTTGTTTTGGTCCATTTCAGAAGTGATCAGGTTGGATGGAGCTCTGAGAAATTTGAGCTAGTTGAAGATGTCCCTGCTCATTGCAGGTGTGAGTTGGACTAGATGGCCTTTAAAGATCCCTTCCAACCTAAACTATTCAAATGACTCAGTCTTTCATGTTGTTCTTCTGAAGAAAGTCTGATCTGAATTCCTTCAAAGTATCATTTATATTTATTCAGAGAAAAAAGTATACAGCATCCTCAAACAGTCCCTACCTTTCACCATTCCTTATTAAAAGTGATCACAGACACCAGCTGACACACCTAGACATCCTCCATTTGAATTTGCCGTGAATAGTTTACAGGGAAACACTGGGGATCACCAACTTTTTTCTCCAAAAACAAAAGAAACCATCCCAACCAACCAACCATCCAAAAAAACCCCCAAAACAAAACAAAAGAGGTTTTCTTTGCCAAAGATGGATGCATGTGCAGTAAACACTATAGACTGTTATGAAGTCATCAGTGGATAATCAGCAGCCACTAGTCTCTTCAGGGCTCAATCTGTGAATATTCTTTAAAAACCTGGTGAATTCTGAGAGCTTCAAGGGGACAGTGATATGGTGGGCTGATCTTTTTTGGACGCCAGGTGCCCCCCAAGCCTCTGTGCCCCTGTCCTCCTCATCAGGATGGGGCAGAAAATAAGATGGGAAACACACCCTCACAGGTTGAGATAAAGGCAGTTTAATGAAGCAAAAGAGAATGTTCCATGCGTGCAAACAAAGGGGGAAAAGACCCAAAAGGTTTTGTTCTCTATTTCCCATCAGCAAGTGATGCCCAGCCACTTCCTGGGAAGCTGGGCTTCAGTAGACGCAGCAGATGCTCCAAAAGGCAAACACCATAAATAATTAACGCCTCCCCTTCCTCCTCCTTTCCCTTAGCTTTTGTATCTGGACAGATATCACATAGTATGGAATGTCTGACCCTTTGCTGAGTTTGGGTCAGCTGTCCCAGCCACGTCTCCTCCCAAGATTTTGCCCACCCCCAGCCTGCTGGCCTTTGCGGGTGGAATGTTGTAGAGATAGCACTGGTGCTGTTCAGCTGCTATCACTTGATAACACTGGTGTGTTGTCAACACCTTTTAAGCTACGAATGCAGAGCATGGCTCTGTGAGGCCTGCTGTGGGGAAAATAGACTCCATCTCAGCCAGACCCCAATACAAGTGCAAAGGCTATAGTAGCTGTGTGCAGAAAGGACCCCTGGCGTTTGGGTGAGATATATTATTTGGGTGAGTTACATTATCTTAACTGACAAGTCTGCCATTTGACTGCATTTGAACAACCTGATTTTGTTTAAAGCTCCTTTTATTGTTTCCAAGTATGTTAAAATGCATCGGTATTACCAGCAAGGCAATTGCAAAATCTCTCATTATGTAACATAGCCACGTTTGGACACCCATAAACCAGCAGACACCAGATAAATGGGAGCAATTAACCTAGTATTGAGTCCAGTAGAGTGAGAGGCCTGAGAGGAGAACACTGACTCAAGGCATAGGAGTAATTTATTAAAGAATCAGAGCTGCCTTGGTTGCCCTGCAGAATTTCAGGCCTCAGCAACAACTGTGTGTATGTTTTTCTTGTCGGAACTTGGTTATTGTGAAACACCTTAGTACTGTTTGGTTACTGACCATTCTCGTCTTCTGCACAAGCTAAAGCAGAAAAATGACAGACAAAATTTGACTGCAGGTGTTGAGAGGCAAGGTTCTTTTTGTCAACACCATGTGATCAGGAGGTGCAGACATGGCTTATGTTCCTGCTGCATATTCAGAATGTGACAGGAAAGCTGTGAATCAAGGAACCTGTGAACAGAGAGGGGTTGTAGGAGCTGTTTACTTCACAGAAATGCACTAGGACAGAAACACATTGTAAATGACTGCTGCTGGCTCTTAGAGGCATGAAACAATACTTGATCTGGATTATCTGAAACAACATTCTTCTTCCTTAGATCCACAACGAGCAGGAAACCAAAAGGAAAATCTACAGGCCCATAGTGTAAACATATGGCCAATCTAAAAAATCAGACTGGAGAACCGTTCCTCTTTCTGTGGTAACTGAAACCTCAGGAAAATGAGGTATAACATGACTTCTGAAAGTCATTGATTTATTCTTCTACTCGAAGGAGGGAAATGTTAAAACATAACCAACAACATAATAGAGTACTGTGTTTGCAATGTAGATTTGGAAATGCTAGAGTCAAGGTTGCATGTAGAAACTTAATTCAACAGGTTACTTGTAGTTTTTATAATTCAGTTTTTAATTACAGAATTAGGCTTCATGTTTCCATACAATCCAGGTTCAATTACTGCACCAGATGGATGGGTTGCTGGATGGATTCATGCATGGAGCAAGGCCTCATCCTCTACAGACCAATTTGAAAAGATTATGAAATTTCTCACATCTCATGTCTCAGTAGTTGCTACTAGTGTATTTAAACAGTACTTATATATGATCACTTGCCCAATTGCTGAGGCTGAACTCACTGTGCTGCAGTGTCTGCTTCAGCTTTTCAGAAGAATGCTTATGGGTTGATGTGTTAATTTCCTGGAGTCTCTGTATTTGAGCTACTCCTCAATTCCCTGCAATATATCGAGGCAGGTTAATTGTTTCTTAACATGCGAAACATTCTATGTTTCTGTTCTTATTCTCTGCCAAGAAGCTCATTTTGAAAAAATCCTCATTTCTAATCTCTGACCAGTGAAAATTGATCATTAATAAATTATGAAGATGAATTATTCTGATAGTATTTTCCTTGAGGAGTGCACAAGTTAACTCCTGTAAAGTACTATTTCTTCTTCATTACCAAATTGAAAAAGTAATTAGGTATTCTAAGCCTGATGTGAGCAAGGGTTAAAAGGAGTGGAGAATTTTTTTTCAATCTTTTCAGTAAAGCTGGGAGCTGTTTGTGATTTTCCAAATTTTGGACTTGTTTTCATGTAGGACAACTGTAAAGTTAGATATGGCAGCACTGCTTCAGTGTTTATTAATGCAGAAGGTTCTTTGCTTTCTATGTCACTTGCTACTTATTCTTCTTTATCTTAATTTGAAATGCACTGCATGTACTGCAACACTTATTACACATGGAAACTAGAAGCATAAGAGGAAACAAATGTCTTATAAATTCCAGAGTAGATGCTACTTAACTTCATTACTTAATTAAATTAATATGATTAGGAGTGTGCTTACTTAGCACAAATGAATTACTTGTGTGCAATAATATGCATGTATAATATGCATGATAAGAGTATCTTTATTACTCATTTCCTATGCTGGAACAAATTGTAAATTATTTCTACTTTGATAGAGGCAGAGCCAAGCAGAATCAGGTATTCTATTCAGATCATAAAATTTTAGGATTTTTTATTTCACAGAAAAAGTTCACTTTCACTATTGCCCCTCCATCTTTATGTTTAGTAAAAAAATATGCCAGAAACCAAACAACCAACCAGAACTCATAAATGCAGTCAACGCTCTGAAAAGATGAAGCCTGTTTCCTCCAAAAACCCATGTGGAAATGCCTCAGAGTTTTCACTCTGGAGTGCTGCAGGTGCAGATGCACCCTGCATGAGCTGACTGCGGTTGGAAAGCAGCCTATGCACATTCAGAAGTGTTGTGGTCCTTGCACACTTAGACTGGAAAAACCTCTGAGATTAGACAGACAATAGAATTATTAATTTTATTTCTCTGCCATGCCTGTCTTGCAGATTATTCTGTTTTCATTCATAGGTATTACCCAGGTTTGCCCATAATTGCTATCCTCCCATACTGCTGAGATTTGATGGTAGGTATATTAAGAGAAATTCTGAAATACTAGAGAAGCTGCCCCGCATTGGCATCCTTTTTCTCACCTGTCACCCCATACTACCTATCAATGCAGCAGAGAAAACGTGATTCTTCACTAAGCTACAAGGGACAGAATTAGGCTGAGTTTGGGGTTCTTCTGGGACCTTCCTGCCCCTCCCATGCTGGAGTCAAATTCTTGGTTGAAAGACTGGCAGAACAAGAATTAGGGAGCTGCTAGACTTCTGGATAATGAGATCCTTCAAGTTTTAAATAAATTCATCTTGCTTCAGGGCAAAAGCTCGCTCTTGTACAAAGGGCCTCTAACACGCCATTTCTGAAACAGCAACTGCTGGGAGTCTTGCAGCCCCCTGAGAGTCCCTGGTACTAGCCAGTCAAGAAACTGGACCCTTTTCAGGCTCAGGCTGAGAAGTTGCTCTGAATAAACCCTAAAGTTGGACAGGATGAATATACTGAGCAGAGACGGGAGAACAGCACTAAGGACGTAAAAAAATAAATGTTTCCACTTGCTCAAGGCAGTAAAGAGAGCATGCTATCTTCCTTTCCACACAGGTTGATGACAATGCTGCAGGAAGGAATTACAATTGAACCATGTGTTCATAGTGGAGGAGGTCTGTTCTCAGGAACACACTTAAATATACAGACACACTTACCTAGAGCAAGCTGTATGATGGCGACCAAGCTCGAGGAATTCCTTTGCACTCAAAAGAGAGAATGAGGCTTCTTATAGAGAATGTGCAGCCAAGAGCAAGGTTAAAAGGGTCCATAAAACCAGATAAAAACTTTATGTGAAAATCCAATCTATATTTCATAAAAATAATTACTTCATGAAGATAACTGACTCCATTTTGCCCGCATAGTTCATGACTGGGGGTGGGTGTGTAAAATACACTACAGGTATGCCTCTCACACTGGGCTTCAACAATGCCAACAGCGAACTACATAGGCATTTGCCAAAATGCAGCAGGCAACACACAGATGACTTGCAATGATAAGCTGATAAAGGGCTCCTCTACTTTTCCCCTTTACTACTCTGAATATAAAAAGATAAAAAGAGATTATTAAAAGCAACAGTGCAAAACACAACATCTTCACACCACTTTCCAAACACTGCATAACATTGCTTTCCCCATCTTCAAAAAAGGGTTACATCTCAATTCTAGTTCCAGGCCACCCTTTGGTGCAAAAAGCATATTAGGACCTCTTGCTGTTTATGTACTGTGGTTTAACCCCAGCCGGCAACTAAGCACCAGGCAGCCACTCCTCACTCCTCCCTAGTGATATGGAGGGGAGAACTGCAAGGGTAAAAGTGAGAAAACTCATGGTTTGAGATAAAGACAGGTTAATGTGTAAAGCAAAAGATGTGCACACAAACAAGGCAAAGCAAAGCAAGAAATTTATTCACCACTTCACGTGGGCAGACAGGTGTGCAGCCATCTCCCGGAAAGCAGGGCTCCATTGTGAGTAATGGTGACTCGAGAAGACAAATGCCATCCCTCCAAATGTGCCCCACTTCCTTCTTCTTCCCCTGGTTTTATGTGCTGAGCATGACACCATATGGTATGGGACATCTCTTTGGTGAGTTGGGGTCAGCTGTCCTGGCCGTGTCCTTTTCCAAGTTCTTGTGCACCCCCAGTCTACTCACTGATGGGGTGCTGTGAGAGAAAGATGAGGCCTTGGCTCTGTGTAAGCACTGCTCAGCAGTAAAGAAAACATCCCTGTATTAACAGTGCTGTTTCCAGCATAAATCCAAATCATAGCCCCATAACAGCTACTGTGAAGAAATTAACTGTACCCCAGTCAAAACCAGCACAACATGTTACAAACATGTCCATGGCTCCCAATGAAACTGGGATATTCTTGTGCAGACTTTTGACCTGTATGAAAAGAGGTCCCCTGCTCACTCGTGTCTCTGCATTCATGGGCTTGATAAAGCAACAGAGAAATGGTGTTTTGTGTGAAAGTATAGATCTGGAAAACACTACCACAGGTTGGAATGGTTTGCATTGAAGGAATGAAAAAGATGATCTCAAAAGGAAAAGAACAACCAACTTTATTGCTTGTATTGATGGGTCTGAATTATGATTGGTGGAAGTCTCCCAAAAATGCAACTATGAGGGCCTTCTCCAACTCTTTATGTGAAGCAGAATTCCACCGTGCAGTGTGGACAGAATAAAATCGCAACAAAATCTTCTGTCTCAGATCAGAATGCACAATTGAAGCACCACGGTTAAAGCTATCGCCTGAGTAGTTCGTTTGCTTAACTTTTTCTATTGTGGCAGAGGCCATAGATGGGTCTGGAGACATCGGTCTGCAGATATTCCTATCTCGACCTGAACATCCATGCAATGCCTCCAGCCTTCTCTAAGAAGAGACCAAATCAGCATTGGGAGGAAAACTAAAAATACAGGTAGGCTATCACAGCTGGGCAGAGAGAACCTGGGGAAACCTGTTATAGTGCATGTTTACCTTTGGGCAGATGGGAAAGAAAAAAAGTGTGATACTAACTGGTGGCAACTGTGGTGGCCCAGATGACAAACCCTCCTGGCAACGCACAAGCTGAGCAGCATGATTCACCTACGTATCACCTCTGCACTTGGTTTACTGCAGCCCTACCTAGGAACGCACGTGGGAAAGGTACCTACCAAGAAAATATGTAATATCCTGTTTGCTTAGCATCAGCCCTAGCCAGCAACAGGGCTCGGTGGCCTTTTAGGAACCAGCTGGACCCCCCACGGAGGGGAAGTGGGGCACAGAGGCAGCGGTGGTAGAGCAGCCAGAGCTCAGACTGTGCAGGTATCCCGGCCCCTCCAGGCGATTGTCTAGAGGACGGACGGAGGCTCCTAGGAAAGGAACAGCACCTCCCGCCTCCTCACGGTGGCAGCGCCTCTCCCCCGCGCGTTGGCGGGCGCGGAGCGGAGGCCGCGGCGGGTCCCACCCGCGGGAGCGCGCACCGAGGACCGCGGACACCCTGCCCGGCCCGGCCGCCGGGCCCGGCCGCCGCCCGCCCCGGCCCGCCTGGCGCTCTCGTGCGGGCCCGTCCTGGCAGATCGCCCCGCGTGCGGTGGAGTGCAGGCTGGGCTTGCGATGCAGCGCGGCAGCGGGGCTGAGGTCGCGGCGGACCCGGAGGCCGCAGGGGCGCGGGCGCGGGCTACGGCGGCGCCTGGTCAGGGGGGGAGCTCCCTCCCGTCGCGGGAATCGGGGGCACTCGAACCGGGTCGCGGGCGCGGGCAGCGCCGCGTGCGCGGAGCGGGGCGCCCGGCCCGCCCGCCGCCCCGCCGCTCCTACCATGCGGGCGGGCCAGCGCGCTGGGGCCGGGGCGCCGGGGCAGCGCGCAAGCGGCGCTGAGGGCCGCCGGCGGGGGGGACGATGGCCAAATGGCTGACAAGTACTTCAGCCTGGGCAATAGCAAGACCAAGAAGCCCTCCGCCCGACTACCGGGAGAAGCGCAACGGTGCCGGCGGCGCGCCCCGCCCCGAGGGGCCGCCGCACCTCCACCTCCACCACCACACCTCGCCTGGCTTTTCGCGCCGCCGCCTGCGCGACGACACCAGCGACCTGCTCCGCGCCTACCACGCCCAGAAGGACCGCGACTTCGAGGACCCCTACAGCGGGCCCGGCTCGTCCCTGCGCAAGCTGCGCGCCATGTGCCGTCCGGACTACTCGGCGCCCGAGGACCTGGGCGAGGCGGCCCTCAAGGCTTCCTCCTCCTCCTCCTCCTCGTCGTGCTGCGCCACGCCTCCTATCACCGGCTCCCCGCATCTCTTCCGCAGCCACAGCGAGCGCCGCCCGGCGACACCGCCCGACGTGAAGTACATCTCCCCCAAGCACCGGCTCATCAAGGTGGAGAGCGGCGGCGACCGCGCGGGCAAGAAGCTTCACAAGGGCTCCAAGCAGCCGGCGACTGCTGCTCCCTCTGCCGTGAAAGATAAGGTAAGTGTTGAGCTCCCGTTCCCGCCCCTGTAGACTAGGGAGTAGGGCTGGGGCTACGTAAGCCCCTGGAAGGACTTTTGGCGAGGGGACTAGCTCCTGTTTGCATCTGGAGCCGCCGCTGTTCTCAATCATCCTTCACCGGGTGGCCTGGCACTTTTTAGTATCTCAGGGCAGGCAGGGCATGTGCCAGACTGGCACGTGAAGTGATGGTGCCCTGTCCTCCTGGCTTTCAAACTCACCTCCCTTCTATGGGGCAGGTTCACAGGTGTGCCTAGTCCTGCTCTGCGGCGCAATGCACTGCCAACCTCGAGGCTCTTGGGTTGGTATGCTCCTGCAGAATAGGATGTGAATCTTTAGGGAGGTGCTTTGGGAGCGCTAGAGTCCCTTGAAAAGCCTCGTGCTTGTGATCCAAAGTTGTGGCCTCAGGCCCATTGCTTGTGATATGGAACAGTCATATATAAAAAATACATTAAAAAAAAAAAAGGTAATTGATGCCATCCCAAGTCATGCTGTCTGTTTTTAAGGAGCCAGTTTGTAATTTGTTTAGTAATAACTTTCTTGCCTCCTAGTTCAGTACCAAAGGTGAGGCAGTTCAAAGTCCTGTGTCACAAGAGCATCACAACTTCCTTAACTGTCTTTCCAACTGGCAGGTAGCTGAAGCAAACTCTGTAGCTACTTACTGAGATGCAAATGTCTTGTTTTTCAGTGGTCACTCTCTACGAATTTTAACGAATTCTCTAGACACAGCATTGTAAAGTGCTGGACTCAGGAACTCAGGTTACAGAGGGAAGTAGCATCAAATATTTTGTAAGCACAGCACATCCCCCCCACCTCTGTTGGTGTTGTGAGTATAGTTTAGTTTTTCTTCTATATGGGAAATAAATATTTCTCAATTTTGTTAATTGGCATTTTCAGCTTCAGTATAATAGTCACATCACAAGAATTGCAAGTATGTGCTGAATGCTATCAGTCTGACTGATCTGTGTGTACATGTTTAAATATGTAACATGATTGCATTGCCACACTTTCGTGACAACTTGATAAACTTTGTATCTGTCCAGGTGGCATTCCAAAGAAATCAGCTTGTGACAGTGATGATACAAGATTAAAAGTCTAGAATTTATTACACTGTGTTTTTTAGGTGTAGTTCCAGACCGGAAACAACTTCTTTTGTGGAAATGATTGATTAAAAGTTAGCGTATCACTGTGTTACATGATATGTTATGATATTCAGTCTTCTTTAAATTTCCTGGGTTGATACCAGGTATCTGCTCTTAGGGAAACACTTTCAGCGAAAACAACTGCTTGGGGCAAAATGTTTATTTCTTCCTTTTACTTCAGTTTTTTTTTTTTTAATCGTCTTTCAGTTTTAGAACCTACTGAAGCAAATTTCAAAGCAGAAACTATATATTTGTTGCTAGGTAACCTGCTACCTCGTGTGGTCATAAATCTGTGTGCTGCTCCCAAGCCCTTGTAGGTTTTAAAGTTTGCCCGCAAAAAGCTTCAGTCACAGTCACATTTTTTTTTCTCTTTTTGAGGCAGAGAACTATATGTGACAAGTAAGAATTATTATCATGTCTGAGAAATAAAATAGTCCTTGTGCCTCAAAAAGTTAGGTGTGCCTGCCCACAACAGAATTTGGATGTGAAAAGCAACACATGCTTTTGTTTAATTGTATTATTTCCTCCCAGCAGTGGATGTGAAATCTCTATTATTTCACAGCCCTGAAGTGTAAAGTCTGACAGGTGAACTTGGTAAGCAAGGGTCATAGCAGACAGGCAGAGAACTGCTTGTCTTCTACACCTGTGATTCACTGAGGAAGAGATATGAGGAATTTAGTTAATGGAGTGTCTGTAGTTTGGTAGCAAATAAAGCAAGTGAAAATAAACTTGTGTAAGAACGATATAGTACAGGGGACAATAAAGAAGCAATAAACCCCCCCAAGACTAGGGGTTTATTGAGGTCTGATATTCAGAAGAATTCATAGAAATGATAAAAACATTTAAGGGAAAAAAAAATCTGTAGCATAAATGACTAAACAACTTGGGAATGAAAAAAATGATCTAGATGCCATATAGGTCTGACTTTGTGGAAGTATGTTAGTGTTTAATGATCCAATACTGTCTGCTTGAGTTCCATTCCAGCATCTGTTGGGTGTTTTTTTTCCTGTTTTCATTTACAAGGATAGGGTGCTGTTTTCCTTTATGTGTTAATGGAGAAGTGAGAAGTATTGTTTTCAACAAATTCAGTAAGCAATTTTATAATTTCTGTTATTTCATCAGTAAAGAGTTGGCTGAAGAACTGAGTTGTGTGTCTTGAAAGACTTACTGGAATGTGAAGGAGATTCAGGAAGGTCCTTGTTTGGTGTGTTTACTTATAAAGGGCAAATGGCAGAGTATGAATAGTGACAATTTAGTTAGTTGAAATTCCCAGGGGAAAAAAAATTATAGTCTAGCTGATTCAAGGAATAAAGGAGATTTAAAGCAGTGGCAGACATGATTGTACTCTGCAAGACTCCCAACATAGGCTGTAAAAGTAATGGCACAGATGTAATTTATCTGGTGTTCAAGAAGTTTTGATGTGTAGAGGTAGTAATACAAACTCAAGTTGAAACAGACAAACCCAAATTGCCATGCACTTTTTAACAGTGAAGTGACTAACCTCTACAGCAGATGCCCAGAGGAGAGTCGTCATTTCCAGATGTTTCTGAATCCAAATTGTTGGGTAGATTTTTTTTTTTTTTATTAAGGTAATACAATCAGTTGAGTTCAGGGGCTTTAACGGTGATGCTTACCTTCAGACAAGGGGGAGCAGGCTGTGTTAGAATTCATGGCTGAAGCAGCTCGGTTCCTCCAGTGTAGCAGATAAGAAATTACTGGCTTCCGTCTTTAGTGCTGGCTTGGGAGATGTTAACTTCTTAATTCCTCTGTTGCAAGCAAATGAGTGTAGGCAAGTTGAAACAATATGTGGCTGTATTCTGCAGCAACCTAGGAGCTACGGTATTTGTGCAAGAATAAATGAGAGACTCGGTTTAAGATCAGCTCAATAGGCAAACCACTTAATGAACTGGAGATTGAAAACAATGAGCTGAAATCTTCCTGAGTGACTGTCCTCTGTCTGGCATGGTGGAGTGTGTAGATCCATGAAAGCAGCAATAATTGAGGAGACAGTGCCTGTGTAAAAGGATACTTCATTTATGTTCTCACCTGTTACTTATTTGAACCGAAATGTTCTCTGCCTGATTTTGCAGCTGAAGAACCTGGGACACTATTCAAAGACAAGCTGTACCATACTTCATTGCAGGAAGTTCTTAAGATTTAAAAGATGGGACTGTAGTATTCTTGTTCTTTAAAGGATAACTATTTCATAATGAACATTATTTTGCCCTCTCTCTGTACAGTAGAGGCAAACTTTGCAACAGTTCCGCATATTGAATGCAGAAGACACTGCAAGTTGCAAGATCCATTTCCACAGGTGTTAAAGAAATTTTTTACTCTAAGCTTTCATCTCCATTAGATAGGGTTATGGGCACAGATGCCCATATGATATCTGGTTGCATGGAAAGCTTGAGCAAGGCTATGCACAAAGGCAACAAACTATTTTTTTCATGTATCTCATGATGTCATAATGCAGCTAGAAACGCGTTTTTTCACATGTCAGTCTCATGATTAATGGACTATTACAGTCTTCTGAAAAGGAAGATATTCATATGTTCGCTGAATGTCCACAGGCTCAGGAACTTTAGGGCTTTTTGAAATGATGTGTTAGGCTGTTCAGTTACAAGTATGCCTGGCATCTGCAGTGTATGCACAGCTTGGAACACTCAGCTTTGGAAGCCATCCATATTATCAGACTTCTGGACACAGAGATCCAAGCAGAGAAACACTACTAGGAAGGAGTATGAAGCAGTTGGAAGACACGTGGAGATTTAAGGAGGGAGTGGTAGCCTTCTGGAAGAGTGTATACCTTTGCAGTATGCATATCAATCCCATTGAAAAAACATACCTTAGCTACTGGATTCAAACAAGGAGACTGACTTGCCTGTTCTGAACTGAAATGTGCTTGTTGAACTGTTTACTGGGACAGTAACTGAACACATTCCATGTGGCCTTATTCTTAAAAAAGGCCAATATTGCAGTACAAATGACTGTAAGGGAACTGGGCAACGTGGTGGACCTTTGTCTTGTTTCCACCTCTTTCCAAGCAGCCTGTGTATCTAATCTCTATGAATTTTGACCACTTGGCCCCCAGTGAGCAAGAACATCTCTGCATCACTCTTTTATCTGTTCCCGCACTTGTTTCACAGGAGAGCATGCAAGACAAACATGTTTCTGCGCTGGGCTGTCTTCCCAAACTGAAGGGATCCCCATTGCTGTTAGAAACAGCAGATCTGGGCTGTCATGTGCTAAGTTTTTGGGCTCATTGCATGTTACAAAGTACTCATTCCTTTAGGACTGAAAGGGTGAAGGATACAAGGTATGAGTTTAAAAGTTTTAGAGAAAACTCAGACGGGATAAATTTTTCTTGTTAAAAGTACCTGTGTTTGTCTTTCTTCACATTGTCCAACTGTAGTCTGTTTGATTGCATCTGTAATTATAGACACTTCAGTCTCTTATCTTGTGACCCTATCCTATTGCTGGGCAACAAGAATAAGCATGTGTGTTTTTCTGTCTCTTCAACCTGTGTTCTAAGCATCCTGTGGTGTGAGAGGTGGCTGGTATATGTTTTAGGGCAGTTAGTCTGAGCTTTGTGCTTTAACTGTTGTCTCCCCATACATACTCCAAGTCACATTTTGAAATGGTTACCAAAAGACATTTGGTGATGACTAAAAATGGCATGGGGGCCTTTACTGCAAGGACAGAATCACAGAACTGCAGAATGGTTGAGGGTGGAAGAGATCTCTGGAGATTAGCTTGTCTAGAGTCCTGTGCTCAAGCAGGGCCACATAGATCCAGTTGCTGAGGGCCATGTCCTGACAGCTTTTGAATATCTGCGAGGGTGGAGACTCCACAACCTTTCTGGGCCTCCTGTGCCAGTGCTTGGTCACCTTCACATTGGAAAAAGTTGTTCAGTTGATGTTCCTGATGTTCAGTTGAAAGCTCTTGTGTTTCAGTCTGTACCCATTGCTTCTTTTCATGTCACTGTGTGCCACTGAAAAGAGCCTGGCTTTGTACCCTCCCTTCAGATATTTATACACATTGATAAGATTCCCCCTGAGCTTGTATAGATTGAACAGTCCCCTCTCACTCACCCTTTACTTGTACACAGGGTGCTCCATTCCCTTCATCTCTGTGGCCCTTTGCTGGGCTTTGTGTGTCCATGTCTCTTTTATACTGATGATCCCACAGCTGGACCCAACGCTTCAGGTGTGGCGTTACCAGTGCTGAGGAGAGGGATCCTATCCCTTGACCTGCTGGCAATGCTTTGCCTAATGCAGCCCAGGTGCCATTCACCTTCTGTGCAATAAGGGCACATTGCTGACTTATGTTCAACTTCCTTTTCCACCAAGCTGCCTTGCAGCTGGATGTCCCTCAGCATGCGCCGTTGCATGAGGCTGCTCATCCTCAGGTGCATGACTGCATTTCTTGATGAACTTCATGAGGTTCATGTTGGTCTGTTTCTCCAGGCTGCAGAGGCCCCTCTGGTCACTCGTATCTCAGCCATTCCTTGCAGTGTGGTGTCCTTTGCAACCTGGCTGAAGGTGCACTCTTCCTTCATCACCCGTGTCACTAATGAAGATGTTAAACAGGACTAAACCCGATATTGACCCATGGAGTACACCCCTTCACTGGTGCACCCATAGCACTAGACTTTGTGCTATGGGTCACTACCCTCTGTACCTCATCGTTGAGCCAGAATTCAATCCACCTCACTGCTCAGCCAGCCTTTACATCCACACCTTGTGCATGAGGATTTTATGAGAGACAAATGTCAAAGGCCTTTACTGAAGTCCAGATAGACAAGAGCCACTGCTTCCCCCTCATCTACCGGGGCAGTCAGTCAGATTTCCTTGCTACAGTTTTCAGTTCTAGCTGAAAAACTAACAAAACCATTCACAGCTGCAAGTACTTGGGATGTTTTCCATTGGAGGGATGAAATGCCATTTTTAAGTTAATTTATTGTTAATATTTGACTCTAAAAAATAGCTACAGTCTGTTTGGTCCAGATGAAAAGAAACCTGCAGATCTCTTTTGTTTCTGTACCCAAATTCCATACACTAGTGTTAAACAGTAATGCATGAATTCTTGTGTTCTCTCCATGTGTCTTTGCAAAAATACTAGATATTGGATTATCAGTAGCTGTATTCCCAGAGGATTTAAAAGCATTTTACAGGCTTTATGTGTGAGCAGTAGTGACCATGGGGAGACTTCAGCTACTTGAAATTTACAACATGATATATATTTATTTATGATTGTGGACTAAAGGCTGCTGAAGGGAACTACAGGAGGACTGTCTGTGAGCAGACTGCCTTCCTGGATTTCAGATCTCTGTTCTTCTGAGATATTTAAAGATCTATTTTAATCTTGCTGGGTTTAAAACAAAACAAGAACAGAAAACCCAAAGGAACAAGAGATGGTTTTAAAAATTCAAGAAAAGTCACAAATGTTCCAAATCTAGTTTTAAAGATCAGTGTGTAAATCTGAATTAGGTATTTTTTGCTTTCCCCAGCACCTCACTACCAGTTCACAACTGTCTCAGAAAGTTAGACATTTCCCCATTTGTGTTTCAGTTACCTTTTGGACAAGAAATGTATCATACTCTGGAAATCATTGCTATGAATGAGGCCTGTGTTTTCTTACAGGGCCAGAGCTGATGCAGCCCTTTCCAATACTCAAATTTAGGAGTAGAAGGAAAGGCTCTATACACATTTTATCTGTTGAGTAGTCCTCCAGAATTGTGTCCTAAATTTCTAACTTGTTAGCAAGATATTAAAAATCCTTGATTTATTTTTCCTGATACTTTTGGGAATCCAACTATGTACAGATCACTGTATCAGCAGGTTTTCCAAGGCTGTGAACTTAATTTTGAAAAAAAAGGTTGTGCTTAGGCTACAGGGAGAACCCAACAGGTTCTGGAATTCAGTGCTTCATGGAGGAAAACGTAAGTGCAAGTCTTTATTTATTTGCAAAACAAATCAAGACAAAACTTCACAGTACTGCTGTATGCAGGCTGAGCTTTGTCCAGGCTTCAACATCAGAGGTATTTCTGATGTGTAGTTACCTGAACATTAAATGAAAGTGTAATTTTTAAAGAAACATCTGCCCAGGGCCTGTCTGGGATGTGAGACCTGGAGGTTGCTTGGGGACAAGGAAAGAAATTTGGTATTTCTCAAAGATTTAATTTCATAACTACAATCAAATATAACAACAACAGCAACAAAACATCTAATGTTGTTAGTTGGTATTGGCCACCAAGTTGATTAGAGGGATGGAGCATCTCTCCTGTGAGGAAGGGCTGAGAGAATTGGGTTTGTTGAGCCTGGAGAAGAGAATGTTCCCAGGTGACCTAATTGCAGCCTTCCAGTACCTGAAAGGATCCTACAAGAGACTTTTTTACGAGGTCATGTAGTGACAGGACAAGAGGGAATGGCTTCAAACTGAAAGAAGGTAGGTTTAGATTAGATTCTGGGATATTAGATGTTACTGTGAGAGTGGTGAAGTACTGGAACAGATTGCCCAGAAAGTCTGTGGCTGACCCATCCCTGAGAGTGTTCAAGGCAAGGTTGGATGGGACTCTGAACAACCTGGTCTAGTGGAAAGAGTCACTACTTATGGCAGGGGGGTTGGAACTAGATGATTGTTGAGGTCCCTTCCAACCCAGGCCATTCTATGTTTCTGTGATAGTACAGAGTGACTTGTACTGTAGCTAGTGACTTTTCTGAGTAAGAATTCTCAAAGAGGACGAGGAATTTTCATTACATTGTGTTAAATTGTGTCAGTTAACTATGGTGTAGACATATTCACAGTTTCTAAGTACCGTTGTCTTCTGTATCTCTGCTGACAGTGCCATATTCTTGTCTGTGGTACTGCTGGACTTAACTGTTGATCACAAAGGTCAAAAAGGCCAATATATGATCTGCCTTTATATATTTATTTAACTGTATACCTGCCTGTGGCAGGAGGGTTGAAACTAGATGGTCTTTAAGGACCCTTCCAACCCAAACCATTCTATGATTCTATATATTGATAAAATAATAATATTTATTAATAACAGATCTTTCCCCCCAAAAAAGACAAAGCCCCCCACCCCACCACAACTGGATCTCCCATAATAAATCTCCCAAAGGACTGGTGGGCAGGAGAGATCTTTTAGGTTTATTTGCTACATGTTGTAATTCCTCTTGGATTCTTCTGGAACAGTGTGTCCTTCATCATCATAGTCACTAAATCAGTGAAATAGCAAACAGTTCTGTGCTGAAGTTGCTGTTTTAAAGGTAGTTAGATCTTCTGTGTTTCAGTTCAAAAAGGGTTTACCCCGATTATTTCACTGTGGTAAGTTCTCATTTGTTTCTTTCTTGTTTGTTCCCTTTAAAATGTGTTTTTTAGTCAGATAGAGATACCTGTGAAATTAAGCATATAGGTGTGTTCCTTGGTTTCTTCCTGTGACAGTATATGCAAATCATTCTTTTGTATATGCAAACATCCACTTAAACTTGTATTTAATATGATAATATTTGTCAGACTTTTTTTTTTTTTTTTAAGACTGTGGAAGAACAAAGACTATGCATCAACAGTGAAGGTTGCAACTAAGTTAATATATAATAGAGGGATAAACCAACCAGCTTCTATTTTATTTTCTGGGGGTTGGTTGTTTTTTTGGTCTTGTATCTGCTGGCTAACTTTTTAGCTAGAGCTATGGTTTTGAATTTGTCAACTTGGTCTGGTAACTGAGCTGTACTCTTTGTCTTCAGAGTTTTAAAGACAACCTACTGGGACATACTCCTGTGAGGGTTCCCTTAATCTTTGTTGACCTCTTTTGATCAGTGCACTTCTATTGATGGGTTGGAATTTTCTTTGCTTGATGGTACTGATGCCTCAAGCTACTATTACTAAATGTGCCTGATAGAAAATAGTATCATATGTGCATGGGGTGCCATAGAATGGGCTTGTATAGAGCAGGAATAGCTGTAGGAGCTCACAGTCCACTCTGGTGATCTTGCATTCTGTTAAGAGGTAAGCCACAGGTCTTTGAAAATAGCCTTGACAAATGCAGCCAGTTTAAACATTAATTTGGAATCTGAATGACTACCTGAGTCCTTCTAGGGTTTCCTGTTAGCTGTTTTTCATTTTGATAAATAAGACCCCTAAGGAAGGTGGCTGGATTTAGCAGAAGAGGGAGGCAAATTAAATGTGTCCTGCTCCAAGGGTCAGAACTTGTATATGAATGTTCTTTCTAGCCACAGTTACAAAACCTCAACACTTTGCCATTCCTCTGATTGTGTCCAGGGTAGATGTGTGAAGTACAGCATTAGATCCTGGATAGTCTGAGTGTTCAAGACCTTTGGGAGGGATGCATTGGTAGATGATGGATGGCATCTGTTCCGTTCTCTTTCCTGTCCACTGTTTGTCACTAACATCAAACATCAACTTGGAGGCCAACTGAACAAGTTTAGTCATTTGCCTTGAAAGTGCGCCTAATCAAAGATGTGGAAGGGGCACTACATACAGGCCATAACCTGGGATGATCTGTACTGGCCTTGGCCTCTCAACTGTAGAAAACAAATGGCTGACTGAGACCTGTTTGCTGGGCAGTGGCTGAAAGGTTGTTGGGAGAAAAATAAACAAAACACGCAACAAATAACCCTTTCTGGAAAATGGATGAGCCCTAGTGAACATGGAGGCACTTCAATGAACACACAGAAAGACCTGCTCCCACGTGGCCATGGGGGAGAGGTGCCAGTGTAATGTTCTCACATTGGATCTTCCCTACATGGCATTCAGGTGATAAAGATGGTCTGCAGAATCAAGGCATGTACCTGCGATACTTTGTGAACAGAACTTGTGTGTAGCAGTGGCAACCATGTGCTTTGTGAGGATGGCACTAAGGAGTATGAGGACAGTGTATTAATATTGCCTATCATGAAGCAAATGTTTTGATTATTATGTGTACCATAGCTAGGAAATTCATGTACTCAGAACCTTGTATTTCATCAAAAGTCTTTGTCTGTACTTTGTCCTGCTGCATATAGGCTTGGGAAATGAGCTCATTGGGTAAAAGTAATTTATGTGGAGGTGGCACAAGGACTTGCAGATTAGGAATCCTTTTTCTGGCTGAGATCTCTGAAAATAGGAGAAACAGTCTTCTGAAATGGGATCGTGAGAAGGAGTTCAGACATTTAAAGTAGGTATGTTATAATAGAACCAACAAGCATAGTCATTTGAGGTTTTCAGGCTTTGGCTTCCCTTTGAAAGAAGTAGAAAAACTTGAGACTTTATAGAAGTAGAGAATCTATAGCTGTTTGCAAGTGTAGAAGAAATCAAATTCTGACACTGGCCAGCTGCTATATCCAGGCTGAGAATTACTAGATTTTAATATATATGGAAACAGTAACAGTCAGCTGGGAAGCCCTCTGACAGCTCAGAGTTGTAAATCCACCTTTAAGGAGATACAAAGTTCCAGGAAAGGTGAAACAGGCTGCTCTTTCCGCCTGACTGAGTGCTGAAAAATGGATTTGGAGTTTGTTGTGGGAGAGGGTTGTTTGAGTGGGGGTCTTTTTGCTTTTTGAGGGGGTGGTCTTGTTGGACAGCATTTTTTATGTATAATTTTCGTCCTAGTAAATTTTTGGCAAAAATAGCTGTGTTAAGACTGCTTTGTTTCATATTTCAGTACAGTTATGCTAAGGATTGGTGAGTACTACATGTCAGTGTTTGCAATAGGAGAGCAGTACAGAGCCCATGCTACCATCTAGCAGCTCTTGACAGGATCTGATCAGAAGGCTACATGGATGGCATTTCAGCTGCATCACTTGGAGATAAACTTGTCCTTGTGACTAGGAGAAATTACTGCTGCGTGATACACGTTGTTGTCTTTGTCTCAAGTGTGTGCAGCTGCTGTCACTTGATTTGCTGCTTGGGCATATGTTGCTAGACAGGGGGGAGGGGACTTTCCCCCTTTGTGTTAAGTGCTTTTTGCAGTAATGAGGGAGTAATTTTGGACACCAAGTGAGAAAAAGGATTATGTTTTCCTCCCTCTATGATCCATGCCAGTCTGGGGATTTCTGGTCAAAAAGAAACTTCTGGTCACTTTAGACTCTGACTGGAGGAAAACACACAAAAAATATAGGTAAAACATCAGTCCTAGTAGTGAAATAAGCAAATAAGTAGTATAAAATGGCAGTGTTGCAGGGCCTGAGTAATGACACTGAAGTGCGTTAGATGTTTTGTTCCATAATTTTAAAGGAGTTACGCAGTGCTCATTTACTCCATAGAATTTGTGCAGGTGTTTGATCTGTAAATACTCGTGTGTCCTGTTTTTCTTCTCTGTCTGGTGGGGTATGTTGGCAGCAGGAGACCGAAGTGGATGCAGCTTTGGTCTCTTAGCTAGCAGTGTACTTCTGGTTCTTTGTTGAAAAGATTGAAGCTGTTGGAATAGCAGTTTGTTCTAAGTCGTACTGGTGCTGGTCTTAAAGATGCAAAGTAACTGGTGGGTTGAAAAATTCCTCTTTAATAGAGTAAACCATTTAGGCTTGCCCTGCTGTGAGTGATGGGTTGGACAGGGTGGTCTCCTGGGGTTCTTTTCTACATGAATTATTTTATGATTCTGTGGGGATTCTGGTGCTGAGATCTGCCTCTGCTTAGCTTGAGATTATCTTGTCTGTGGTACATTGCATTTCTGTGCTCTGCAATAATTCTCATGTGAGGATTTTTGCCCTTGCCCTGATCCCCTTGTCACCTTCCAGAAATGAAGATTAGCTCTGCCCCTTCAATTATAGAGAGGAATAGTTCCTGTGACTTCAACTGACTGATTAAAAAAAACTATATATGGGACTTACACGTTCAGTGATTTTTACAGAGCTCAGAAAGCATAGTAATGTAAGGTGTGAGATTTTTAAACCTTCAGATTTTTTTAGTCTTCTAGTAGAGGAGGAAAACGTATTCTGATAGAATTTCTTTTTGCTGCCTTTTGTCTCAGTTCACAAAATATAAGTAAATATAATGTTTTTCTGAGAGAAAGAATGACACAAATGGGTTCAAGGATTTAAATTTAACCAAGAAGCTTGTTTTGTGTCTTGTTTCTTTTCAGCTGAGAACTAAAATTACAAAGGTTCTTATTAATGCGGTGAAAATAGTAGCCTTATTTATTTGAATGATAAATAGTAGCCTATTTATTTGAAAAATTTCTAGCAATATTTTCAGTTGTAGCTGATAAACCTGAAAAGCAGAGGGTATGAAGTATGTGCAAGAGAAAATGTGATTTTTTTTTTTTTTTTCTGAATATTAGCAAACTTCTCTGATAGGAGTTGCACTGGGTTGAGTTTGCTGACTGATTGGCTCAGTGGACAATTCTAATTTGTCCATTGCAATTATTCTATAGCTTGTGCTTGTCAGAAATCTTTTCAACACGGAGTCTGCCTTTGTTAGGTTTCTGGTGTGAGCAGGAGCACACTTCTGTTTAGTTTACCGTTTAGTAACTGATCTGTGGCAATTGTGTGTTTCTCCTCTGAACTCAGTCTGTACTTTGAAGATGGAATAGGATACAGCTCTGTGGAACTGGGGTGTTGTTTTTTTTTTGCTGATAGGATGTTACTGCCTTCTGATTTGCACATCTGACTGGAGAATTCAGTAACAGTCACTTTCCTGTCTTTCAGGTACTGATAGCTGATGACTACTCAGATCCGTTTGATGCCAAAAGTGAGTTGAACAGAATGGGAAAAGGGGAGAACACTGGCTACATGGAACCATATGAAGCCCAGAGAATAATGGCTGGTAAGAAAAGACAATTGCACATGTGAACTCCAGTTGTATGGCAGTTTCCATGTATATTATAGCTGCTGTGAAACAGAAACGTCATTGTTTGGAAAACTTTGGCATGGAAACCCATGTTTCTGAAGATACTTAGGTAAGCACCAGTAAATGCCATGAAAGCTTTTAATTTGCCTGCATGTGCCTTGATATCTAAAAATACTGCTCTGGACCTCACTTTAAAATATAGGTGTTTTGTGCTGTCATGTGAGAAGATTAAAAAAATATGAGCAGTGGGAGTTGGAGTGTGTATTGCTCAGCTTGGCAATGTCAAGGCTGTAATTCGTGTATGTAGTAGGGATGGCCAAAGCATGGCATTGTGTTATTTCAGTTAAAAACAGTTGATCAGTTTGCTTATGGACTTTTTTCCTCAGTCAGATTCAGACTTCTTGGTCTTCCTTCTCTTGGAGGATGACTGTAAAGCTACGTCTTCATGTAACTTCCATCTTTCCTTCCTTGCTGCTCTGATTGTTTTTTACCAGTGGTCAGAATGAGACATTACAGGATGCCTGTAAGCCTTTAACTGCTATTCTTGATAGGTTTTTTCCTTTTTTGTCATGTAGGGAGGTGGTTAATGGTAGTGTTGTTGTAGGAGTTTGGACTGTTTGAACCCCTTGTCCTAGTGTTATGCAACTGTATTTTCCGTATATTCTCCTTATCTGCATCAATTTCCTACTTATTGGCTATGCATTCTGTAAAATGCTCCAAGGTATGGGACCACGTGTTCTTAATTTATGATGATTTGACTCAATCAACACACATCTCTGTGCAGATCAATTGTGCATTTCTTGGATTTGTGGAGCAGGTCCTCTTTTTCTCGTTATGGAGTAAAAGTCATTCTTGTGCCCAGTTAAGTTGATTGTATGCTTTCCTTTTCTATTGGCAGCTCCTGTTTTGGGCCCTCAGGAAAGATTAATCAGTGGGGGAAGATGAGGCTGTTGGATGCAAAGATCCTTTTTTCATGCAAGTGTTCCTATTTTTCTTTTCTTAAATAGCATTTCTGAAGAGAGACAGGAAATGACATGGAAACTATTGTTTGGAAGTTCTCGGTATCTTATAGAGGGGCTGGGAGCTTTTATTTCTCATTAGTGTGAATCCATTCTAAGTTGAGTAATTTTTCAGAAAAACAAATTAGTCCAAATAATTTCTTGCTCTGTGTTGAGCAAAATGCACAGGTGTTTTGTGATGAGCATTTGTGATTTTAACTATGAAGTTTACAGTGCGTTGACTGTTTTCTCCCTGTGTTCAGGACAGGAGTTTATTCTGTCTCCTTTTCCAGATTAGCCATAACGAATGAGATGATTTAGTGGACAATACTGGATGACTCACCTAAAGTAAGGAACAGTGGGTTTGCGAACCCTTGCACTTACAAGACACCCTTTTGCCAAATTCGTATTTGGCGCAACTGATAAGCTGTTATATCTGCTCCGTATGTTATTATAAAGGAAACCTGAGGAGCTCTCAAAGATGCCCTTTTGAAAACGAGGTTTAATTGATTATAATGATAGAGCAAGTGTTCTGAAAATGTGTTTGATTGAGCCAGCAGAAGATGATTGATATACCCATGATGATGTTTAGTGTTTTGAGATCCGGCTGTCTTGTCCTAATGCAGATAGAAATAGAGAAGGTCTTCCTGCAAACCTCCATGAGGTCAGGTTGTGTTGGCTATATTCAAGCATGTGGTTTTGTGTTTGGGGTTTTTTATTGCTCAGGTATTGCCTTTGCCCTTTACTTGACAAATGAAAATCCAAAGGCATCCTGTTGGAGAGTTTTTAAAGGTTCAGGTTTTATTTACCAGGTGAGTTCTATTATGTATATGCACCTTCTAAAGAAGACCTTTTGACTGCAGTTTGATTGGCCTCAAAATCTTTACTGCTTTGTTTGTTATGTTTATTTGTTGGTTTTGTTGTCTGATGAATAGAAGAACATGAGATGGCTATCTGTGTAGCTTGACTAATCTGATTAAATCCTTCGGACTGTATTTAAAATGGGTTAATCCCAGAGAGAAGTAATTTGCATACCCCAGCAGAACGCAGGAAATGTAGGAGAGACAAAAAACATGTTACTGGTGTACCCAAACTTTTGCATTCTGGAAAACAGGTGTAAGGCTAGTTGAAACATGAGCCTAAAATTTTTGTGCATGTTACCTGCTCCTTGAGTTAGGAGAGGATTAGGCAAAAGCAGGTGTCCATATGAAATAAGACCCTATGATTTCAATATGAGAAAGTAAACTTCACCTGAATAGAAATGTATGATGTCTGAAATAACTAGTATTTTCATTCAGTACTTCTCCTTTCTCCCTGAGAGCTCTGTGGGCTCACAGGTGTCATGTAATTTGTTCTGAGCTGATATTTAATTTGAAAAAAAAAATGCAATCCTTAAAGTTAATTATTTCAATTAATTATTTAATGGTCTATCTGTTTCTATGCTGTCTGTGGTTAGAATTGGGTTCAATCAGGCTTGAAGTTTCTTCTGCTGATAGTGTCCTCCAAAGACACTGTCTTGCCAGATTTGTGGTTGTGAGGACTGAAAGAAAGCAACCTTTATGCCAAGTTTTGGAAAGACTTTTTGAAGGAAGGCTTGACCTGAGGCTAAGGAAAAGTGTGCTGATAACGAATGCATGTTTATAAGAAGCTGTCATCTCCTGTCAGCCAAGCACATCTGCTGGCTAGTAGTGATATTCATAAGTGTCCTATCTTCAGGAAGTCTGTGCCAGAGGTTCAGAGAAAACCCCTGGGAATCCAGTTCCTGATGTGCTGTGTGGTGTGAGTCTCTGGTTGGCTGTGTGTGCACCTAAAGCCATGGGAACAGCGTTGTATCTTTGCCTTATCCAGAACCTGTTTGGAGATTCGATGTCTCAGTGTAACTACATATGTATGAAGGAAGTTCTCTGTGATGTTAATATCTGACAAACTGTGTCATGGACTACACGTGGAGTGAGATTCGTGCATGCATGAGAGCAACAGACGTAGCTAAGATGATGATTTCTATGGATCCCGAGAATTAGATGGACCTTACTTTCCCCATAGTATGTATCAGTCTGTAGCTGCTGCAATGATGTGTGTCCTGCCACAGAAACAAGCCTGTGCTACCTTACCTAGCCTGTAACCAAGCATCATTGCTTCGATCAGGTGTAGAAGCTAGTTCGTGCTTGAGAAAGAGTTCTCCAGAGAAGCTGTGGCTGGAGATGCTGCATTTGAACATTCCAGAAGTGAATGGTTGAGATACTGTCAGGTCAGAGTGGCAGTGCTGCTCTGTCATCCATTCTTTGCAGGGATGGGGGAAGAGAAATTGAGTTCCACCTGAGTATTTACTTCCATCGGTCTGCACTAGATGTCAAATCACGGAGAGGGGTCTGTTTTCTGTGATAATCCCTAACCTGAGAGGAGAAAAGGTGCACTTAATTCATGGATGTTACTATGGCTATACTTGGGGAAAATGTGCATTTGTTTCCCTGTAAAATCCCCTATAAGTCATAAGGTCCTATTCTAGCCATACTCTTATGAGTATGCCTTTCCACGTTCCCCTGACAGCTGCACATGTTGACACAGCTTTTTCAGGCATCTCTGCCTTGCAGAAGGAATTAAGAGAAGTCCTCTGCATGAGGACTGCATGAGACATTTGCAATCAAATGCCATGTCAAGGCTGTCTATACCACAGCCTTATATGTGCTGTATGAAAGAACTCACCTTTGGAGGAGGATCCAGTTTTGGATCATCACTCAGACGGAGATATGCTGTCAGCCAAGTTGTTGCATGAAGAACTGTCTGCTATCCTTCTTGCTGCTTGGATTTGAAGAGAGCCCCTTGCTTCTAACTCACAATGTCTTGTGTGCAAGGTGCCTAGCATGATACGTGCTATTAAATAAAATTAACTGAAAAACAGTAAAATTAAGGTCATAGGTCACTTCAAGTCTCAAAATAATTTGGAAGCACATTATCAAAAATGGCTGGGTGAGGGGAGGTGCTGTTTGGTGAGAAATAAAAAGCATTATCTGAGGGGCATGCCTACCTTGAGAAATGTTTCTTAGCAAAATCACTTCTGTTTTTTTCCAGATCAGGAGCTGTGTTTTCTGTTGTCTAGAATGGTTATGAATGGGGAGTTAGGGCAAGCTAAACCCTTGGGTTAATACAACAGTTTGGAATTTGAGTTAAGCCTGTGGTACATCAGTGCCTTGATTTCTTAGAGGTCTACAAATGCCTCAGGTATGTGCTCTGGAAGTTCTAATGTACACCATGTTTTTCCTTTGCTTTTGTAGGTATGACTTAGGACTGTGCCAGGGATCCCCTTCATGGGGTTCTGGCATCTTCTAGATCATGCATCTGCCTCAAAGATATGGTAGACAGGGAGAAAACCTTCTTCTTGTGTTTCAGAATTCTGCAGACCTAAATGGGTAGCACTTCTGAAAACAGGTACTTTCCCTGAGATGTAACATACCATGTGGTATTCCTCATGAAGGAAATGCTCTGTTGTAAGCAGACTTCAGAAGGCTGTCACAACACTATTAATAAAATATACATTGTGGTTCTCTTCTGATCAGGATAAATTTAGAAGCTACTCAGGACATTAAAAAAAAAAATCTCCTTTTGTGCAGCCAGAGCAGGTATTTGAGGAAGAAGGAAATCAGTTTTGTTATTGATGCATTTCTCACAGGAGGCTGGTCACACAGTTGTCCTGGGAACTGGACGTGTTAGATTTTGTAGGTGGGTTGTGCTAACACATGAGATCAGGGAAAGCTCAATGTGCCTCGGGTAAGTCCCAAATCAGCTCAGAAGCCTGCTGCCAGTACCTGTTGAAGACTGGAAAATCCCAGTAAGTCACAAAAGGGCTTCTGGACATAATAGCTGAATTCAAGTTTCACAGACTGAGTAGATGAGCTTGTATACATGCTCCAGGGCTGAGCGACTGGTGTGTGTGAAGGACCTGTGTACTGGACCTGAAGAGCTGGAAATTATTTCTAGGGGTGCTCTAGAGCATTTGGATCATGGTACAGAGATACCTGTTGTCTTGCCTATGTTATTCAGTGTATTCATCAACCTAGGTGATGACACATCTGCCCCATCAGCAAAAGTGAGCATAAAGTAAGGGAAGTGCTTGATGAGTAAAGGGCAGAGTTTTCATCTGGAGAGGCCTTAGAGTAAAGGGCAGAGTTTTCATCTGGAGAGACCTTAATAAATATGAACATTCTGCCAAAAGGAGCTTTTTTAAAATGAAACGAGGGGATATTAGAGAAAATTCCAAAAGAAAAAACACAGCTTTTTTCACAGGCTTACAACGTTAGCATCCTCTTCCTTTTTTCTTTTTCTATGTATTTATCATCCTGTCTCTGTATGTATCATGCTGGCTGTGCAGTAGAACAGCAGTGAGCAAGTCTAAATAGATCACACTTAGAGATTTTGTGCTTTGCCTCCCTCCCTGTGGGTGCAGAAAGCTGAGACTCCTCTCTACTTGCAGACAGTGCTGGAAGAGTAAATGCCTTCCTGCACTCACTGGTTCTTTCTAGGGACTGACGTAAGAAAGAGTCTGTGGCTGCATCACAATGGAATCTCCAGTGCATGACAGGCAGCCTAAAAAAAGCCGTGCACCTGCCTTAACTGGGAGCGAGCCATGGACATGCTGGGAGAAGTAGCTCAGTCTTCATGCAAGCTATCACAGAAATGCTGGGAGTATGGAGAAAACAGCATTCCCATGAACCTGCACCTACTTCAAAAGCTCTTGGGTGTCAGTTTCCCTTGTAACTAGAAAGGCTGGTTTTTTGTTCAGACCTGTAACTTCATCTGAATAGTCACTACAGCACATCAGTGGTGAGTCAGATACTGTAAAATTCTTTACCAGGTGGCCTCTGGCATGTTGCTTGTTGGCACTGAGTTTACGACTGCAAATAATATAGAAAGAGCAATGATAACTACTTTGATAAAGGCTTTGATTCGGTTGCCTTGATTAGCAACGTACAGCATGGGAAGTGTAGAAAGAATGTTTCTGGCCTGCTGAAAGACACTAAGCCTAGCAAGCCAACCTTTAAGCACTGTGATGGCTCTGCTTAAGATTTGCTCTCCGCTAGTATTTGAACATGGCAAACAGCTGAATGTAGCCAACACAGAAAAGGCAGTATATTTGACCACTAAGCTCAACAGCTGGCATAATTTTCAAAAAACTTCAAGCCCCTTTTCTTGTTCCTACATTTGTGTGTTCCAATTCTAATTCTCTTCAAGGCTCTAACTCTAGGCTAGCCATGACTAGAAATCAGCCCAAAATGAGAATTGACCCACTGTCAGTCCACCTCATGTGGTATTCTGGACTCCTCACTAGCATTACATTTATTGTCTTGTTGCCAGATGGTGTGGATATGACTACACGCTGGCCATTTTAGAAGAACAAGTTTGGGGATAATTTTTTCCTTTAAAAAGTCAGGGAAAGTTCAAGGTGACTCTTCACTCTTGAAATTTGATGTGTATGTGTTCTCAAATCAGCATTTGCAATGTGGAGAACCACTGGGTAAGATCTGAAGAAGTTCAATAGCACACAGAAGTAAGCTTGTGACTAGCAACAAGATGTCTTTATTTATATGTTGGGAATTTCCTATAGGGATGCACTGGAAATCTTGGGGAGCTCTTCCTAGAACTGACAAAGATGGGGATGTCTGAAGTGTTCTGAGCATACCCATCATTTGGAACACAGTGCTAGTGTTACTGTCACCTGCTACTGTCCTGTAGTGCAGAATTCCCTACAGCCCATTAGAAATGAGGACATGTGCTCTGAACAGCTGTGCTCCTTCTTTAAAGTATGCTAGATGTAATGTTAGTTAGAAACCTCCTGGGCTTCAGCATCTATTTCAAGTTGTTTCTTACTTAATTAGAGATTTGGACAAGAGATTTCATTCAGCAATGATTTGAAGGAAATAAATCATCTAGGAAAAATTACAGAAGAGAACTTCTTCCTTAGCATTAAGTCTGATGTGCCTGAACTGAGACATGTTTTAAATAGTGCTGGATCTGCTTCCTTACCTTCTCTGTAAGCAAAGCAGTAGATCCCACGTGTGCTGTGAAACCAGATCAGTTTAGAAGCATGTCTAGTTGCCATGATGATCAGTACTTCTCTTCCTGTCTTCATAGAGCACTTCATATCCCATCAGTGGTTACAAGAAGATAAGGCCAGAATGTATAGAGCCTGGTTTCTTGTGTTGGGAGAAACTGTGCTGTGGTTGCTGTAACTAGATGCATAACTGGGCTGGAAACCAGTAGTGTGTAAAATTAATAGCATTTCTCTCTTTAAATATGTCTCCTCTCTTAGAAAGATTTAAGGCATTCTCTCTAATGTTTAATATTATATGTTTAATTTAATACTGGTTTTGTTTGTTGTTTTTTCCCCCCCCTGTGTCAGCACCCTCGTCTTGCTTTTATGATTTGATGTAGTCTGGAAATGGACTAAATGTGAAACTTGAATCACAGGCCTGAATATAAATTGAGTTCTTCCCTGTTTCTTTCTGCTTCTTCTCACTAAGACAAAGCTTATGCCCAAAATAAAGGAAACAAGATGTCCAGAACTTTAAGAAGACAGGTCAGCATCCTAGTAGACTAGCTGAGGGTACATGTAGAAGCAATATAACTTCATTCATGCAATTTACTTGCTCTCTATCTGAGTCTGGCCTATGTTCTTCCACGGAAAGCAAAATGAAGGAATGGATGCTTTGGTGGTTGGGAAAGAGAAACCAGTGAGCTTAAAATGCTGTTAATCCCTTGTCTGCATTCTGGAAGACTCATGTTGATAAAGAAGCAGGAGTTTCAAGCCACTTTGATCAAGAGCATTATTTTGACAAAGCCTATCTGCTTTCCTAGTACGAGCAACATCTGCAACGTATGAAAGTGCTTATTCCTTGGTGCCTACATGTCGTTTGAATGCAGCATTGCCTTTGCCATAGGGGGTTGTATTTCAGTTTCTTAGTATACTGCTTTGAGTCTGTGTCTGTTTTCACCTGCCAGTTACCACAGGTCTTCCCTCTACCACCTCAGATAAGTTTCAAGTTTTTAGGCTACTTAAGACCAGTAGTCCATTTAATATTGGACAGGAATTGCCTGTCACTTCAAGACAGCAGTGCTTCTGGCAGCAGTTTGAGAAGCACTGAGGTCTATGTGGTCTAAGAGGATCTGTGATTTTAGAACTCCAGCAGCTGTCTCTTGAGAAATACAAAAAAGAAAACTGTGACCCTTGAGTGAGAAGAATTCAGTAGTCTGAATTCAGTGGAAGGTTGGTATTCTTTTGGCTACAGAGGTGAAAGAGGTCCTTTTTTTCTCATTCCGTGTCTTGCTGGATTAAGCAACTTGCTGCTGCTCTGTTCAGGGTCCTTTTAATCTCTCTCCCATTTCATTTCTGCTCTCTTCTCCCCATCCCTACCCCCTAGTACCAGGTGTGTTGAATTTGAAGATGTCTCACTGCTCTAGTCATCTGGGATAGAAGAGATGAATTTCCTTTACTGCAAACGATTCCCTTAGGTAGAATATGCCTATGCATGAAGGCATGTGGCAGCTAAGGGATCCTCTCCCTGTTCTGTAAAGATTTGTGTGAGTTTTGCAAACCCTTTAACTGGGCGAAGTAAATTAAAAATGAAACTGTTTTGCATTTTCCCTTGAAAATCTGCAGACTGCAATTCCTTCTGATTTGGTCAGTGTTCCATCTGTCTTTCCATGCTTGGAAAGGGTTACATAAACAGAAATAAGAGGTTCATTGAATACAATGAAAAAAATAACTGAGGACAGTCAAATTGTGGAGAAGATTGCCTTCTGAGATTATGTAGTCTCCATCTTCGGAATCTTTCAAGACTGGACTGAGGAACCAGAACCTAAGTAATCTCGTCTGACCTCATAGCTAAACCCTGCTTTGAACAAGATGACTTCCTGAGATCTTGTTTAACCTGGCTTATCCTATGATCCTACAGCTAATCTGTGAAAGTGAGAAATGGCTGTGAGAATCCAGATATCCCAGACTAGCTTGCTGGAATTCATGTTTTTTTAGTCTCAGTCCATTTCCAGCTTTGACACCATGACAGTATGCTCCCAGTACTGATCTTTTTAAACTTTATCACTAGAAAGACCAGACAGGTGACTGTGAGGCATAAGGAGACAGCCTGCTGAAATGTATCTGAACAGGGGCTCATCCATAAATATCCCAGTTTTCTGGAGGTAACGCTAGATGGGCAGTATGCATGCTGAAAGCATGCTGTTGCAGCATGCAACAGAGAGTACAGTTCCTGACAGCTGCTCACTATCACTTCTTGGGAGGAAGGAGCAAAGGCTGAACAGATGGGCTTGTAGACTAGACTGGGCCTGTATATGCACTTCTGGACTCTGTTGGCAGGAATTCTGGGTGCTTTCCAGCTGGAAGTGTGATGGAAGTGTAGATGACTGATACCGCTGTGTCTGCCATGGCAAAGGAAGGAAGCACTCTAAACTCACTTTTCGGTCTGACTGGGAGGAGTGTCATTTTATTAGGCAGGGAGATATCAGAGGTACATCTTGCCAGCTTGTCAGTTCAACCCTCCATCTTCTCAAACTGGTCCCAATTCTATTGTCTTCTGCAACATAGCTCAAGAGGAGAATGGAAAGAATTTGTTACATGAAGAGTCAGCAGTGTGAGAGGTGTGGACTGTTGCTGATGAGCATTACAGAGATTTGTTAAATGGAGCTGGAAAAGTGATACTAAATGAAAAAATTGAGACTGGCACTTGGGACAAAAAATTGAGATAAAATTCCCTCGTTGCACTTGCATGCATCTTCAAAATTATGCTTTGTTTTCCTCTTCTCTTTCCTCTTATTTTTCGCGAAGAGGTACTCGGCCAAAGAAAATGTGAAAATGCTTAAGAGTAGCATTTTAATATGCAAGTCAGTGCCAGAATTACAATGCTGGGAATAGATATTTCTACCCAAACCTGGATTTATTTTTTTTTAAGACAGCTAGTGGACATGACATGTGCTGTGAAGTTAGAAGGAATTTCTACCCTTTCCCCAATTATCTGTGTTTGTCAAAGGTCCTGCAAGGCTCCTTTTTTTCCCCCTAAACTGGTGAGGATTTTTTTCTCAGAAGTACTTTCTCAATCATTCTTTCATATTATATTCTCTTTTACTCCAATCACTTTTGATTTTTTATCTGCACTGTAGAGAAGAGTTAAGTAAGCTCAAACAAGCTGGTACAGGAAGTGTTAGTTAAGCATGTGGTAAAGTAAACAGAGTAGTTCTTGGAGTGAACAAGGTACCCCTTCAGCTGTGCTGTTTCGTCATCTTTTTTGTGCTTAACTTGCTGGTAAATGAATAAAATTTTTGCCTCCTGGTTTTGCATCCAAACTCCAGAAGTCCCTGGTGGCAAAATATGAGTGAAAACTTCAGTAAACAGAGTCTGTTTCTGATATCAGCTGTAATGTAGTAGCTAAAACTTCTCCTGTGCCTTTTTCAGTTTTGTAATCCAAACCAGGTGTTTGCTTGTCCCTAAAAGTAAATGAGAGTTGAAGATTCAGCTAGTTCTGTGTCTGCTTTTGCCACGGAGACTGAACATCTCGCCACATCAGTTTACCAACATTACAACACTGGCTTCACAGCAGTGTCATAAAATGAACTTTAAACTTCGGTGGGAAGTGGTGAGAAACACAACTTTTGTGCTCTGTGCATTTTATGTAGGCTGGCAACAACATACAGCTTCTCTCCTTCTCTGGTTTCTGGCTATGAAGAACTCTGCTTGACAGTGCTCTTTTGGAGGAGCTCAAACATCTGTGCAAACTCAGCTGTTGATTACCATTCCAGCTGCTAAAATTGTTAGAGGCTATTGTCTGTGGGAGCAGCCTGCTCTTTCTGGCTGGGATCAGGTAAGCCTTGTCTGGTTTTGGCGTGTGTTGGTGTGCTGATATGTGCATTTATTTCTGTTATTCCTACTCAAGTAAAGACCTAGGAAGCCTGCATTGTGTTTCTGCTTTCTGGTGGACTGTACTGTGCTACTGTGACCGAATTCCTTGAATAATAACAACATGTGCAGAAAGGAGATGGAAATATTCAGCCTTCATCGGAGTTTGTTCCTGGTTCTGCCTTGTTCAGTTCCATATGTTGATGGCTTGGAGTGGGAGAGTTCACGTATATTTTGGTTTTATGAAGCAGGATGAAGGCATGCAAAACTGATCCTGTTGCAGGTCAGACTAGCAATTAAGAACAACCCAGGTAAACCTAGGGAAATGAGGCTTGCCTGAAGGAACTCTGGGCATGCTCTCAGTTTTGAATTCATTTTCTGTGGAGTGGGTAATTTGAAAATCTGCATGATGACGCAGTGGATTTTGTGGCTCTTGTGTGGTTCTAGCTCATGTCTCTTGTATGGTCTGTCAAACAGTCCTGCTTGCCTGGGATGGGCTGCAAGGCAGAAAAATGTGATGACACAGCTTGAGCCCTTGTGAGCTTTTCCTAAGCAAGTAATGCAGCTTGAAATTGTCTAGAAGCTGTCTGTGCTGCTGCCTCAAATAAAATAGAAAGGGAAGAGGGAGACAGTTTTAAAAAAAGGTGATGTCTTTCAGATATACCCTTGATTTTGTACATAAAGCACTTACTATTGCCCTTGACTTTGGCTGTGAGTTCTGCTGCCACTGAGAAAACTTGGGATCATGGTAGCATGTCAACAAAGTCTCTCTTAACCATATTTTAGAGGCTCTTTTTTTATCCTTCTTTAAAAGCAAATAAAATACCCAGCAAAAAACACAGCTTTCCACAGTTGTCTCCTTGGGTGTGGTTTTGCACATTGAAAATATTTGTATGCCCACTGCTTAGTGGTTTAGAGATGCATATTGGAAATGAGAGTGTAACTGGAAAAATTACCAGAAAGTATTGACTCAGTTATATGCATCAGGATCATGTCTGTAATGGATTTTTATAGCATGACATTTTCTGACTTGATCCAAGTGGAAAATGTCAAATATTACTCTCCAGAATTAGTGATACTTCTTTTGCAAGAAGTGAAAAAGTACTGATTTATGGTGTTTCTGCATGACTGTCATTTGCTGTCTTAAAGGGTCGGTTTTTAATGATCCTGTGCTGAATGCTAACCAGATTTATTTGCTGTTGTTACGTATCTGTTAAAGTACAAATGCTCTTGAGTGATGATGTGTCCGAGGGGAAAAACCAACACCGTGTAACTAACTTACTACTCTGCAAGTGGGCTTTCAGCTAAGAGTTGGCATCTATTCAGGGTTTGTCTGAGCAGTATAATAACTACAGACAAAGCTGCAAACAGATGCAAGGTACTGATTATTAGCAGCCGCACAGCTCAGCGTGTAGTATTTGAAATCCTAAAAATTCTATACACAAGCTTCTCCTCCCATCAATCTCTTGCTGACCTAGCTGACTCAATGAGTAAAGAGATCATAGGCCAAAGGGGATAAGTTGAAATATTTTCCCAATAATTTCAATGTTTATATCCCTGTCACTTTTTCTGTGCTGTCAGCTGTCTTTTACTGCATGCAAAGCCTTGTAATGTGATGAGTAAAATCTATGGCTGTGTGTAATGACAACTGAGCAGCTATATTGGTCTAATCATGTGAAGGTTGTAGATCATCTTTTGTGCCCTACATTCATGATCCTCGCTGTATGCATGTGCAGGACTGTGCTGGACTTAGAGTTTACATTGGAGTTTAGTATTTGGAGTTATATCTGAAAGCTTTTACATCCAAGAGGTGGTGATTAGTCTTCATTAGGTATTTAGATGCCGATCAGAGTTCCTAGATGGTGCAGGTAACTCATCTTGAGTGACAGAACAGAAAGATTGCAACTAGGACAACACTTCCCTCAGGGAAAGCATGTAAAAGTAGGCAAAATTGCAAATGATCGCTGTGGCAAATAATCACTGTGGCTGTTCCTTGTAAAGAACAGTAAAAAAACCACATGCTGTGTGGCTTTTAAGTCCCACCAAAGGAGCAAACAGTGCTGATAGTGCCTGCTCTTTCTGGAATCCTGGTCAGGGAAAGATCTCTTGTAAATTCATCAGATACCACTTCCAAAGGTTTGACTTCTCTTTGTTTTCTTAGCATTTTTCTTAAAAAAAAAAATTACTAACAAAGATTAAATAATGGGCATTAGTAATTAGGGAAATTTCAGGCTGTTTAGAGCTGGCAGTTGGGGGTTTTTTGGGTTTGTTTTTTATTGGCTGGTTGGTTTTGGTTTTTTAAATCATAGTGACACAATAATTCAGAGGCTGGATGTTTCATTAAAAACAATATACAGTTTACATTTCTGTGTTCCTTTTAACCATATAGCCACCATGTCTATGGAATAAATCTACTACAGGAGTTTTTAAGCAGCAGTTCTTCTCTCTGCCTTGTACTCTCTGTGGGGAATGCAGGTGCCTAAAAGAAGATAAGAACATATCTCATATGGCTGAACACATCCAATCTGTCTTTGTTAAATCAGTTATGGCATTTCTTCTGGCTACATGAGTCTGCTGCCTCACTCTGTCATACAAGTTGTACCTGTAGGCAACTTCTTCCCCACTATATGTATCATAGGGCATAGTGGGGAGAAAGTCTGGAGAGAGGCCTCTATCCACTTACCTTTCTTCTCTGCCCTCTCCCCATCCTTAGTAATGCCATGTTCAAAGTTAGTTACATGCAGAAAAGATAACTCCCCTCTGCATAATTCTCATTGAATTTAAGCCTCCAGCTGTTGGGAAATAATTGCATGCTTTGTCTTGGTCCTGTAAACTCACTTTTACTCACATCTAGTTATTCCTTGCAATATTGTCCTGAATATGTAAATGTGTATAAATATTTATACTCACTAAAGAATCATTTTGATCAGTGCTTATCTCATTTGATTCTTTTCAGTTAGCTTTCAGCAAGCAGAGACTTTCACAGGCAGACATGATTCAAGAAGATATCTTCCTTCTGTGTAAGTGTTGAATGGCATTTACACTATGAATGGGTTCTTCTTGCACTCCTTTCCCCTCTCTAGGTGATTCCTGTGAAGGTGAGATACTGTGTTCCTGAAGAGAGCTAACAAGGCCATTGGGAGCATCAGTAGCAGTCATGAGTCACAAGACTGATCTAACTTCAGGAAATAGTCATATTTGCTACAAGCTTCTCTGGAGAGTTTTAACATCTTTAAAATAGGCATGACTTTGGTGTTACAGTCACTTTCAAGGAGAATTGATTCTGTTCGTGCTAATCTTAAGCCTTTTGGGGCACTGTAGTTTGTGTCACAGGCTGATGAGAACCATTGTACTAACTGGTGTACATGAAAATACCAGCACTGCCCTCTGTTTCCCAGAGGGCTTCCATCCCCTCTTATCACAAGCTCTTTTACACAGCTCAGAAGCTTCATATTGTGGAATGAGGATCTCAAATTTTGGTTGAGCTAAGGTCTCTGTTTTGAGTTGTTGCCACTTGAATTGCTCCATTTAGCCTATGGAATAATGATCCGTGAACCCCAAAGGTCAGTGATCCTGATCAGAAAGATCAAGAAAAACCTGTGAGCTAACCATGGATCTGGCAACAGCACTATGATGCAGGTGGCTGGTAGCAGCATCTGGAGTTGGCTCTTGGCCAGGCAGCAATAAATGTACAGTCTGGTGAAGATTACTTGAATTCTCTTTCCCCTTGCCTTAAATAAAAAGGGCATCCCTAATTCTCTTTTGTGCCTTACTGAGAAATGTGTATGGAGTAAGTAGGTAAGCAGCCTCAAAGCACTTCCAAAAGGCGAAGTCTGCAAAAATTTAGAATTTTAAGATGGCAGTTAGAGTGTTTAATCACTGCTTATTTAACAGACAATTAGGTGTTGAGGGGGAAGACTTTAGAATACCTTCAGAAGAGAAAAGACATTTTTTTTTTTATTTCTTTGCTGTGCCATAAGACAAATATGTCTCCAAGGACAAGTTTGACATCCTTTAGAAGCTGTACTGCTGTTCTTCCAGGCCACCAGGATTTAGGGTTTTTTTCCATGTGCTTTGTTTTCTTAATCAACCTCCTTCAACTCCACCAACTCCCACCCCTCCTTTTCCCCTCCCCTCCCATAAAGACAAATGTGTGCTTCCTGTCTTCTTGGGCAGGGTACGGTTGCTTGTTTGTTTTAATTCAGTATGTACCTTCTGTGGAAAATATTAATGGTTTTTATTTCTGGTTTATTGATACTTATCACAAATAAGCCTACCCCTGCTCTGACTGGCCTAATAACTTTTCTTTATCAGGGCTGTTGGAATGTAAAGTTGCTTTGAATGCTTCTTCCTGGGGTAATGAGTCATACTTGGACTTCAGTAGTACTTCCAGCATGATTCAGGCCATTTGAAGACATTGCTTTTCACATCAAGGGGTTATGCCAAGCCTTCACATCGAGGCAGGGGAGCAAATATCAGCTGTTTGTTCCTGGAAAGTGGCTCACTTCTGAGTCACTTGGCTTCTGTTCAGAAGAAAAGATGAGGGAAGGTCTTCTCATATCCAGCTTTTCCTGCAGCAAAATCTGGAATCGTCACCGTTCGGCAGCAGTTGCTGCAGTCTCAAAGCAGAACAGCCCTCCCTGCCATTGCAACATTATTGGTGTTCCCTTGTGTCCCAGCAGTTGGAGGCATCCAGCTGGCTCTGGAAGCAGAGTAGAAAGCAATTTGATTTCTGGGGGCCTGAGGTGAAATTTGAGCAGAGGTAAAACTTAGCTTCTCTTATGAATAGACTTTGCAGTAATACAGTGAGAATTCCATACAATGAGTCCTAAAATATTTCCAGATTATCTTTCCAGAGTGGATGTGAAAAGAAACATTAATGGTGAGGCTTGGATTAAGTAAGCAGTTGGCTAATTATTTTGACCTGTTTATGTGGAAATGGATTCAATGGAAGCAAATGTTCTTGTGTCAGGGTAATATTCGCATTAGTATCTGTCTTACGCTTCTGGAAAACTGGCAAATTATTGGTTGATGTGCTGCTTACCCATGCACCTGGAGCAAACAACTCACTGCCATTTAATGTGATTACTTGCCAGTTCAGTGGTTTTCCACTGGAAATCTCAAGAGCAGAACACATGGAAAGTAGAGGCTTGGGCCACTACAGAAAAGCCTGTTCCTTAAAAGGAAGAACTCGTGCAGATGTGACTTGGTTTTCTGTGATCAGATGTGACATTCACCTGCTAGAGATTGCCAGGCTGTCAGGATAATGTTGGAGAAGGATACATCAGATATTCATCAGTACCTCTCAGTGTGAACCTGATAATTTTCAAGTTTCTTTCTGCTACCACTTATAATTTCTTGTTTTCAATGGCAGATCAGAATACAAGGAACACAAGTTGCTGTTGTCAAGAACAGGCTTTGTTCTTGAGTTATGTTTTCAGGTACTTTTGAATATGGTGTTCTTGTTTTCCCAGACTTATCCATAGAAAGCTGGTGTGCTTATAGCAGGTCCTCCAAACGCTTTGCAGACTGCCCTTCTGGGGCTTTTGAATATAAAATGTTTGAACCCACATTCCAAAAGTTCTGCTCTGACTATTCTAGTTGAAGATAGGTTAGCCTGTTCTCTCACTGCTGAAGGGCTCCCTCTCCCTGTGGGGCATTTTGTCTACACAGGAGAACAAGATGCAAGACGTGGACTCTTGCAGGATATTGGTGTTTGCTTGCTTGCTTTAATTAAATATCCATATCTTTCTGATGATGTGTTAGGTCTGTGTGCCTTGAAAACTTGTGTGAGTTCCAGATAAAGTTGCTTCACTGCTAAGACCCTTGCCACTGGAATTACCTGGTAGATTTGAGTGATGCAAATGTACTCAATGAGAATAGTATCACAGTGGTATTCGCTGTAGGTTGGTTATAGTTTTGTGTGTAGTTAACAGCAGGTTGTGCTTTTTATTTGGTTAGTGGGAAACTAAATCCAGATCACTAGGATTGAAGCTGTTTAAAATGCTGACTTCGGGGAAGAGAGCAGAAGAGAAGCAACCATCTGGAGGAGACCTGTGGTCTGAATGCAGAGATAGGAGGACAGAAATTCTTAAAGCTGACAGCTTGACAGCTGTGCGCTGTACAGTCTTACTCCAGCATAGTGTTTACATGCTAATGGGTGTTAAATGAATGAATGAAAAATCTGCTGGGCTTCCTTCAAATAGCTGTATATCTGAAAAACCTTAAGTGCACGCAAAAGTGGCCTTTAAAAATCATTATATTTACATTAAAGGGTTTCTATCAACAGCCGCTTGTTGAGGTTAGTAATGTTTTCGAGTATTTTGTCCAATGCTTTAGGAAATCGAGTGAAGCTTTATTCAGCATTATGGCCAGTTTAAACTCTGTAGTGGGTGGTGTAATTGAATGGAAATGGGTGCAACTAAGTGTGCTTTGTAAAATCCCATCAGTAGGATTCTGTTATCTGTCCTGAGTGCTGTTCTTAGACTTATCAGGTACAGAGGGTGTGGATAGCCCTTGTACTTTGCTTAGAACACAATTTCAGTGCTAGATTTCTGAAAGTTCACAGTACTGTTTCCAGCATGTTACCTTCACAATCAGATTTGTCTTACTAGGATAGGGCTGTTAGCTAAGATAAAGCACCTGAGGAGGTGGTAGGACTGTAATATTAAATCCTGGACCAGTCTTGAAAGCTGTAGCTGAGATGGAGATGGGTTTGGCTTATCTCATTTTC
The DNA here is from genome assembly GCF_001715985.3 of Manacus vitellinus. Taxonomy (NCBI): domain Eukaryota; kingdom Metazoa; phylum Chordata; class Aves; order Passeriformes; family Pipridae; genus Manacus; species Manacus vitellinus. The sequence continues at coordinate 14,298,783 of NW_021940917.1, forward strand.
ACTGGACACGTGTGGGTCAGTACACTTTGAAATCTGACATAATGGTGAGTCATAACAGCTTTATCGTGCTGCTCTTGATTAATCTATAAGTTAATGTGACTGTACCCAATTACGTTGTAGATCTCTCTTTTTTTCCAGTGGGGCATCCATAAAGTACTGTTTGCTTTCAGAGTGATAAAGAAGCACCTATGTCTGTGTTACCACCGATGCTGTGATTTGTTGCATGTAAAATATTTAAAAGAAATTTTAAACAAAATGTTTAAAAGAAAAAAGTTATTCTATGTTTCCCAACAGAATAGTAGAGTAGGTTGAAAAAAACCCAGGGAATTAATACAGCTTAGTGCTTTTGTCTCCTGCAGATTAAGACTCTTTCTGCATACTGGATGTAGGCAAGCACAGTGTGCCCCTACTGTGTGGTGCAGGAACCTGGCTTTGATTCCCAACCTACCCAACAGAATCTAGCTCATTGTTTTTCACCAGATAGGAAAACAAAAACTCTTGCAAGTGCTTAACTTCAGGGAATCTTTCTGTGTCTGACATTTCCTTACACAACTGTGGCAGGAGGATTCCTGCATTTTGCTTGTCTTGTGTTTCATCAAAAGAAATGTTGCAAAGGGGATGTAAAATGGCAGTGAGTTTACTACTGCCTGGTGACACAGATGTACTTGATTTGGGAAAATGGGATTTTATGTTATCAGAACTTCCTTTTAAGAGTGCAGCTACACTGACCTCTTGTTACTGCATGTATGAATGGAGGAAATATCTATTGGTATCATTACAGAATAATCTGGTTGTTTTGTTGTCTGTCAAATCCTTTTGGAAAGCAAGCTGTAGAAGCTCACCTAATGGATTTTGTAAGCAAGTAGTAATGTGTTCAATGTTTCCTTTTGTTGTCTTCCTAGTTGTTCTATTTTCTTGATGATCCCCTCATTCTCTCCACACTCCCATCAGGAATACGGTGCACCTATGACTAATGCTCTTATATTATTTAGGGCTATTAAGGCATTTAGTGTGGCTGCTGGAAAGGTTACCATGAGGTTACTTGCTTATCCATTGGAGCTCTGTTCTATATGTGAGTGTCAGAATTGTTCACTGAATGGGAAGAGAAATGTCAAGTTGAGTCTTGTATCTCATAATCTTCTCTCAGTTCCTGTACCTTACTGGTCAGGTTTTTGATTTTACACAGGAGCCCAAACTTCTGGAGCCTAATTCTGTCATAACTTCTAATCTGTGAGAATAAGAATTTTTTGTGGGAGTCTTCCAGCCTGCTAGCAAAATTAGTGCTTTCAAAACTTCGGTTGTTTCTCCTTCTAATGGCTATGAACTTAATGCGCATAATTCTATAAAAATATACTTCACCAGTAGTAAGAATTCAAATTATACAATTGATAAAAGTGAAAAATATTTTTAAAAATTAAATTAACAGAGTTTTGGATTTTTAGTCATTCCAGTGACTGTTGTAGCCCTTAGAGCTGTCATTATTACAGACTGTTTGAAAACCATGAGAAATGCTTCATCACAAATGTTCTGTTGTCTTCCACTATCTGATTCTTAAATATCAAGTGTACACTGACATATCAGTGTGTATAATTCTAAAACTGCTTCTGGTACAGATTCAGCTGTGCTGTGACTTATGGAAAGGAACTTTTTCTGATTTAACTTTTAGTAAAATTACTTTTATTTACACATACTCTTCAAGATGAACTTTCAAACATATTTATAGGAAGCTTTATAAAAGAGATGCTGTATAAACGTGTGTATAAGTGTATGTGTGTAAACACATATAGTTTTGTATATACGTGTATATATTGTTCTTCCACTTCACTCTCTGTAGGTTTTAGTTTTTTCTAGAAAAAAATTTCTACTTTAGGATCAAATATTTGTAATTTTTCTAATTGTGGTCCCTGAACATGAATCACCTTCTGTTTCCCAGTAAACTTTCTGTGCAGTCTGATGCTTTGATCCTCTGGGTAAAAGACAAATGTTGATCAAGGAATCCTGTACTGAAATGTACTCACACAAAAGGAGCCAGTAGCCTAATTGTGTTTGGCACACAGGTTTGTGTTTGGCACCTATAATTGATTTGGTAGGATCATGGCTTCTGTTCTACAGAAATGCACATTTCTTTTTGGCTTCATGGTACTGAAAGACAAACAGATACATGCCACATTCCTGACTTTAGAAGAAATAAAATGTTTATCTTTCTGGTCCAGGAATATTCTAGAGAGTATCAGCTGTGAATTCTTTCTAATACAGTTTTTTCTCAGAGCAACATTTTTTCTTGAGCAAAATTCTTTTCAAATAAGAGCTGAAATACAAGGACTGTGGTTTTTTAAAAGCTTTAAAGCCTTTTTTTCAAATAAGCTGCCCTTTAAAGATGGCATTTTGTAGGTTTTGCTTGTATTGAAAGAGGGTAATGTGGCTGTTCATAACTAGGAATTAGCAGGACCTATCTTGCTTGTATTTGCATCATCAGTTTTGGTGTATATCTCTTCTCATTTACTGTATTTGTAATGTATAAACTAAATATTTTTTCCCAAGGAATTGCACTGTCATTTTGCAGACTTTTACAGTACTTTGAAGTGGTTTGGAGAAATGACTTGGTTATAATGTTCTGCTGATAGATTAATTGATGAATGACTTTTGTTACACTAACGGAGAGAACTGCTCTAAATCTTTACTTCATTTGTGGGTTAAAAAGTTCTCAGACTGAGTCTTTTTTTTTTTTTTGTAACTTTGCAATTTTCTACAATTATTGACATTCCTACTTTGTCCTTGCAGTGGTAAATATAATCACAGAACATCTGAGGTTGAAAGGGACCTCTTAATATCATCTAACAAAAAGCCCTGTTCAAGCAGAGTCAGCTCGAGTAGGTTGCCCACAGCTGTGTCCAGTCATATATTGATTATTTCCACAAGTAGAGATCTCACAGCTTCTCTAGGCAACCTATGTCATGAAGTGTTTGACTGTTATTACAGTTAAAAAATGTTTTCCTGTGTTCAGATGGAATTGCATGTATTTTGACTTGTGCTTACAGCATCTGGTCCTGTCACTGGGCACTGCCAGTAAAAGTCTGTTTCTATCTCCCCTCTCTTCCATCAGGTATTTATATGCATTGATAATGTCCCCACTAAGAGTTATTTTCTGCTGGCTAACCAGTCTCAGGTCTCTCATCCTCTCCTTGTGTGAAAAGTGCTCCAGTCCCATTATCAAGCTTCATGGCCTTTTGCTGAAATTTGCTGCAGTCTTTCTATGTCTTTCTTGTGCTGGGGACATGAGAAACGGACCCAGCAGTCCAGTTGTGGCCCCACCAATGCTGAGTAGAGGGGAAGAATCACATCCCTTGATCTGCTTTCAAAATTCCTAATTCCAGGTTAGCATTGTCCCTCTTTATCCATGAGGGTGCGTTGCTGGCTCATGTTCAACCTGCTGTCATACAGGACCCCAGTGCTCTTCTCTGCTGAGCGGCTTTCCAGCCTGTTAGCCCGCAGTTTTCCAGAGTTTCCAGGTCCCTCTGAAATGGTAGCACAGCCATCTGGCCTATCACCCACTCCACCCAGTTTTGTATCGGGGATGTGGTGACTGTGGCTGCCTTTCCCTAGCCCAGGCTCTGCAAACTCCAAAGAAAGGAGACCCCTCCCGAGACCCACCTGGTGACCTGTTCCAGGGCTGCACTACACACCAGGGGAGGAAGGTTCCTGCAACATACCGCTTGGAACTCTTGAGCTACATTTTATATCTGTTTCTCCTTGTTGTATCTACTGACTCTGCCCTAGAAGGGTTTGATTCTGACTGCTTTTCGGGCAACTGAGAGCTGCTGTTAAATCCCCTTAATGTGAGCTAAGCAGTAGTTACCAATGCTTTTGCTTAGTGTCCTTACTCTAGTCCTAGTTAATTTTTTGCTGATACTCTGTAGGCATAAATGCAATTATTTTTTTTTTATCAGCATGTATAATTATACTGTGAGATTTATTTTTTTATGATCTTTTTAGCTTCAAATTGTACTTCAGAACAATCTCTTTACAAAAATTTCAGTGTTCTTGGGGACTTACGTACAGTTGCTTCCAAGTGTGCTTTATACAGGCCAACAGGGTTTGTGTGCTTCCTGCAGTCTAGCTCTGGACAAGCTGGGAAATGTTGTTGGAGGCATGAGACTGTGCTGTGGTTGTTAGCTGGAGCAAACTTTTGCTTCCAGCCAGCTACCAATGTAGAGGTAGAATTTAGAAGTCTTGTACAAGCTTGTCATCTCTATAATTATGTGGCTGTTAAGAAATGGGTGGAAGTTGAATGCTCTAAAATTATAGACTATAATGATAAGACATGGTTAGTAGTGATTCTGATGCAATTTTCCTTCTTGCCAACAGAGTTTCAACAGCAGGAAGGCATGAAGTCCCATCAGAAAAACATGCAGCTCTATGACACACCCTATGAACCAGAAGGCAGTGGTGTGGAATCTGATTCTGAAAGTGTGGTGAGTCACCGTTTACGAGAAAGCAAATTGCCACAGGATGACGACAGGCCTGCAGATGAGTATGATCAGCCGTGGGAGTGGAACAAAGTCACCATCCCAGCTTTGGCAGGTAGGATTTCCTAGATCCCAACCACAAAATTCTCTCACACTTATAGCATATACACTTGCCTTTGGGAGAAATCAAGTACTTTTTGCAAGCTCTTTTTGGCATGTGTGTGTCTGTAGAAATGTCTGAAAAGCAGGTGTGGGCAGTCTCAAATCTTTACCTGCTGCAGAAGTATGGAACACTGCACTTTGTTTGGTGCTTCAGCTGACCTGTTTTCAATCATCTTTAACACTTGGTTCATGTTACAAAAACTTTTGATTCTCTCACTCCTTGTCTCTACCCCCATTTTTGACTCTATGACAAGGACATTACCTTACCAGGTCCTGAAATTGTGGAGCAATTCTTAAAGGGACAGTGTGATGATAGTGTTGGGGATGAAGAGGGAAGAAAAGAGATCAGGCTCTGTGAGGGAGCATGGAAGAAGCCTGAGAGCAATGATTACTAAGTAGTCAGTGTGTATTTACCCTGGGTAAATCCTGCTTGACAAACCTGTTTGCTTTCAGTATTAAAACTACTAGATCTGTTAATGGAAAGGAGCAGTAGGTGTCATCTAGGTTGACTTCAGCTTTCAGCATGGTGTGCTGTGGCATCAACTGTGTTTGGAATATTATAGCCTATATGGGAGGACTAGTAGATTTGTGAAAACTGATTAGAGTCATTGACCTCAAAGGGTAGTGCTTGGTGATTCATACTCTTCCTGGAGTCTTGTTACGAGTGTGATTCCTCAGAGGATATGTTCTGGAACCCTTCCTGTTCAGCACACTTATCAGTAACCCAGAGCAGAAAGAAGAAATGCCCCTTATGAACTTTGGGATAGTAACCAAGGGAGGGGGAGGGCGTGAGTGTGCAAAGCTGCCAGAGGGATGTGAACAGGCTGCAGAAATAGGCTGGCAACAAGCTTACAAAATTCCAACCAGAACAAACCAAAAGACTTGCATCTGGAACAGACTAACCCCTTGCAGTGACAAGGACCTAGAACTGGCTGATTTGCTGGAATACAACTTTGCTACAAGGTGCTTAAGAAGTCCTGAGGGAAAGTGGGCTAAATACGGCTAGCAGTGCTCTTCACCTGGTGGTGAAGGCTGGGAGCATCCTGGCTTGTGTGAACAGGAGCAAGCCAGTCTATCAAGCAAAGTGACTGTTCCTCTTTAATTCACACTTCCTGGACATTGTGTAATGGTGTGTCCAGTATTCTGATACTAGAAGGATGTTATAAATGTTGTCAGCAGAGAGCAACCAAAATGACAGGAAACTGCAGCACGTGACAACATGTGTGAGGAGATGCTGAGAGAACTGGGCCTGTTTGGCCTGAAGAAGAGAAGACTTTGGATGAGACATAATGGGAACTTTCCAGTACATAGGAGGAGATCCTCAAGAAGATGGAACCAGTTTCTTCACAGGTGTGTGATGGGAAGATGAGACATAGGATGAATCAGGAGGGGTTCTGACTCAATACAGGAAATAATTTTCTCTTCAAGAACAGTTAAGCATTGGAACCAGTTGTCCAAGGAGCTCTTGCAATCTCCATCTTCAGATGTTTTCGTACTGTGTGAAACAGTGATTGGATAAACAACCTGATCCGATCGCACAGCAGACTCTACCACCTGAATTATCTGTGATTTTGCAATTCTATGTGTCAAGATGTTGCTGTGTTACAGAAATGGGAAGTGACTTCCCTTCATAGCTGTACAGGGCTAGTGTTCTGTAAGCAGAGCCTGTTGTGATAGTACCCTTCTTGGTACTATCAGGTTTCTGACCTGATTCCCTAATAGGTAGGTGGATATGGTTGGCAGAAATATGTTTCTCTTCTAACACAACAGGGTAGAGCAATGGCCTGTTGTTGTGAGAGTGATTCTACCTCTCTTCCTCATTTCTTCTTACATTTTTAGATTGTGGTTGATTTGTGTTTGTTTCCAAGCCAACTGATGTCTGCATTATCCATCCTGTGAAATGTGCATGGGAACAAGAGACACACAGATGAACCTGAACAAAATACTTAAAAAGAAACCTCTTGCTTAACATCCCCTTTCCTCTTGTTGGGCTCCTATGGAACAGAAGAGGTCAAAGAAAACTGATTTGTGCTTCCTAGCAACATGGTCTGCTCTGGCATGTGAGCTGATAATAATCTTGTGGAGCTACAGGCTCAGTGACTTTCTCATTAAGCATATGCTAATAGATCTTTTGAACCTGGATCTAAAGCAGCATCCAATTTTGCTGGATGCTTTACAGGTAAAGAAGTCTCTTTCTCTAAAGAGCATGAACTCCAACACAATAGTCTAACCTGCTCATGTGGCTTGCAGTTCTGCTCCTGAGGTCTGGCTGGTGGAAACAGGCTTTGGTTTAGGCTTGTCTGAGCTGACTCATCCCATTTGCTGGACCGATTAAAACGCTTGCAAGGCTTGTGCTGGGAGACTTCCTGGCTGTGAGATCCTGGCTGTAATTTGGGATATCTGGTGTATATCAAGATAGGCTAATCAACAGAGATGGGTATCACTAGGTTTCCAGTGCCATAATGGCTGTCTTGCAGATGTCTGTCGTGTGTGTGAAGCCCTGTGCTTTGGGTTCATACTATGGCATTCAGTAGACATTTCTGTGCCTTTTTGTGTGTCCCTGTGGTGACAGCAGTACTGTCTTTGCCTAGAGCATATATGCAGCCTCGTATCCTGACAGGTGAGCGAGTGGCTCTGAGCTTCCCACACAAGAACAGTGATTGTGTGCTACCTAGAAGTAATTTTCCTTTCAAAAACCAGCAACTTCATACCTTAAAAACACTGAGATACAAACTGTGGGACCAGTACATGTCTGTCTCCAGTAAGATCACGCTTCACAGATTTTTCAATTAGTAATACAGCAGACACAGAAATGGGATTATTAGTTTTAAAAATTATTGTCTTAAAGAGTCTTCTGTGTGTGTATGTAAATCTTAGACGTTATTTTTCATGTGTTGTTCATATTATATGAAATGGATAATTTTTAGTTCATTCAGAACTTAAGCTCTGTACTCCCCTTCATGCCCACTTTTTTGGTCTTTAACAGGTAAATTCTTAAATAGGGGTTTTTTTAGTTGTTTTGAAAAAAAGAATCTTAATTTTGTGAATTCTTTTCTTGATATTTGCTTTTTAGTTTGTGTACATGTAACTGTAAATTAACAAGGTCAGTCCAATATGAGATTTTATGACCAGTCTATGTGTAAATATTCTTCTAAGCATTATGTAGTTAACTCTTATGAGAGCACATAGAACAAAACACTGCTTTACAAAAGTAATAGACTAAAAGTAATAGACTAAAATATGGTTGGATTCCTTATTGGTTCAGCATGTAGCATTTTTATTTAAAATAAGAAGAGTAAACAACTTTTGAGATTAAATAGATTTCTTTGATTGCATCTGCCATTCATTATAACGTAGTTTATCTTAGGTACCTGGTTATTTGTTACAAAGGAGTGTGTAGGGATTGACTGCAACCATAGTTTCAAGCTGCTGTTTCATCTGGTGTCTCTACGTTTAAGTCCTAGGAGTTATAGATGTCTAAAATAAGGAAAGAGGAGGTCCAACTTGAAACAGTGGAAAGTTTGCAATGGAGAAGTATTGACCCACTGCTGAGATATATGAAGTACTCTTCTGATTTATTCTGTGGTTCTATAATGTAGCTACCTGATGTACCTAGACCAGGTGGGGTTCTTTTTAGTTCTTAGCTGAGGTGGATTTCTCTGAAAAGCACAATGTTGGTCTAAGTGGTTTTATAAATTCTGATAGTGGGCAAGTCCCACTTTACAGGCTCACAACTACCATCCCCTGACTACTTGGAGTTGTGGAGGTCCTGAAGGTACCCTCTGCTAAAAATTTTCTATTTTGAGAAGTTCATCTGAAGGGAACAACAGATATTTGTGATGTGAAGTGCAGACAGATTTGTGCAGCACATGTTTTTGATTTGTTAGGTGATCTCAGAAACAAACCAAAGTGGCAAGCAACACTGGACTTATCATGAAGTTAATTACTCATGCAAGTCTTTTAAGGAAAACATTTGTTCCTCTGCCGTGATTTCAGGATTTATTGCTGAAGTACAGCTAAAACCTATTTATCTCCAACCTGTAGTTGAAAAAGTAGAATGTAAGTGTGCACAGGCTATGAAATATGCTCAGCTTGAGGAGAGTATATCTGACTCCTAAGCATGGAGCTGATGTCATGCTGACACTGTAGATGAAGCAAGCTATGTGTAGCCCAGGGACTTCTGAAGTGCTGAAAGATGCATCTCTGTGTAGCAGAGCTGGAATGTGGCATTTTGACTGTCTGCAGCTTGAGTTCCTTCAAAAACAAATTTAATTTTGTTTTACTGGAAGCTGTACAGCTGAAGCTAGATGTGTGTTTGGCTCTTCTGGGAAGAGGGCAGGTCTTGATAGAACTCCTGCTGAGCTGGGCAGACTGGTTTGCCCAGAAGAGTTGAGGTTGGCAAAGTAACAGGAATAAAGTAGCTTTCAGGTACACAAGTCTGGCTAGAAAAGGGGATGACTAACACCAGGGAGACCCCGATGGCTAGATGGAAGATAACATGGGCACTGAAGAGCCCATTCAGGCATATCAGGCTGACACTGGCTTCCATTTGAGTTTATGAGAAACCTGACTTCTTGGACTGCCGGGAGGGGAATAGCAAACCTCTGGATAAACAAAATGCATGTGAAGTCTGTAAAGCCCGTCTGCCTTAAAAAATATATGGGCCTATGCTATGAAGAGGGCCATTTGGTAGTAGTTTCCAGCACTGATCATGGACTGCTTCTTGAAGGGGAATCTGTAGATGCCAGACTTGGGTCTCCTCTGCTGGCTACTAAAGCACGGGGGAGTTCTGGCATGCCACCACCCCTGGGGTATGGCACCAGATACAGGGCAGTGGAAGAGAGGCCACACAGAGAATGGGGAAGTGTCAGGTGTGCAGGTATTCTGTAACTGAAATGGCTGTGATAAACAGAATTACTGTAGCAATAAAGAACTACACTGCCAGTTCTATGGAATTAGGCTTCTGAACCTTCATTGTGTATACAGTAGGTTTTAAGAGGGGATTTATAGCAGCCAAAACTCAGACCTGATAACAAGATTGTATCTCACTTGTTGGTTTAATCTGCTTGGTTATCCCTTCAAGGCTGCTTCTTCCTGACAAATTAATTCACAACAACAAAACAAACAAACAAAAAAGCAAACCCCCCAAAAAAACCCAAACTAACCAACCAAAAAAAACCCCCCAAACAACAACAACAACAACCACACAAAAAAACCCCAAAAACAAAAACACAAAAAAAAAAACACCAAAAAGGAAAAAAAAAAGGCAGGAGTCCAGAGACATGTCTGAGCTTTTCAGGCAGAAAAAAACCTCCAAAATATTAAAAAACATCTGAAATTTAACTTTTTGCTGGTTTTGGAGAATAGATCCTACCTTTAAACCATCATATTAGTGACTTTTTAGTGACAGGCAGATAAATATAGAACAAGGGGGAATGGTTTCAAACTAGAAGAGGAGAGATTTAGGTTAGATGCTAGGAAGAAATTCTTTACTGAGGTGGATGGTGAGGCACTGGAACAGATTGCCCAGAGAAGTTGTGGATGCCTCATCCCCAGAAGTGTTCAAGGCCAGGTTGGATGGGGTTCTGAGCAACCCGGTCTAGTGGGTGGAATCACTGCCTGTGGTGACACCCTCCTTCCATTCTGGGATTGGAACTAGATAATCTTTGATGTCATATCCAGTCCAAGCCGTTCTATGATTCTGTGATGTAAAGATATTGCTGTTTACAATCAGAGCTGGGTTTCATGTTTGTTTTGTGAACTGAATTTTTTAGTGTCTGAAAGATGCTCCTTGGTCAGAAGCTGACATTAAGTTCACTGGTTTTCAGAGAATCTCCTGATTACACTGTTTTTCTTACAGTTGAAATAATGGTACTGTTCATACATGTTATGGGCAAGTATGCACATGCAATGTTTGTTCTTCTTATGCTAATTAGCTTTCATTACCCAATAATGAGGTTAAATCTGAGTTTATATTTTAAGAAAGAACCAGCATATTACTGCCATGCATACTTAAGAATGAGATTGAATACATTTGCCCAGTTTTGGCAAAAATTTGTGCCTGCTTTGTCTGAATAGAGGAGAAATTTGGAATTGTCACAAGTCCCATGAAGATAGCATATATATATATATTATGAAAAAGCTCCAAAACATTTTCCATGTCCATCATGTCTCTACGCATTATCTTTTTTGAACTTTAACATTATAGCTGTCTTCCTGCTGTTTAGATTGCTTTAAAACACTAAGTACTACCAGCCACATGCCTAATTGGCTGTGTGTTATAGTAAGTTTAGTTCTAAAGGCATAATACCTATAACTTCGTAGGGGGCCCCTTCAGTTTACCTTGCAACATTTTTTCTCATGCTGCTGTTGAAGTTCACAGAGGAGCTGCTTGAGCTGTTTGTGCTGGTGCACATTGTGATGTTGACTTCCTGATACAGTGAAACCTTTTCTGCCTGGTGCCCAGTAGATGACCTTGAAATAAAGTCATCTGCAGGGTGGGAATGTTAATTTTTGATGAAGCAGCAAACCACAGAAGGCAGTGAGAGTCAGGAATATGGTGTGGGTAGCTTCTTTCGCTCTTTCTGTCAACATTCTCTTCTTTAATTATTTTTAAATTACAGATACGTGCAATCTGTAAGTGTAGAATGAGGACGCTGACATCATTATGTGCTTTGCTAGGGATGGTGCAGTGCTCTAATAAATTATAGCTTTGCAAAGTAAGTCATTGGTTTTCTTGAAATACTATAGTTAGTGAGAGAAACTAGCAAATGCTGTTTTCTGTTTTCACCTCTTTGTTTCCTAGTATTTAAAGACAAAAGCTCTGTGCCAGTGTTGTATAAGTGCCACTGTTAATTCTTTGCTGCTTGACAGTATTTGTGATGGGTGTTAGCTGCCTGGATTTGCACCCAGATCACTGTTAGGATGATACCACATTAAACTGAGGATTTCTTGATGTTCTCACTTGTACGTGACTAAAAGCTTGTTACTGTTAATTATTTAAGAGCATCATCTCTGGGGGATGAAAGTAACAAATGTTAAGATAAGTACTAGTTATTATAACAAGGTTTAGAAGAGTGTGGCTTTTGTTACTGGAAAAGAAAGAGAGTTTTAGGACTACTTTGCATAGTAAGAAACACCTTTACACGATACATATAACTCTGTAGATAAAGCAAAACATCATAATGCTAGTGGGTGTATGTTTGTTCTCCGTGGGGTGTGAAACCTCTCTAAGTGCTACAACTCTTTTGGTCCTTCTTAACCTTACCTGGAGAGGTAACTATTGTGTATCTTGCAGCCCAGTTTAATGGAAGTGGGAAACGGCAAGCATCTCCTTCTCCCTCAAATGACCAGCACAGGCAATTAAGAGCACCTGGAGGAGGCTTTAAACCCATCAAACATGGCAGTCCAGAATTTTGTGGGATCCTGGGAGAGAGAATAGATCCAGCTATTCAACTGGAAAAGCAGATGTAAGTAAGCACAGTAATTGCTCTCTAGCTCTTTGCCTCCCCACTTACAGGAGCAGAAAGTGCCCAGATGCTGCTGTCCAGCTGCCCTCCTCAGTATCCCTTGTGCTTACAAAAAAACTACTCTTTATTAATCCTGCCGAGTGTAAGTAACTTTTGTGGGGGGCAGAATAATCTTAAATGGGAAACTCCTGTTGGGAACAGTGAATTTTATCTATCAAGTATATGCAGGTATTTCACTTTCAACCATGTTGGTTATATTGCATTTGTGAAAAAAAATTGTATATCACCTAGTACAAAGCCTGCCTTAAAACTGCCTTAATTTCATATTTTTGTGGCTTCGTAACATGTTTCTAATGTATCAGACATGCCTTGCATCTGGCTGTGATACTCTTTTCAGGGAGAGAATGATAAGACCACTTAAAAAGCTTTTGGAAAAAAGACTTATTTCTGCTTTGGTGGTGTCAAACTTGAGAGCAGTGTTCAGAGGCAGTTTTATCAGCTCCAGAATCAGGTTCTCAGAGAATTCTGTGGAGTGAATGTCTGTATCCACAAAAGTGGCCCTCGTGCTGCCTCATTGTTACCCTTCCTTGAATGATTTGGACAGAGTGGCTTGTGTGATGGAATGATCCCCCATCCTCTGTCATACCAAAGGTGCTGCCTCTTAGAAGGGGCCAGAAATCCTGTTACACAAAGAAAAATCTTCATGTGGGGCAATTTACACAGGTTAGACTGATACTTGTGGGCACTAAAAAACCAGCGGATTCATGAAGTAAAGAAGGAAGCTGTGTCTTGAATCCCTGAAGGCAGGCCCACTCCAGAAACTATCATTCTATTTTAGATGCAGAATTTAACTGTACAGGGGAGGGAGGGCAGAATTTTGCATGTATGTGAATGTGTGCTTTGTGAGAATACTTTGTTCCTGAATGCTGGTGGTATTAAGAGGTTTAACGATCCTTTTGCACTTCAAATCCTCAGTAGGAGAGAATCCTCTCATTGTGTCTGAGAGCAGGTAGTTCCAGAATTCCTTTTCCTTTGACATTCTATTTTTACAGGCAGTATTTGGAAGCTTAAGCTTGAAACAGAGAGTAATATCATCTGCCTGGTGTCATGTTCCATCTAATCAACCTCAGCCTTTGAACCATCTGCTCATTGACAGGTTGTGTGCTTATCTCCAACAGAGGAAGTAGCAACCGTTATTGCAAAATACTGTTAGATAAATAAATGATTAAAAGGCTATAAATTTGACTGGTAGTTCCAGCTCACCATACTCGCCCCCCAAATACATTTATAATACTGCAGGAGGTTGAGTATCTGTTAACTAATTTTTGACTCATAAATACATTGTTGTGTAGTTTTCTTTTTCAGTATAGTTGCAGCTACATGTAACTGCAATTGATATTAACCACTGAAAAACTGCAGAGCTAGTTTTTCTTCCTTTAATTATTCAAATGTCAGTGACATGAGGTTATTTTTGATTCCTCAGAATGCAGGATCAAACCTGAAATGAATGCACAGTTAACTATAATGTGTCAGAAAGTGGAAGAATTTAGATTTATTGTACCATAGATTATTCATAATAATTCAAGTTGCTCAAGTTTTAGTGCTGTGAGACATCTCCACAGCACTTGCCAAACCCTTCCATCTTTCTCTACAAAAACGGGGTTTGTTTCTGTAGAAAGGAGTACACAATCTAGAGGAAAGGAAGCACAAAAGTTAGTAAATGGATAGCTAGGTTAGGAAATTCCCCAAACAGGCAGAAATACCAAGGTGTGTTAGGATATCAAGAAAATATTTTTAGTTACTTGTGATTAAGGAATTGGAAACTATGAACTTAGTTCATAGTTCATGGACCCAGGGGAATCAAATTAATTTGTTCTATTTCCTCAATAACAGTACAAAGAAGAAAGTGTGTTCTGCTGTTTCCATTGTCTTATTGAAAGTGAATCCCTCCCAGCCTTATAATCAAGATCTGGTGGTTTCCTGTTTTGTTCTGACCAACTCAGAAGCAGAGTAGCGTTGTACATTATATGAACTGTAATAACTGATTATACTTACTTGTATTAATTGATGCTACTGTCCTGTCTTCAGTGGAACTGTGGCCCCTAGGTGGCTGAAATTTGATCATTGACAAAGTAAGGGACATCAGGAAGAATGTTATGTAAACCATAATCAGGGTACTTACAGTCTTGGGAGGAGGTCTTGAATAAATGTCAAAGTGTGTGATTATTTTTGAATTCTGCTTTAATTTGCATTGTGTGCCTATGTTTTTCAGGCTATCTTAGGAGACATGCAGGTTGTCCTGTGTGTTTGCATTGATGTCTCTCACAAGCTGTCATTTCACTTTTTTAAGATCACATCACTGACCTTTGATGCAGACCTTTTCTGCACAAATACCTACATGTTGACATTCAAAAAAAAGCACACCCAGGGCAAACAGACCCAATACAACTGAAACAGCAAATTACTCAGGAATTTAAAGCTGAGTACAGCACTATGCTTATCTCACTAGCTAGCAGGAACAGGAGCAATCTGAGTGTCCCATTTACATGGGTATATGACTCACAAGCAATTACTGGATACTGCTGTTTACTCTCACTGTAGCCAAAACAGCTTCCATGCATCCCATCTGAACAGATATGAGTCAAATGTTCTCTCATCAACAGTTGTCTTCATTTTTTGCTCTTTTACTTCCAGATCTTAAAAGAAGGTTTTTCTTTCTCAAACCAACCTTGTATTTTTCTTCCATGAACCTCTCTGACAGCTGGGGAACACCAGATCTGAAGAATATAAGAAATACTTCCCTCTGAATATCAGAGTCTGGGATATCTCCCTGATTTTGGCAAGGGGGATATAAATATAAAAATATAAAAAATATTTCTGTTTGGCCCTAATATATTTCTAGCTAATAGGAATAGCTTTTAAATATTCCCAAATCCACTTTCTGAATCACACTTGTGTTAATATTATTCCCTCGCACTCAGAAGACAATCTAGTCTTTAAAGTGCTTGTTGACAAATACCTTTCAGCGGTAAATATCTGAAGGGAAATAAGGAGAACATTACCTGAAAACATTTCTATCTGTGTCTCTATTTTTATGAAGTGGTGAAGCGCTCAGGGCCTCCCTTAATAGTTTGTTGTGAATATACAATAGTATAACCTCCTTTTAGTTCTCTCTGGTGCAGACTTTGGTTGTAACCAAGCATACAATGAATTTTTAATTTGAGCCCAAACTCTTTTTTTAACTCATTCATCAGCTTTGACAATGAAGCTGACACCAGCACAAGGTAGTTAAGAGCATGACTTCTGTCAAAGGGTCTTTATTCACTTACCTTGTAGCTGGAGCATCTGCCTTAGAGTTAATTCAGCAGAACAAATGGAAGACATTTTTTTACACAAAACCAGCAACAGTTCCTGGTAAGAACAGACAGAAAGCACTTCTGATGTATACCTTGAGAGACATGGTAGTGTCACACCGTGTTTCAAAGTGTGTCTGGCAATTGCAGGAAGGGAAAGATCTTCCTCAGAGGTGCGGTTGACCCAGTACAGAGCCAGACACATAACGTTGCTTGGGAAACTTAAGGGAAGGGTTGAAGCATTTCTTGGGGAGTGTGACATTTTAAAAGCTGATATAGAGCAGCATGTGCTGAGGAGGTTCTTTGTTTGCAGTGGTCAGTTTAATGAAGGACACACATCTCCTCTGCCGATTTCCCTTTTTTCCCTGAATTGGTTGTACTGGCTGCACAGATCCACGGGGGATTTGCATAAAGCACTCTGAGCTGCCACAGCTCTGTTTAGAACATGTCATTGCTATAGATCTTCACACTTTATCGGTTTTCTCCTTCCTTAAAGATTTATTTTAGAAAATCTTTTCGACTGTTAACTGTTTGTATTCTCCACGTGTGATTTTCTGTTTGTTTGCTTTTGTTTTCTTTTTTTTTATCTGGTATACTAGTTTAAAAACTGATCTGCCACTGGGATGAAATAGAGCACATGTTTGTATCATGGATCTGCTGTTTACAAGACAGATTATGTAATGTGTTACTCTAAATGGGAATCTCTTACATAAAACTGTACACCAGTCTTGATGCATGCTGCATCCTGATCTTTTTTCTTTCAGCTGACAGGAACTACAGGCCTCCACAAGTTGTAATGTTAACTTTCAGATAATGATCTTTATCCGTAATTTGTTAGATCATGAAGATATCCATGTGATATTAATGACTATTCATACCTAAAGAAATTAGGTAGTTGAAAGCATTGTGAGTGGGAATGTTTGTGTGTGTTATTAATATCTTTGCTTTTTTCTAGATGGTATCATGGAGCAATCAGTCGGACAGATGCAGAAAACCTGTTACGTTTATGTAAAGAGTGTAGCTACCTTGTAAGAAACAGTCAAACAAGCAAGCATGACTATTCTCTTTCACTGAAGTAAGTACTTGTTAGTAAAACATAATAAATGTAATTTATGAGCCATAACTTCTCTGGTGCAAGAAGAGAAGATTATCCAGTTTGTTGCTGTACCGGTTCAGCTCCAAAGGACAGAATTTGGGACTGTCAGCCTGCATTATGTACAGTCACAGTCCTTGAATTAGTACCTTCCAGTCTGGGGATGTTGGTCTTCGTTTGGTGCCCACTTAACTAAATAAACTTGGATTAGTTTTTTTCTGGCTCTGATTTGAGATACTCTTGCTGCTTATGCTTTAGGCTGAATAAGGAACTGTATTATTCGGGAATTTTATTCCTTTTGGGTTTTTGTGCTTTACTGGAGTAGAGACATACAGCATTGCTACAGTTATTGAAAGTAAAAAGCCCAGGATCAAGGATGAAAGATCTACAGAATTAGGAAATGAGCATTGTTCCAGTTTTAGCAGTGCTTTGAATTTGCCTCACCTACCTTAGGCTGAGCAGGGTGCATTACAGATGTTGTGTTCAACGTGTCATAGAATGTACTTTGGGTTGGAAGGCATGTTCAAAGACCATTTAGTTCAACTCTTTGGGCCTGGGCAGGGTCTTAAACTCACTTCAGTTTCTAGCTGAGGAAGATTTTCAAGGTTTTCTGTGCAGAAGAAAAAGAAGCCCCTTGACCTTTGTATAAACTGTACAGGTTAAAGGGAACTGCTTCCTTTCTTTCTGTCTTATAGGATAGGGTCTGATATGGAACCTACCCTTTCAAGTAGGTCTGAGACACAGGCCTACTTACCTTTTTAACTAGCATTACTTCTGCCAGTTTGCCTTTTACACTGTTTCTTCATGTGCCTGAAGACACAAATTTATGGCTGGGATGATGGTGATATTGACGGTAGCAAGAAAAGTTTTATGAGTAGCACGAAAGCTGATCCTTTTTTACATTCATAGGTTCATTAGAAACAGAGGCCCACATCTACTCTAACCTGGTTTGGTCTGATTGTCTAAACAGTACATTTCAAATTGGTATTATATCCCCACTTTGGGTTGAGAGGAAGTGCATCTTTTAAACTAGTTTTAAGATTCTTTTCTAAGACTTAAATAAAAAAATATTTTGTAGGACTGTTTTCTAAATCGTTATTCCTTTGCTGTTATTTTTGGGATTTCTCTGTAATGCAGAGATTTGCCTTGAACTGGAATACACTTGCTTTAGAAGTGCGGTTCAGCTCGTGTTGTCTCTTTTATCATTTGATCTGCTTATTCTCTGACACAGTTGGTCTCTAGATATTTTCCAACATTGAAGCATTAATGGCATGTGCTTTGGGTGTAGGGCTTAAATTTTCCCTTAAATTCATGGAAGTCTTGGAATAGACTTTTTTAAAAGTATTTCACTTAATTCTTGCATCAGCCCAGTAATTTTTGTTACTCAACCGAAGCACAACTTCCAGAGGAAAAGGTGACAGTTAAATTTATATTTTGCTATTTTGAACAACTGGGTTCAGGCTCTTAGTATCCTTTTGTAGTCCCTTTGCACAGGACTACAATATTCCCTCTTAGTTTGTGCTTCTTGGGGACCTTCACCAGCATGTGTGAATCAGCATTTTTTTCAGTTAAATATCATACATATCTGCTTCAGGGGAAAAGGAAGAGTGACACCCTGATTTTGTATTGAGATTAAGTAACAGTGATTTAAAGTCTGTACTGCAGCTTCATGTGGCAAGCTTTTTCTAAAAAAAAAAAAAAAACAAACACCAAAACCCCACCAAAACAACAAACAAAAACAATATACAAATGAAGTCCAACACACACAAAAACCTAAAGAGCCACTCAAACCACTTTACTCTAGTTTTTGGGGTTTCGTTTCTCTAGTAGCAAAAGGTTATGTTTCCCAAAACACAGCAATGAGAATCTACCCAAATATTATCTGTATTTGAAAAGTTAAAAGATGGTAGCACATGCTCATTTTCTTTTAATAGAACTGAGTGTTGCTCAATGGAGTCATCTCTGTAGACTTTCTTTTCCTATAGCAGGAAACCTTTCTGTGTTCTGTGGACTTGGAGAGGGCCAGACAGGCTTAACTTGCATGGGGAATTTGTGTGAGATATTTGTCTGATTCAAATTCCAGAAGTTGTCATTCCAAATATAATGAAACATCAAAACAGCTTCATTACCAAGTTAAAATGCATCTGTACATAAAGCAACCACTGAGGTAGTTTAAGTTGCTCATGCCAGTGTCTGTCATTTTGAGATACTGTAGTTTACCCAGGGACATTTAATTGCACGTGGATTGGCTATCTCTGCAGGCATCAGAGAAGGTATTTTTGATGTACACATTCATGCGTTGCTCATGTCAGAAACACGGAATAATTATTGTTGATGGCAAGTGTTTGAAGCTAAAAGCATCCTTCTATGGATTGTGAGAGAGCTGAGCCCCCTTGTCAGTATTGTTTAAATTCTCCATAGCAGAAGAGGGAAAGAATATGATCTACCTTCCCAGAACAATATGATCCCAAAGGCCCAAGGGGCAGCTGTACATTCTCTTGTACCTCCTCTGTCAGCCCTGCATTGCTGCATTGTTCCCTGTGTTTCCTCTTCTCTGTATTTCTTCAGGGTTGTAGATGTTTGACTCATTCACACCCACCCACTCTTTTATTACACCTAGTTCTAGTTGCACAAGGCTTGGTAAAAACTGGAGAACTTTACTCCTGGTAACTCTGTTGTGACCAGGAATCCTGCTTTCTGGCTGCCACTGAAACGCCTAGTTGTGATTTTCTTGTCTTAGACCTGTTCTTTACTATCAAGCTGGAATTAGATGTGCAAAGGGAAGAGAGAGAACTATTTCTTAAGTGTTTTAGGTGTTAAGCTATTACTTCACTGCACATCAAGCTCTCAGAGGTGCCTATCTAATGTAACAATAGAACAGGACCTCAGGACAGGGTTACTATGTTTGTCTGGCTCATTGAAGATCAACCACTGACTGGGCTCTACTAGGTAATCCTTTCAAGTCACAATTTCCCCTTTGCAAGGCCACAGACCTTTTCAGTATCAGAAGCCTTTGTAAGATCAACAAAGGTTACGTAGAGACCTTTGTTCTGTTCCCTGCACTTCTCTTGCAGTTGTCTGAGAACAAATACCAGGTCTGTGGCAGATTTTGGAGCATTTAGGTTGTCCCCCCAGGTTCCTTAAAATGATCATCTCACTCCATGATGGTCAGCGTGGCCAACTCAGATATGGTGACGCACTTTCTGAGCCTTTTCTAATAACTAATGGTGTGAAACAAGGCTGTGTTCTCACACCAACCCTATTCACACTCTTTTTCAGCGTGATGCTCCTTGAATGGTATCGGCAGGATACGATTCTTTCTGCGTTGTCTTTTCGATGCTGTGTCTGCCGGGCAGAGGCCCGAGCACAGGCCCTGGCACAAGCCCAGCGCTTGCTCCACAACCTCCTTGCCCTGGGACGGGGGCGGAGGATGGGAAGGAAAACGGAGCTGCCTGGGAGGGAACGCTCAGCCCGTGCCTCTGAGGCGGCGCTATTGGCAGAGAGGGCTGTCCCTCGGAGCATGCTGAAATGCGGAAACGTCGTGTGTGATGAGTGTGGAAAATATCAGTGTTCTGCTTTGACACTTCACTTTCAAGAACAGACTACATAGTTTACAGCGTAATCATGGCTAGGCTTCGCAAACGAAGATTTGGGAAGGGCTCTACCCACATTTGTTACAAGCACGTTGGTGGCTAAAAAGGCCAATATGAGATAGACACGTCCAACTGCAAAAGGCACAGCAGAAAGACTCCTTAGGTGGTATATTCTGCAAGGCACAATTCTTTCTGCCTTGTCTTTTCTCCCCAAGGGTGATCCTGCTGCGTTCTCAAAGGCATCAGCAGCGTTATAGATGGTGTGTCTCCAGACCTCCTGGTTGGAGGCCAGAGTAGACCAGTTATGCTGATCAATATGGCCAAGGCTGAGATGTTGTTTCAGGGAGTCCTTGTATCTCCTCTTTGGGGCTCCTCTCATGCGGAGAGGTTCATCCATAGAACAGGATCTTAGGGAGGCAGTGGTTGGTCCTTCATCCTTGAGACGTACCCTGCCCAGTGCAACTGTGTTCTCAGCAACATGACCTCAATGCTTGTGACTGCTGCTTGTTCTAGAACAGATGTATTAGTGACATAATCTGACCTGTGGATGTTTAGGATTGTACGGAGTTGATGGAAGTGTTCTAGGAGTCGCAGGTGGTGGCGGTAGATGCCCCATGATTCAGAACTGTATAAGAGAGTAGACAGCACTATGGCTCTGTAAACACTGATCTTTGTACTTTTCTTCAAGTGTTTATTTCGCCAAACTCTTTTATGAAGCTTTCTGAAGGCACTATATGCCTTTGCTAACCTGTTGTCTATCTCCCCGTCAATCTTACCATCCGAGGAGATGAGGCTGCCTAGGTAATTAAACTGCTGGACTGATTTGAGTTCTGATTGGCCAATGATGATATGGGGATGATGGGGGACTTCCTGAGGTGCTGGTTGATAGAGAACTTTGTGTAACCGGCACCATGTTCTCTGAGGCTGCCTTGTTTGTGAAGGCAAACTTCGCTGAGAGCAGCAATGTCGATGTTGAGACGTGACAGTTCATGGGCAGTCAGGGCAGACTGGCGCTCAGGACGTCCACTATCTGCAGAATTGAGCACGGTTCTGATGTTCCAACATGCTAGAGTTAATTTGGCTGCACCTTTGGAGGCAGGTGTATATGCCTTTGTCTTTTGATCTTTGTGTGACTGCATTTGTAGATGTTGATACAGGGCTTTGCAAATGTAGGTAAGGCCTTCGAGCCTGCACAATGGATTTTTTAGGTGAGACACAGTGTGTGCTGAACTGAGCCCACCCTTTAATCCTAAGGTTCATCTGCCGGGGCCGAGAGAGCTTGGACAGTGACAGTGAGGTCCTCAGGACGTAGGTTTGATTAGAGTGACCTTCTCTTAGATGGATGGCCTTACAGGGCTGAACGAGCTCCATCTGCCTGGGTTTGGAGTTGTCCTTCTCTTTTGTGTGTTCTGGGCTCCCCCTCTTGTCTCCCACGATGGCACTGTCCGCACCAGCAAAGCTCCCCCTCTCTCGCTCCTTTCCACACCCGGGGCCGAGCCGAGCACACACAGCCCGGGGCCGACTAGAGACTAATGCAAATCAACATTAAAACAGTCACATAGTAAGTAGTGTATCAGACCTCATCTAAGATTACTTGGTAATGAACAATGTCAGTAACTAAAGAGATTAAAATGTTTTGTTGAAATTTTAAATTTAGCCTCCACCTTACAAGCTGGCTTCAGTTTTCAAAACTAGGTGTTGTAGTAGACATTGACCTATTAGAATGCCTACATTACTGTTTATTTTCTTAAACTGAAACAGTCTTTCTGCTGTGCCTTTACAACTGATCTTGTCTATCTCGCCTCTTTAGCCACCAGTGTGCCTGTAGCAAATGTGGGTTGAGCCCTTCGTTCGCGAAGCCTAGCCATGAATTTTAGGTTAGGATTATCTCACCAGTGCAAACTGTGAGTAAAAATAGCAGTGGGCATTACTTTCTGCTCTGTCACATAGTTTCTGCACAATCATAGCCACTGGAATTACAGAGCTGAATTCAGAGAGGATGGTGTCAGTGGCATCGCGATCCTGTGGACTCATAAGCACGCATGTGGTTTCCCTGAATAGTAAAGGGATCAGCAAGCAAAGTTTTTTTTGTCAACATGATCTGTGGAAGTGTCACGGTTTGAGATAGCCCCAAAAATCCTAATTCCCTAGTCCTAGCCCCCTACCCCATCTCAACCTAATGTGGGATGGGTTTTTCCAGACAAAACACGCCAGACTCAAAGTGGGGGAAAGGGATTATATTACAATGACTGTACAAATAAATACTACAACACATTATACACACAATCACAACTATCTCTACCATGACATATAGTATTTACAATGGACCAGATCTCTTCTCCCCTCCAAATGAAAGTCCAGGAGGGAAAGAAGGACAGATCCCTTCCAGTCCTTAAGCAGCAGCATCTTCTAAGGCAGCGATCTGTCTGTCCTCTCCACATGCAGCAGCTGATAGCTGGATTTCTGCCAGCACTCACGAGGGAGGTATCCAAGCTCCCTCGGCCCCCTTGATGCAGGCAAAGGGGTCTTCTGTGGGCTTTGTAACCCCAGACAAGGTCGTTTCACCACGGTCATATCACAAGATGCAGGGGGTCTTCGTGACGGTCTGGTATCTCCAGGAGATTCGAGCTTGCAGGGCCTCTGTGCCCTGCTGTCTCAGGCTGCGAGCTTCTTTCTAGCTTGCAGCAAGGGAGGGCTCCAAGGTCAACCTCCCACACCGTCCTGGCTCAGCTCTCAGAACGACTGAGCTTCTCAGCTCCTCTCTCTCTCTCTGGTGCTGCTGTACTCCAAAGCTCTTTCAAGTAAGTGTCCCTCTACTCCTCCTTTCTCGGAGGTCTCAAAGGAGTTTTTGGGGGAGTCTGGTATAAGTTCTTACCCCAAACTCTGTCTCTCAGCTGCTGGCTCTCTTTTGGCTCTCTGTCTCCTTCCAGGAGTTCTCTCTGTGTGCTGCATGTTGTTTCTGCTGCTCCTCCGGTTCAGGTCTTATCTCTCCTGGCTCTCTGCCAGTCTCTGGATGCTGCGTCTCTGCTTTCTGCTCTGCCTCCGCTGCCCAGGGTGGAGAGAAACATCTCCCAGCTTAACCACAAACACTTAGCCCAGTCTAACACTGTTCCAAGTCTTTGCAGTCCCCCCCTCAGAGGCCCTGAGGGGCTCCGAGCCCCTTCCTCATGACTCTACAACATGGCCACCTCTCCTCAACAACACAAACTACAACTCATCTCTTCCAGTGAGCTTGTGGGATGTTGACATTTTTGCAGGAGCGCCCATTGGGCAGAACTTCAAAACTTCCAGGGGTTTCCACCCCTTGGGGTCTACCACTTTTCTTAGCCTCTGGGGAAAAACAAAGTCCAAACTACTACAGGAAACGGTCCTGTTTTCCAAAGCTGGGTACATAGACTTTGGGTAGTTCTGGATTTTGGTTGAATGCTAGACTTGCACCTTTGAGTTGATTTAAAACATACAATATGTTCTTGTAAGTAACTCCTGTGATATTGTAAAAACTACAAGTTTCTTCCTGTCAATATAATTTGTAAAGAGGTAGTGGGATTTTTTTGATGGCTCTCTAAATCAGCGATTCAATGAAAATATTTAAAAGTGTATTACTAGTCTGCTGTCAGCCTAAGTAGTACTGACAGGTAATAGCCAGGAGGCTGTAGGTAGACAGCAAGGATTCTGTCACTTCTACAGAGTGCCAACAAGCTAAACATCCTCACTACCTTCAAAGCAGTAGATAGCAGCTGGTTATAGAGAATGGAGCCTGGGCTCAATAAGGTGATCTTCACATCTTGGGTGCAAATGAACACTACTAGCTCTTGCTTGTAGGGGAAGAGACATTGTTTACTTTACCATGGAGGCAATGTCTGCTAGATGTAGAATGATGGCACTGTGTATTCTGTGCTTGAAAAAGCAGAGCTGAAACAGAAAAAGCAGTAGACAGGCCATCCTCTGAATGCCTCCAGTAAAGGATTTTTGGAAGTTTTTTTCATCTGGGGGAAAAAAAGTGAGTTTTTATTTTTCAGAGGAGGTTTTAATTTATTTCTTTGTTGCTGTAGATTGACATGAAACATTATAGGTTTTGTTCAAAGTGACAGCATGTAACATAAATTAAAATCATGAATTGGAAAAGCATTTCAGAATGGAAAAACAACACAATATGTGTTTTCTACATTGCTAGAATTTTTTTTTTGTGATGTTACTGCAAAGCTGTTGCTTCTTTTTCCTCGTTCAAGTGACATTTTGTCAAAATTAATGCAGAAAATCTGTTCTGACAAAACAGCGCTTTCTTCAGCAAAAACAGTTTTCAGAAGGCTTGGCCAAACTTTTTGATTGTGAGCATAAATGATGTTTCAAAGCCATTAGCATTTTCTGGAAAAAAAATACTAGGTTTAATACCTAATTAATATTTATTTAATGTTCTTTTATCACACTTCAGGCATAAGATCAAAAAAACCCAAAGTCTGTTTAGCTGTCTGCACAATTCCTTTCCCATCCTCAATGGATTTTGAAAACTGAAGGAAAACGTGTGGGAAAGTTGTAATTCAAAGTCACTTGGTTTTATGGTTCTGTTGCCAAACATTTTAAACAAGGTGTGACTATTAGTCATATATCAAGTACTGTGTCTATGTAAACATCTGTGCTTGAGAGTTCCAAAGCAATTTGGTGCAGGGATTAGCAACTAGCAATTCTCTCCTTCTGTATTTGAAACTCATGGGAATGGTTGCAAAAAGGAAAAGGAGAGAATAAAATAGAAGGGAAGAGCAGTAGCAATGTTTTGTCAGTGGTTTCCCTCAATTGAACTAAAAGTTGCAACATTTGAGAAACTGCAGTGACGTTCAGAATTCATAAAGTAGCAGTATCACATCTTAGGTCAGGTTCCAGCATCTTCTCTTGCAAAACATGTATGTCTCATCTCTTCACTATACTGGCTGTCATCAGTGTTCACATATGTGAATTTGGAATTGTCATTTAGGTTCTCTTCTTTGAAAACCTTGGGCCTGGCAGGTTCTAATAGGTATTGCTGTTGAAAGAACTGAGAAATCAGCATTCCAAAACCAGGTCTTCTCACTGTCAGGCACTTGTTCGGGTAGACTCCAACAGTGCTTCAAGACCTAAGCAGAAAACTGATTTACAACCAGTTCAGCCATGAAGCTTTTTCCCTGTTGCTACCTGAAATTTCAGTAATGTCTTTGCGTACTAAAATCAGAGTTTAAATCAAAAGAATTTGGAGGACAGGAAGAGGGAGGAGTATGACTTCCAGGTTCCTTTCTAACAGTGTCCCTTTAATCCTGGTCACTGATCTAGCAGCAGTAGTACTGTTAATCAAGGGTAGGTGCTTTCTGCCCTTACCAGTTACTAAAGGCACTGATTCTCTGAGTCCAGGCATACTAGAAGAGGGGAGTCTGTGACAGAAGGACAAACTTCAAGGGCAAATAGAGAAAGAGAAACAGCACAGAAGAATCCTTACTGTAGATGTGAACAGTTTCAAATCTTATGCAGTTGGAAGTGTTTAATTCAAGGGCATGGTTTCAAGGTGCTAAGCTGACTTTCTTCCAACTTAATTTGTTCTTCATTCTAGAAGACAAGAATTGTCTGGTTTGATATTTCTACTTGCAGCTAAAGACAGATCAGTTCACTTGGAACAAGGAAGGCACATAGCAGATTCACAATGTAGTTTTTGGAAACTAAGAGAAGGAAGAAAGGGAGTGAAGGAGGAAAATATTTTACACAAAATACTATGAAGACCTACAAAAGGGAAACTAGATTTTAATCTGCTCTAACTGTGAATGCTGATGAAACACCACATTTGCTGAAGTGGAGAAGATACAAAGGGGGTAGGAAATGAGACAGTATGCAGGTGGGAAATAACTGCTTTTCAACAATCAAAATCTTAGGTTAGGTGGCCGTCCATGTCCTCACAGTTTACCAACAGACTGTCTTGAAAAGAAAATGGGAACTAGTGCTTGACTGAGAGCTGTTAGAGATGTCACTGAATAATCAGAGGAGATGAGAATGAAGATGACTGAATAACTGGATGAAGACAACCTCACAGTTTTTCATCTGCACATGACCAGTTGGCAGTTGAATCATCTGGGATATTCCACAGAGATCCTGGTTAGCAGTTGGTTTTAACGGAAAAGCTGTGTGCAAATAAAATCTTGAGCTTTGTTGGTCTTAGGCAGTCAGTTTTCGATGGCTAAATGAGCCAAATGTCACATTATCTTTTACTCATCTTCACAGTCAGTGTGGTCTTTCAAAAGGCTGACCTGTCATGATACAGCAGAGATGTTTTTTTTTTTTTCATTTGTATAATTTTGGCAGTCACAGACATCATATACTGTAAGCTCATTGACTGTGGGATACTCTTAGAGAAGCAATAAATGTCTGTCATGAATATATGGCTTGTAGCAGTTTGTTTACATTAGATGTGTTGTCTTCCATTTTTAAAAAGGCCAGAAGGTGTCTTTGCACTGAAGTGTTGCTAAAGTGCACTTCTGTTCTCTAATCCTTGCTATACTTCTAAACTTAGCATGCACCTGCAATTCCATAGTTTATCTACACACTTTTAAGGCATGCTGTAGAAAGCAGATGCATAGGGAACTGGAGAAAGAAAACAATACCTTTGTCCTCATAGTAAGTGTTTAAGGATGTCACTCTTATTTAAGGGGAATAATTTGGAGAGCAATTATGACTTGAGGGATATATTTTTCCACTAAGAAATTGATATTTAAAGCAAGATTTTAAACATGTAGAGCTATAATTACATTTCCTGCAGTGTTTTCTGCCCCCTAGGAAGGTTCACTTCATCAGAGAATTGTTGAGTACATCTGAAAGATACGAGCTTGGTTATGCTACAGGTATTTCCAGAGGGAGTGCTGCACCTGCTAACTAGAAAATGGCATATTTTAGATAAGCTGTTTTTAACACGGCATGATTTGTTTTCCAACTGTGGCTTTCTGTGTCATCTTAATTTGTGGGGGTTTTGCTGACATAGACCAACTCCAGTTTTAACACTATTGCCTTTGCCCCTGGACACACTTGGAAGAGATAATGGCTTGGAGTGAGAAAGTTAGGGATTGGGGGACATTAAGCAAGCTGTAAAAACCCTCTAGGCCTCAGCTAACATCTTGCAGTGTAGGAGCTGCTCCTTGCTCTTGTGTTGTTGGGGCTAAACTCTGAACTCTAAAAATAGCCTATATGTCGTGCTGAAGACAGCAGACACTGAAGGGTCACTTCTGGGAAGAGTTAGGTCAGCTTTACCACCTACTATACTGTACAGCAGGGTGGGTTCTGCCCGTCAGAGTGGCGTTGTGTTGGATGGGTTGCTTTGGCAGGAGCAGGCAGGGCAGTTGCCATGCCTCTCTTCTCTTACCTGTGTAATCATGAGCCTTCCCTCAGCATGACAGTGCACTGTGCAGCCAGGCTGGTTATCCAGGAATTTATTGCTTCTGCTGTGGAAGTCGCACCATGGTCTCTGCCTGCAGAAAGACTGCAGGATAGCAGCCTGTGCTCAGAACAGTGCAGCATTATGCTTATCTGGGGAAGTTTTCCCAGCTGAAGCCACCAGATTATGCACAGAGACATGTTCTGGGCACTTACTGCCAGGGTGGGATGGGTAAGGTCTGTCCTGAGGCCTCTATAGGATAGAATGGGACAGGTCTTGCCTAAGATGAACAGGGCTCGTGGCCAGCTTGTGTCTACGAAGGGACCCTCAGGCCTCTGACAGGCCAACACCAGTGATATGTTTGGGTCCTAAAGTAATGATTAGCTATAGTGAAAATAGTTCACAGGAAAACATTGATGGGGCTGGGAGGGGGGTGGGGCATGAGTGAGGAAAGGGATTGTCTTCTGGCACACGTCTGGATCAATTCCAGGGTGACACAGCCTTGCACTTGGATCCAGGCAGCATAGGCTCTGAGAACAAAATACTGCCTTAGCCTGCCTTTGTGTTGGACTGTCCGTGGGGATTTGCAGCTAGCAGTCACTCTGTCAGTCTGGCCACTGTCTTGGCCTGTGAGCCAGCAACTACTTGCACTTTGTTCTCCTACATCATGAGGAGAGCCTGTCATGGTGCAGCTTCCTTATGCACAAGCATGAACTACTGTGAGGAATCTCAGCTGGACCGAAACCCCTGATATAGAACGAAAAGCTGACTGAGAATGGAGGCCTTGGTCCTGACAACGTGTTGATGCACTCTGAGAAGAAGAGAAAAACATCAGGAGAAAGCTGTCCCATGAGAACAAGGACTTATTTTGAACAGAGTGGCTGAGAAAAATATAAACATTAAAGGAAAACAAGAACAGATGTGCAGAGATGTTGTGAGAAAGTAGAACTAAGAAAGTCCACCTATCAGCTGTAAGAATTATGGTTTGTGTATTTGAGTTGACCTATCTGTGTAATATATGTATGCCTAAAGAGCTGTATTTAAAGAGCTGTAAACTGCAGCAAACTAACACTTTGCTTTTCTTGCAGGAGCAGTCAAGGTTTTATGCATATGAAATTGATGAAAACCAAAGAGAAATACATCCTGGGCCAGAACAGCCCTCCCTTTGACAGTGTTCCTGAAGTCATCCACTACTACACCACAAAAAAGCTGCCTATCAAAGGAGCAGAACACTTGTCCCTGCTCTACCCTGTGGCTGTGCGGACACTCTGATAACCTAGTCTCACCCCTTCCTGTGGATGGGAGGTGAGAGGTAAGATGGGTTGCACTGAATTCATTGCCAGAATTCAGAGTTTGAGTCTATGATGGAGAGTGGCAGCGTTTAGTCTTGTGAATGTGGGCTCTCTGCAGAGTTGCATATGGGACCGTGTGTATGATACTCTTGTGCTGAAGCATGCCTCTAGAACTGTGTTGCTACGTAAGAGAAAGAAAACTTATTTTAGTGCAAGGAGAGTAGATAACCTTCCCAGACCTTCTTTGTGAATGAAAGTGCTTCCCAACAAAAGTTGCTCCTTCATGTTTTGAGAAGAACCAACAAGTTCTTCTCAGCAGTAAAAAACCAACAGCTTCTATTCTCTTGCTACCCTGAGAAACTTTTCCATGAGAAAGAGTAAAGTACTCTGAGGGATCCTTGTGTTCTTGATGGACTGGAGCTGCTTAGCAGACAAGTCTCTGGCTCTGGTCACTTAGATTGATGGATTTGGGATTTTTTAGTGCAGTTTCTTGGGGTAGTCAAATGTTGAACTTCTATTAGACACATATATTAGGAAAGGGTTCGGAGCATACCGAAATCTGAAACCATAACACCATTGAAAGCTCAACAAAACTGATATTTATTACAAAGAACTGGCCGAAGTAAATGGGAACCTGAGAGAAAGAGAAACCAATGAGGAAATATGACACCCTACTCACTCAGGCATCATTCATGGGGTATCTTACCAACTCCAAATACCATATAATCCTCTGCAGCAGCTGTGTTTTTCAGAGGGTTAGCAGGCTCACACGTAGCAGGCGTCCCTGCTAAAGACAGCTTGGTCCTTCGTGTGGAGCAAGCTCACCCAAAAAACAAGCTGTCTGCTTTATACAATCAACTGATTACATCTACCTAGGCAGGTGTGGCTAGCACTGCCCCGCCAGAGGTTCTCAGTCCCACTCCCTTGGTTATGTGCATCACTTCAGCACATGAGTGAAAACTTTGGAATTTCCCTTCCATGTGCACACTATGCTTTCGGGGGTCTTTCCTAATTGAGTCAGGAGTCGTTACTTCATCCCCTCCTCTTCGGTTTCTCCTTCAGATATCCTTGGCAGACGATGAACCAATCACAGAACACCAGTTAATACAGTTTATACAAGAAGCTCTCTCTCCAAGGATGAAGTTCCCGTTTTATCAGTGGACTTGGCAGGGAAGATATAAACTCTTACAGGTGGCTGGGCCAAAAGTATCACCATCCCTGATACAACACACAATCTTAAAGTAATTTTGTGAGAGTGAATCATGGTCAATTACTTATGAATAGGGGATGTAATTAAACAGTAGTTATATATTTTTATCCTTTTTGGTACAATAATCTCTTAATGTTTACTGTCTTCATTTGCAAGTTTCATTCGTAGGTACAGGCAGCTAATTCTATTTGGGGCAGTTACACCATAATGTTTTAAGTAGTTAGGATAAGTCAATTTGATATGTGGGTTACTATTTATGCATGAGGGTGGCCAAAGGCTTTTATAAAACTTTAGTAGGCAAAATCTTCACTTGCTCATTCGTCTGGATCAAACGGGTGTCCTACTGATACAGCAGACTAACATGTGTGTGTCACACTGCCTTTCCACGAGAAGGCTTTTGCAGCTGTGAGAACTGTGATATGTAGCAGAGCAGAATTTGTTTTTCTGGTCTACCAAGCCATTCTTAAAACACAGCCCCTTTGACACATACCTTCTGGCCAGTGTTCTTTTTCACCATGAGCAGAAGCCTCCTGCTGTATTTCAGTCACTGTGAGCCAGAAGTACTGTAGAAGCTGCTCTGTGTCTTAGTCCTGCCAGCTCATTGCCTTTCCACTTGAGACATATTTTCTACATGTTCTGTGTGCTCATTGAATGAGATAAGTGAAAAATTATAGTTGTGCACAAGTTGGAACTGGGGAATCAATAGCCTTATAGTCCTCGTGTTGAACCATCTCCCACATATGTCTAGAATGTCATGCATTAACCCATCAGCTGTTATAGTAGCAAACTGGTTATATGCAGGTTATGTATTTTACAGACTGCAATAGGACTGTGAAATTGTGTGCTATTTAATTCAGCTTTCTTAGCTACTACTATTTTTTATGTATGCTTAGAAAGAAGTGCAAATCTGAAAATTGTAATGGAATAACCACTTACTGCCTGTAAAAGTAGTGCTTCATTGTATTGTCTAATCTGATAAGAATCTCAAGGATGACCCATGTAATATCACCGGTGCTAAATGTTCTGTTTCCTTTTAAGCCTGCCTTATTCTTTATGTGACATCCAATGCAGATTGAACAGGAGTGGATCACACATATGTGAATAGTGTCATTCTGTGCAGCAACGGTAGTGGGTCAGACTGTCCCTGCCTCACCCAGAATCTGAAGCTGCATTGGAATAGGTTCTCTGGTTTTCTGAGAGAAGGGTGACCCAATGGAGAACAAAGAGACAACAATCTTCTCCAAGTGAAACTTTTTCATGTACTCACTTACATGCATTTTTTATTTCCCTAAAGTCTTTGCAGAACTCTTTATTGTCTTAACATCACCCAATTGACAAGAGCGTACAGGCACTTTTAAGTTAGCATATTCTCTCAGCAGAGTAGGAGTTTATGAAGGTGGCAGAGCTCACACAGATTAGGAATCAGTTGTCATCTGCTCTCAGTCCTTGTGGGCTCTAGCAACACTATCATGCCCTTTGGCACAGAAATATGTCATCTTTCTTCTTTTGCATGTTGAATCTGACATTGTTTCTGTTCCATGGTCTGCTTTTCTTCTTCTTTAAAGGAAAAAGAGTATGCCCCTACTCTGTCTAACAGCAATTACAAGTAGAAACCAACAGCATCATTATCCAAGGCCTTGCCTGGCTTCCTTAAGCACTTTGTCTTTAATTCATGGGGATAACTATTGTATCAGACCTGTCTTGTCAGGGGTCTGATCAAATGTCAAATGAAGCCAGCAGGTGCCATTTTATTGCTGTCTGCAAATTTTGGGTTGGGATCCATTGCTTCATACAACTGTGTATACAGCTTATTACAGCTTCAAGGATCAGATCAAGGTTCTTGGTTCAGCAAGAAGAAATCATCTCAAAAGTATTGGTTGTCCATGGGAAGGTTTTTTATTATTTTTCTAAAAGACTTCTAGAAAGTACTGAGTAATTGCAGAATAAATAAAACCAGGATTTTGTTTGCACTGTAATGTTGTCTTTGTTTATTTAAGTGATTGTATGATATTTTTCCAGTGAAGGAATATTCTTCCCAGATTTTTTAATGTACAGTGAAAATGCAGTGTGGTAACAGTGTGTAGTATTGCATTTAGGTGGAAGATTTTGTAGCAATGATGCCTATATAGCACATTAAAAGTTTATTTTAAAAAAAAATATAAACCTCTCTCTTTTCTTCCTCTGATTGTCATTGTGTACTCAGATTGCCATGAACAGCTAATAACTGAAGCGGCCTTTCAGAACAACTTGTGTTTGTGTGTCTTAACTGTGTTGTGAAAGTAATCATTAGGTTATAATCTGCTTTGGAGTCTGGAAAATCATATGTCTCAGTTCTGCCCTGACTAATTCTTTTGATAATGTGCACCTTTACAAGGGCTGACACGGGTGCATGTGTGAATGACATTGCTGGTGGTGTCCAAGGAATCCATTTATTGCTGCTCACAGCATAACACTGGTGAGTCACTTTTTGCAGACTTTTTGCAGAGGTGTTAATTAGGCTTCTATTTTGATGAGTATTTCACAGCTTGATGAAAGCTGTGAACATCTGTATGGCGGGTAGGAGAGCTCTAGTGGCCAAGATTACATTTCACAGGTCCTTCCATAATTGGAAGAACCATTCAGGTTTGTGGAAGTACAGTCATCACCATGGTTTCTGTATTTGATAACATATTATTCTCTTACTCTGAAATTAAGTCTCTAGAGACAGGATGCAAAGTGCAGGGCTGTCTTATGTGCAAAGGTACAAACCACACATTTTCAGCTTCTCAAAGAACATGGCCTTAACCTGTGTTCTGAGGAAAACTTGAAGAATGAACACTTGTGTGCTGCTTCTCAGCATTCCAGAGAGGGTCATGCTTTGCACTTCATTGTGGTGTCATGGCTCAAGGTGGCAACACAAACACTGTGTGGGATTGTTGGTGGAGTCTGCTGGTACCATCTTTTGTCCAGGCTCTGATTCCATTTTGACTCTGCTATACTCTGGTGTACTCAGTCCTCTGCTGCTCTGAGTTATTCATGCTGTCCTCAGGTTGTACTTAAAGTAGTGCCTGAGCAGAACAAGTGAGGTCTTAACACTTGTTTAAATAAATAAATCAAAAAACCCTCACCTAACACACTGCTGCACTATCTCCCTGCAGAGGAGAGAAAACCAAACAGAGATGAAACAGACCTCTCTGCACGCCTGGTCTGAGCAAGAGGTGAAAGAAGTTAAACGTTGGGGATCAACTGTTTTTCATACATTCTTTCTTTCGTAATGATCTGCAGTGATCCCACATAAAACACTGCAGATTGCTTCCTTCTCTTACTTATTGCTGGTGTGCACAGCAGCTGAACAAAGGTGTTGATCTGAAATAAAGCAAATAGAAGTCCTACTGTAAAAGGATGTTCATATGTTGCAAGGGATGACCGTATACAAAATCCCTTTTTCTGCAGCATGGATTTCCTGTCTCAGGGCTTGACCTTACATTGAGAACTGTGTATGTACAATTCAGAGTTGCTGTGGTGACTTCAGTGCTCTGTACCTTGTATTTAGTTCAGTCACAAGATTAGTCCAAACAGTGCCTGTGTTTTCAGGCTCCCTGGATTGCATTTATTGCTGCTGACAGTTCCAAGACACAAGCCTGAGGAAGCTTGTTGGCAAGTTGACCATAATAGCCTGCTCCCCAAGTCTGCCTCCAAGAAGCAATGGTTCTAGCCATGGTAGAAATATCAACAGGATGGTTGGAAACTTACTCAGTTGCAAAAGTCATGGGGATGACTGAAACATGATAAGTACATGGAATTAGTCTATAGGAAGAGTTCCAGGATTGTTTATAGAATAAGGGCTAGATTGTATGTCAGGCGGGCTGGGCCTTGCTGAAATTTGGCTATGAAAGAATAGAGAAGAATAAGGGAACCATTTAAGAGTAAACGACTTGTTAACTGCTATGAAAGTTGCAAAAGTGTCATGGGGAAAATCTGGAGATACTTTCAGAAGGGGCAGACTGTCAGTGCCAGTTAGGCAAGACCCAAGTCTGAGACACCATGAGAATTTGGATAAGTCTATCAGGAATCAGGCATTCTCTACCAGTCTCTAACTCATATTGCATAGGGTCTCTCAAGAGACACAGAAGAGACTTATAAGAGATAGCCTAGAGGAAGAGATTATGAGAAGAGACCAGAGAAACTTGAGGAGAATGCAAAAAACTCAGAAGAGGCCTCAAGCAAAGCCCTGGAGAGTAAAAAGAGAGGTTACAGGAGTGCCTTGGGAGAAACAGAGGGGAACCCTGCATCCTTACAGACAACACACAGTAGGGCTGGAACTGCTACACTGACCCTCCTGACTTCTCTCACAGACCATCATGTGGTCTCCCACACAGGACAAGGAAGTTATGTCAGGCACCACTACACAGACCAAACCAACTTCTCCCCTGGACTGCCCTGTGGAACTGGAAGGTCATGTTACTCGTTGTTGACATCACACATATCCACGTGTAGAGTGGTTTTGGATCTGACTCCATTTAGACTCTACACTTCCAATTTGCTCTTCAACTGCAAAAACCAGCCCTGCGCTCCCTGTTCCTTATTAATTATTTTCAAATGCAAAGTTATGTGATATAATTGTATTAAATCAGAATGAAAGGATTCTGGTTAGTAACTTCATATGGCCAGGATGGACTGTGTTTTCAACCTGAGTATTATCAGCTCTGTGAAAGTAAGGGCCACATAAAAAATGTCTTTGGTTTTTGTTGTTCATAACCTCCATTCTGCACAAACATGGTAGATTTTCTCTGACATCATCTTATTAATTACCTCCACTAATTAGTTTCATTAATTGAGATGCTGGCCTGTAAGATTTTGTCATCTGTCTGTTATGTTCATACCTAGAGAATGTTCTAAATTCCATATAACCATAGAATCATTTAGGTTGGAAATGACCCTTAAGGTCATTGAGTCCAACCATTTAACCTAACACTGTCAAATCCACCGTTAAACCATGTTCTTAAGTGCCTCATCTTTTAAATATCTCCATTGACAGTGACTGAATCACTTCCCTGAACAGCCTGGTCTATAATTGACAACACTTTCAGTAAAGAATTTTTTCCTAATATACAATCTAAACCACTCCTTGTGCAACTTGAGCTTGTTTCCTCTCATACTCTTATTTGTTACTTAGGAGTAGAGGCTGACATCCCCCTCACTACAACCTCCTTTCAGGTAGTTGCAGAGAGGGAAAGTTTGCCCCTGACCCTCCTTGTCTCCAGGCTAAACAACCTCAGCTCTCTCAGCCACTCCTAATCAGACTTGTGCTCCAGACTCTTCACTGGCTTTGTTGTGCTTCTCTGGACTTGCTCCAGCACCTCAATGTCTTTCTTGTAATGAGGGGCCCAGAACTGGACAGAGAACTCAAGGTATGACACGACTAGTGCCGAGCACAGAGGCGCAATCCCTGCCCTGGTCCTGCTGGCCAGACTATTGCTGATACAGGCCAGGATGCCACTGGCATTCTTGGGCACGTGGGCACACTGCTGGCTCATGTTCAGCTGGCTGTTAAATCAGCACCCACATGCTTTACTGCCAGGGAGCTCTCCAGCCACTCAGCCCCCAGCCTGTGGCACTGCATGGGGTTGTTGTGACCCAAGTGCAAGATCTGGCACTTGGCCTTGTTGAACCTCATACCACTGGCCTTGGCTAGTCTTTCTGCCCTCCAGCTGATGGACACTCCCTCCAAACTTGGTGTTGTTTGCAAGCTGACTGAAGGTGAACTTGATCCACTCGTCCAGATCATCAGTTAGGCTGTTGAAATAGAACTGGCACCAAAACTGAGCCCTGGGGAAAAGCGCTTGCGGCCGACTGCCACCCGGATGTAACTCCATTCACCACCACTCTCCAGGCCCAGCCATCCAGGCAGTTTATTACCCAGCAAACAGTGCACCCATCCAAGCCATGAACAGCCAGTCTCTCCAGGAGAATGCTGTGGGAAAAGGTGTCAAAGGCTTTACTAAAGTCAAGGCAGACAACATTCATAGCCTTATCCTTATTCACTAAGTAGGTCACCCTGTCACAGAAGCAGATCAGGTTAGTCAAGTAGCACCCAGCCACGCTGGCTGAGCCTAATCCCCTGGTTGTTTTGTACATGCTGTGTACAAAGATCACTCAAGCTGATCTGCTCCATGACCTTCCCAGGCAGACACGCCTTTAGTGCCCCCTCCAGCCCTTGTAGATGGGCATCACATTAGCTAACTTTTAGTCAAGTGGGACTTCCCTGAGTAGCCAGGGCTGATGGTAAATGACTGAAAATGCCTCAGTGAGCCCTTCCACCTCCTCCCTCAGTATCCTTGAATGGATCCCATTTGACCCCATAGACTTTTGTGTGTCTAAGTGGCGTGCAGGTTTCTAACTCTTTCCAGTTGGATTATGAGGGCATCATTCTCTTCCCCATCTATGTCTTCCAGCTCAACAGATGTATTTATAGAAACATTTTGGTTTTTACTGCAGTTGCCAAATTAAGTTCTAACTGGGCTTTGGCCCTTTTAATTTTCTCTCCATATAAACTCACGACATCATTGTAGTCTTCCTGAGTGGACTGCCACATCTTTCAAAGGTCATAAACTTTTTTTTTCCTGAGTTACAGTCAAAACTCTCTGTTCAGACTGGTTTTCTTCCCCCTACCCTGCAACTTTTCTTTTCTCACACAGGGACAGTGCTCCCACACCTTTAAGATTTTGTTGTTGGAAGATCTCCAGCCTGCCTAGATTCCTTTGCCCTTTAAGACAGCATAGAATCACAAAATCATTTAGGTTGGAAAAGACCTCTGAGATCACTGAGTCCAACCTTTGACTGATCACAACCTTGTCAGCTAGACCATGACACTAAGTGCTGTGTCAGTCATTTCTTGAACACCTCTAGGGACGGTGACTCCATCACCTCCCTGGGCAGTCCATTCAGATGTTTAACAACCCTTTCCATGAACAAATTCCTCCTGATGTCCAACCCAAATCTCCCCTACTACAGCTTGAGGCTATCTCCTCTCATCCTGTCACTGGTTGCCTGGGCAGAGGCTGACCCCCAGCTCCCTACAACCTCCTTTCAGGTAAGGTCACCCCAACTCTCCTCTCCAGGCTAAACAACCCCAGCTCCCTGAGCTGCTCCTAATAGAACTTGCCTTTTAGGCCCTTCACCAGCTGCATTGCCCTTCTCTGGACTCGCTCCAGTACCTCAATGTCTTTCCTTGAAGTGCCTCCCCAGGGGCTCTGTCAGCCAGGCCAAAATCTGCCCTTCAGAAGTCCAAGGTAGCGGTTCTACTAACCACATCCTTATTTCTCTGAGACTCAAAAACTCTGTCATTTCATGATTACTATGGTCCAGCCATCCTCTAGCCATTAGTTGCACCAGTTTTGCTGTTATTAAGGCTGTTCTTCACCTCTGTTAAACAAATTGAGCCGTCCCTTCCCTTACTTGTCTTTTCTGCTGTCACTGTGTGACTGCCTGAATTATTCTGATGTCATGGTGCTGAGTATAAGCTGAATTAAAGAGTTTGAGTTGCAGAGTCCAGGGTCTGCTCTGTCACTAAGAGGAGCTGTGGTGAAGAAAGCTGAAAATGAGAGCATGTCCCTCTTCCACTTGGAAAGCTGCTTTTAAGCTGAGAATTTACTGCTGGCCTCTACCTGTGCTACATATCACAGCTTTGTAGCCACTACCTGTGTACCTCGTTACCCTGTACCTCCTTGATTCTGACCCTAATCCTGGCCTGTTGGTTTGGTTTCCAGGCTTAACTTCAGGCCTGTCATGTCATTATGCACCTGCTGTTTTACCACAAGACTGAGGGTGACTTGCTGACTCAGAATAATGCCTAGAACAAACAAACAAAACAAAACAAAAAAACCAACAAAACAAAAACAAAACCCCCACCACTGACCAACCAAAAAAAACCCAAACAAACAAAAAAACCCCCAAACCAAAACAACAAAAAAAACCCTCTACCCTGCATACCGTTTCAGCTATATGCTGTCTTTCTGTAGAGGTCATGAGAAAATGATGGGGTTGGAACTTGACAACAAGGATGTCCTTCCTTGGGAGACACCCAAGTTTTACTGGTTATTCTCATGCCCTGGGAGAGAATAGCAGAGCTACTTTTTCCCAGGTGCTGCTGCTCACCACCACTCTGGTTATCTTCCATGTGTTACATAAAGGGTGTCCCTGAGCATGTTCACCAGACTGGGCATGGTGACCTTCACTTACGGCTGCCTTGTAAAGCGTGTTGCTATTGCCCACTAGTGTGCTCAATGCTACATTTTGAGCAGACAAAAAATATTCCCTGAGAAGTCATGGATGAGGTAAAGAACTATCAGCTGCCTCTGGGTACAGTCAAGACAGGGAAATTATAAGAACAAGAGCTAGGCCCCATCCCAGCAGTGCTGTCTTCTTGATTCCACCAGATCAAGGAGCAGTGGACAGAACTAGTCCTGCTCTGCGTCCTGCTGGAAGAGTGACGTGCCCATGCACAGGGGAACCACTTCCACAGAAGAAAGGCAGAGCCCATTTGCAGACTCTGTCAGTCCTAATGCAGACTGTCAGCTGTCTGCATTAAAGGGCTTTGAGATCTGATGCTCAGGCATTCTCAGAAAGAGCTGCATAGCTAAGAAGTGCCTGCTGAAAGTGCCTGCCTCTCCTGTTCTCCTGGAGAGAGGTGACAATGCGAAAGAAGAGCACTAACATCTGGATTTGAGTGGTTTTTATCTCCTGTCCCAGGCAGAGGCTCTAGTTCTGCCTGAGCAGGGCAGATGATTTGGATAATTTTTACCTGTGTTCTGGGGTTCCCTGATTTGCATGGGCCTTCTTTGCTAGAGATAATTAGATTTCCACATCTTGGACACTCCTTCTACCACCTATGTGGGAAGAGTGTGAGCTCAAAGACCTCAAACTATAGCAGTGAAAGAAAAGCTGTAAAAAACTGAGCTGTGACACCCTATGAGATGGGTGTATCCATGCACACACCTTTCTGGAAGCATAAATTCACAGCTCTGGAACAATCTTTCAGGCCAGTGTTGTCTCCATGCTCTAGGTGAGAGACTTGCATTTTGCCAGCTCTTAAGGAAGAGAAATGTTGAAGTATGGAGCTGTGTCTTTGCCTTGCTAAGCTCCAGGAGACCATTGTGGGACACAAAGCCTTTTTGGGGCCCATCCCCTTGGAGCACAGAGGTTATAAATAGTCTAGAGCAGGGGTTGCTGAAGCAACACTGCTGTTTGAATACATGGGAATTTTCCAGAGATGCATGAGAAGGGGACATGAGGAAGGACAAAAGGGCATCAAAACTCTTCCACCAAGCAGTGTTTTTGATAGGAAAACAAAAACTACCTTATAGCTGGAAAAGGCAAAGCTGAGTATTTTGGGAAAAAATTCACTGTAAAAATAAAAAAAGGAAAAGAAAAGAAAAAAATCTTTTGAACTGCAGTGGTGAATTCTGAAAAAGAACAAAGTATCTTCTTTCCAAAAGGCCATTAGCATCCTCATAGGACTTAGTGAAGCATGGATGGAATGTTCTGTGAGCCCCAAAGAGGGAGAGTCAGAAACTTGGCCTTTGTGATTGGGATCTAGCTGCTTAGGAGGTGTCTGGGTGGGAACACTGTGCTCCCACAATAGAGAGCTGCAGCTCCAGAGATCAGCAGTGAGAGAGCCCCATGAGCCAAGGGGACATAGTAGGGAGCCAAACCGCCACTTGAAGTGGAACTGATGGAACTCCTCCTCTCTTCCTGAGATTGACAGTGCATTGTACTGCCACAGAGCTTCTATCAGCATTCCCCATAACTGCCTTCTGCTGCAGATTATGGCAGTCTGGAAGTTTTCAGGAGTAAGAACTATCTTAGGTCAGACACCTTATGACAAGCAGAATCCTAAGGCCTCTTCCAAAGGCCTCATCAGGTGGTAGCAGCCCCATTCCCATAAATGAAATTACAGCTCTAGAGGCAGAAGAACCTTAGGTCTGAGTACCAAAAAACGGACTCTCACTTGTCTGAAACTGAGAGCCAAACACCCACCTGTATGGCTACTCTCAGGGCAGGTGGAAACACTTTGTCCTGAACAGCAACAGCTGAGCTTTTTTTTTTTTCTGGGTGGCAATAAGCACAGCTGTTTTATCTCCTGCCTTCTGTGGTTCTCGGGATAGGCTGAAATGGCACACTTCATCTTCTGCAAAGGCAGCAAAGGATTACAATGATGAAAGTTATTTTGGTTAGTTGGTTAGGTTTTTTTAGTTTGCTTGTTTATTTAAAGCTTCCCTGTGCAACTATATCAAATGGCTAACTATATTGTATCAGTGTCTGTCTGTATGTGGAGGTTGTTTCAGATCAAATTTCAAATGCAGAAGACAGCATTCAGCAGATGGGAGGCTCAACACAAAATTATTCATCTTGAAACTTTAGCTCCTTTTGTGTCTGTTGAGTTCCTGTTGAATTGTGATTGTCTTTCTGCGTTTCATTGCATCAGCTTCGATTTCTTCTGATTTAACTCTGTGCAAATAAGTGGAATCATACCTGTGGTTATTTTAAAAATGTGAGACTGAACTGAAATAATGCAAATTAGGGACAGCTGCTTTTTGCCTTGTTTCTTCTGAGTTTGTTTTTGTTTGTTTGATCGATTGATTGATTGGTGTTGTGTCCAGAATATGTAGTACTGAAGGTGTTATTAGAGAGCTGGAAAGCACAGAACAATGAACACAGAACAATGAACATCAATCACAATCTTGGCTGCAGGACAGAGCCTTTCCTCACAGCATCAGACGTGCTGCAAACTGCTTCATAGAGTTCTTAGACCCAGTTCTAGTTACTTTCATTTTCTCAACATTCTGCAAAACCCAAAACCTTCCTGAAAACACACCTTACGATGTTATTCTGGGATCACCAAAGCTGCTGAACTGCTGTGTTTTTTACACACCTGCATTCTTTCAGTTTTTGTGTCTTCCATTTACAGCTGTAGCCACCCCGTGGCTGAAGAAGGAGGCTCATTCATGTGCAAAACAAAATTTTTCTGCTTTTAAAGATATGACCCATTAACCAAGCCCAAGGCAATAATAGTGGGGGTTATGGCAATTTTTTAGGTTAGTTTCATTTAAGCTAAATGTTAACTTAGTGTTCATCATATTGTGATTTTTCTTCATATTGAATTTTCTTGTTACTGAATCCTAGCACTTTGGTTATTGCAACAACAGCAAAAAGAAAAATGGAAGATGTGTTTGGCCTGTTTGTGCTCATTTCAGTTTTTACATTTGTTTCCCCAGCTGCATTTCTTCTTTCCTTCCTTCATCTTAATTACCCATTCCTCTTCCTTCATCTTAATTTCCCATTCCTCTTCCTTTTACCCACCAACTTGAAAAGCTGAAATCTAACTGTCAAATATTTTGGTTTCCGTTTTGGAAAATTAAAAAAAAATAATAATATTTTGATGCAAGATGAAAATATTGTTTGGCTGTTGTGGCCAATCCCAGCATGTGTGGTCCTGATGCAGGCAGTCAGACAGTGCAGTCCCCAGGATTCTGAAGGGGCTGAAGCAGCTATGGCTGTGTCCTCTCTCTGCCCAGAACTGCTGTCTTGGGTCCTCTGTGGGCCAGGACATTGTTGGGCTGCAGGGGAAGGGGCTGGAGAGAACCCAGCCTTTCCCGGCCTTGTGAGGACTGAATGCCCCCCAGCTTGCCCAAAGGTGGGGCCTTGTTCGATATAGAGACAGAGCATGAGGAAATTCCTCCAAAAGTGGAGACCCTCCCACAGGCAGGCAATGATCCTTCTTTCCCTAGGCTGATGTCCCCCTGACCTGTCCCCCACAGCTCTAAATCCTCATCTTCCCTGTCCCTGTGTCTCTATGGGGCATAACTGGGGGCTGTATAGAGGCACCCCTTCGGTAAGGCATGCAGGGAGAGGAAAGAGAGATCTTTTCCCCCAGCCCTATTCTAGGTCTCGGGCTAATATAGTGGGAGGGAATCACCTCACACTCTCTTTTTTTCTGGGAACACAGCTCCCTCATGAGGCAGACTTCAGCAGGGCCGTTTGAGGCTCCAGGTTCAGCTCAGTAATGAGCAAAACTATCTGCAACACCAAGGAAGCAGATATAACCCTCAACCCTCAGCACAGGTACAACTGGAAGAAGATGCCCATCTTGTAAAAGGCGAGGCTGGGGAGAGAAGCACTGGATCCTGTGGTTTTCCAGGAAGCCCAGATGTCCTGCTGCTCACTAGCCCTGCTCTGCTCTAATTGTTAGTCCCAATCCAGGCCTGGCTTCTTCACCAGACTCTAGAGACTTAACTTCTTAAAAATCACATCGCAGACTCCCAGCTCTATAAACCCTGCTGCCCACCTAGCACTGCATTGTTACCCCACATGATGAAGTTGTCCATGTATGGTAGATGTCCAGTGGGATTGCCCTGCTACGGTGCAGCTCAGATTAGCCCATGACAGATGGGGGGACTGTGTTCCCACCTTGGGGCAGTCGATTGCAGGTGTATTGACATCCCTTCACATGAAAGCAAACTGTTGCACTCTGCTGCCAGAGGAATTGAGAAAAAGACATTGGCAATATATGTTGTAGCATACCACTTCTCTGTCCTTGACTCCAGTTGATAGAGGAGCTCTAGCAGATCAACTAGAGCAGCACTCAGCAGCAGTGACTTCATTCAGGGTACAATAGTCCCTGTTGACTTTCACCTTCCATCAGACTTCGGCACTGGCTGTATAGGAGGACATTTAAAAGATGCTCACCACTCTTCGGCTCTGCACTGGGTGAATCAGCTCATGGACAAGAGCCAGAGTATCTGTTACTGCAGTATGGCTGCTGGTGTAACCACTCACAAAGGGTGAACAAGAACCTTGAGAGTCTGTGCAATGAAACCACCAACATCAATCTCAGATGAGAAGTGGGAGGTATATTCTCTCATCCTCTCTACAAGATAACTTTCCCAGCACAGTTAAGTGCATCAGTGCCAGGGCCAAGGATATGGCTAATGTTTGTATTAACATGTTCCAAAGTTCAACAACACAAAGGGGTATTCAGTGCAGCAAGCCAACTTCAAAGACAGAGAAGCCTGCCAGTTTATAACTGCTACAGCTATAGCGTGCTCAATTCAAAACTCATGTTGTCTCAATACACATGCTGGGTGCCATAAAGGACTGTGGTGGGTTGAGCTTGACTGGATGCCAGGTGGCCACCAAGCAGCTTTATCACTCAACAGCACAGTGGAGGAAATAAGATGAAATGGTTTGTAGGTCAAGATAAAAGCAGCTCAATGAATAAAGCCAAAGGCCATGCATAGAAGCAAAGCAAAAAGATTTATTCTCTCTTTCTCATCATCACGTCGTGTCTAGCCACTTCCTGTGAATTTGGGCCTTACTACATACAGTGATTGTTTTGTAAGACAAGCACCTTGGTAACAAATCCCTCTCACAATCCTTAACTTTTATTTTATTGCTAAGTACAACATCAATATGGTATGGAATATCCCCTTTGGCTAGTCTGGGTCAGCTGCCCTGACTATATTCCCTCCCAAACTCTTGCCCATCTCCAGCCTACTGGCCTTTGGACTGAATTTGAATAAATAGCCTTGATGCTGTGTGAGGCCTGTTCAGCAATAATCAAAACACTGGTATGCTATCAACACCATTCTAGCTACAAATACAAAGCACAGCTCTATCATGGGTGCTACGGGGAAAGTTAACTCCACCCTGTCCAGACCCAAAAGAGTTCACCATGCTAGTTTGTGAGTACGGTGTCTCCCAGCTGCAGTCAGAATCTTTCTCCCTCCTCCCTACCCTTGCGGTGTTACGGGAAAGCCCTGACCTCTACCACTCCAGGCTGACCCTCACCCAAACCTTTCCCTTTTGCCAAAGCAGGGGAGGTGTTGGAACCTCCTTCCTTGGCCCCACAGAAGCTA
Source organism: Manacus vitellinus (assembly GCF_001715985.3). Lineage (NCBI taxonomy): Eukaryota > Metazoa > Chordata > Aves > Passeriformes > Pipridae > Manacus > Manacus vitellinus. The sequence continues at coordinate 14,342,697 of NW_021940917.1, forward strand.
ACAATTGGCAAAGCACTCTCCGCTGTGTTTTCCTCCCCAAGCCCATGCAGGGCAGCAACTCACTGGGACCTGCCTGTCACAGCCCTAAAGGTGACATTTGTTCTGCTTCCTATCAGGTCTAGAGTTGCTTTCATCAGGGGTGTGCTTGCCCCAGAACCTTCTAACCCTGGGCCATTTTTTGAAAGACTCAGAGACTGCAGGAGGGATAGGATCTGGCTCTCTGTCCAGAAATAGGTCAGTCCCAGATATTTCCCTCATGGCTGCCAGCAACTGTAGAGGTGAGAACTGTGTTACTTGTTCCTATTCCTGAACAGGTCTTGTTCCTGCTCCAAGGAAACACAGTGTACAGTTGGCCAGGCTTTCAGCAGAGCTGTCCCTTGGAGCAGCTGCCAGGTTACAGAGGAGAGTGGCAGCTTTTCTCTCCCCAGGCTCTGTTGCCCTTTGCTGAGTTACAGCCAGCAGCTGTTTGTGAGCCTGCCATGGGCTGGATTACCTGCCTGAGTCAGCTCCTGGCATCTCTTCTTTGATGAAGTGAAGAAGTTTCCACTCAGGCAATCTGCAGCTGCCAGAGAAAACTCCGCAGCCTTCGGCTTCCTCTGAGGAAAGCTCGGGCACAGGTCAGGGCTCTCAGGCAGACCATGCCCTGAAGCTGGGGTCTAAGCCCTGTCTCTACAGGCCGCTGTCTCCACTCCCCATTCTCCTTCCAGGGCTTTGCCACCAGGCCTGTGAAGGCAGCACTACCATAGGAGCACACTGACAGCCCAACAGGTCTGGCAGCCCTCCTTGACCTGGGCCACTGCCCAAGTGCTTTGGGATACTACAGGCCTTCCAAAGCTGCGATTTACATGGAATCCAACCCTGGGTTTGCATCCCAACAGGAATCTGCTGACTCCTGCTGACTCCACCTCCCACCTCACAGCTCCAATTCTGTTGAGAAGGAAACAGTGACAGCATTTCCTGCCTAGGAAGAAACATTTCCCAGTCCTGAGAAATGTGTTGGGCATCTCACCCTGTGGTGCGTGTCCCCCGGTGCTACCAAATGCAATGGGGACAGGTCCTTTTAAGGATCTTCAGCAGAATTAGAACAGGCCACAGTGTTGTGGTTGCAATTAGATTTTTATTATTATATAAAATGAGTCAATTTTAGACTGAAAATCTTTTAAAGACTCCACAGTAGCATTCTCAGTAATATCAAGCATAGCAGAAATATTTAGAACAGGTGTTTCAAGTGCAAACAGTACCTAAAGTTGGAAAGTTCTTTGAAAATTTTATATTTTCTTGCAGTCAGAGATCTCCTGAGAGCGATCTCCTGTATTTGATTGGCTTTGAGCTGCTATTAATTTAAATGGAATTTGGTCATCTGACTGAGGAAAATGTTGGAGGAGATGTCATGACATTAGGGAAGTTTTATGATGCTTTGAATTGATTTAAAAAACATAGAATGAAGAATATATTCCAAACTGAAGACTCTGATTTAACTCAGACGATGAAATGTCTTCATTTTTATGTTCTGTTTTCAAAAGTAAACTTCTATGAAGCAATAGATCCTTTTCTCTTTCATGAAAGATCTGTTCCTTGCTGTTCATTTTCAACCAGCATATTTATTTGAGTTTGAAGTATTTTAATCATCATAGGGAAAAGATCAGTGAAAATATTATTTGCAGTTCATAGGAAAGTGCTGAGCTTAAGATTTTCTCTCAAAAGAGATGAATCAGTCATTAAAAACTCTGATCGTGAGTTTTTATAATTGGGAAGGTGGTCTGAATAAAAAATACAGATCTGAAAGTGCTAAGTAGGAGGAATGGCTTAAGGAAGGATTGTTACAAGTTAAAGTTGTAAATATGAAAGATGTGAAAAAGCAGAATTTAATTAAGAATAGTTTCTTTAAAGTGGGTACTGCAGTGATGCAAGATAGAGGTTCAGGTGTTGTGAGAGCTTCCAAAGGATGTAGTGCTTGGAGGAAAATGTCAAAGGTGGGATCTTACAGGAAAGGTGCAAAAAAGTTTGAAAATTACCTTCAAAAATTATGTTAAAGGGAAAGTCATGGAGCACAGTCAAAGGAGAGTTTTTTCTTGTGAAATTTTCCTTGTGGCAGTGTGGCCTTCCTCTGCTTGGAAGGGTATCCCATCCAATCATTTCCATCTTTAGAATGGCACTCGGGGCAACTTTTGGTGACTAGCTCCTGGTGAGTACATGCCTTTAAGTGTGAAAGAGCTTTGAATGAGAACCAACAGATGTAAAATAATAAGCCAGAGAAGGATGCCAGGGTGGTGTGTATGTGCTGCTATACTTTGGACAAACGCAGTGTGATTTGTCATGCAGTTAACAGTAATGCAAGAAAAAAGCATGACAGTTCAGATAGCCTCAGTGTGGTGTAAATTAGACAAGTGGAGGTATTGCATCATTCTGCTGAACTAAAAATGCCCTCTCCTGGGAGCTATACCCACCCAGTGTAACGCCTTGCCAGTCTGGAAAACTTATAAAATTATCTGCATCCCAACTGACATGGAAACCCCTTGTCAAATTTACATCAGTGTAATTTCATCAAACCCTATTGCACCGCTAAAACTGCACAGGCAGCTGAAGAGAGATCAGCTGAAGAAGACATTTAGTCCTTTCAGGCCCTGTTGAGAGGGAGAAGGGATATGTGAGCCTGCCTAATTACTGTGCATTGCTTTGGCAGAGCAAATCCACTTCATCTAGGCTTTTCTGCAAGTGGCAGGATTAAACAGCCCATACATAATTATCCCTTCCAGAAGGGAATCACACTCTCAGTGCAGTGCAGGGAACGCCACTCCTATTTTTTATCATGTTGTATTAAACCCCACCGCTGACAGGAAAATGCATTCATGCTGCCATCAAGAGAGGGCAGCCTTTGTAAACTGCATCTCTCCTCATAGCACAGTACTGTGTCTGCCTTTCTGGTGGTGTATTTCCATGCCAAGTTCTTGCCATGTGGGCTTCTTGCCTGTTTGCTAAGCGATTTTTGCTAAGTGGATTTTTGTCGAAGCTGTTCAGGACAGATACCATCTCCTGGACTGAGCTAGAGCAGCATGACCCATGTAAGCTTCCCAGGGAATATGGTGGTGGGGCTGGTGGCGGTTGACAGCTCCCTAACCAGTATGATGTGTGATTAGGGCTGCCTCGATCACACATAAACCACAACACTAATATCAGTAGGAACCAGATCCCCTACAGAAGTTCTCATAAACCTTGGTTTTCTTCAGTCAGATTAAGCAAATCCCAATTAGCTATAAATCTATCATTTGATGATCTCACAAGTGTGTTTCAGATTACACTGGCAGGTCTAGGTAAGCAGTGACAACTGGATCTGTTATAAGGCCAGATATCACCTTCACCCATCCAAGATTCTTTTCCTTCAATTGCACGTACAAATTTTCTCCTTTATTCATTATTGGAATACTGACCTTGTATTTCTATTGCTTGAGTTTCAGATTTCAATGAGAATCCAGTTGCAAGGGGCATAAAATAAAAACTCCATCTGAAGACTTTTGAAATATGTTTTAAAAGTTTTATTGCCTTCACTTATCTGTGTACCAGAGATACTGGTGGTGTTTGGGTTTTTTTCCCCAAGGATCTGGGTCATAATTGAATAAATGCAAGATAAAATTCATCTCCATGAAGTGCAGAGGTCAGCAGCAGCTCATTAGTCATCAGTCTGGGTTCACCAACATTTCCACTGAGATCACATTCTCAGTAAGAGTGGGTCAAAAAAGGATCATGGAACTTTTAATGAATACAAAGAGGGAAACATCTGTGTCTTTTTGGTGTTTTTAACTCAGGAAGAGCAAACAATGAGGAATGATGTATCATCAGAAGCAATGAATCTTCAGGCAACTACTCTAAAAAGTAATAAAAAATTGCTACCCCTAGAGCGCTGCGAAGAATGATAAAATTGGTTACCCTTGTACAGCATTCAGACACCCTGCAATTAGAAATATAGCACCTTGGGAAAACTTAAAAAATTATCTGGCTGGATGATAGTGAACAGATCTAAGTATTTGCTACATCCATGATTGTGTTCAGCCATAACCCAGAGTCTCCGGTCTGCAATTTACCACATTCTTTCTCCCAGTTCAGTGCTATTGTTGGAAAATTTTTTCAGTGAGTCATCCATGGTTTTACAACAGGGAATGAGGCCTACAGCAGTCATTTCAACCTGCATTAACAAGGGACTGAGAGACATGCATTATTGTTTTTGTTTCGGTGACGTAAAATGCAGTACAACACCACCTTAGACAGGCCAGGGAAAGCTAACAGGCACTTCTTCATTTCTGGACAATAGCTGAGACTAGTTTGCAATGTCTGTCTGATGAAAAGTAAGCCATGTTGATGCTGGATTGCAGCATAAGTTATCTTATTTAGTTTATCTCATCTTAATTATTTTTCCTATGTCATATTACGCATTCAGTCTAAATGGCTGTAAAACAAGCAGTATAGGTGCAAATGCATGTCTCTGTGTCTTTACTAAGGAAAGAAAAGATATTTCTTCTTCTGGATGAGATTCAGAATAATATGGGGTAATTGAGAATAAAATATTCCCAAAACCATTGGAGGCCAAAAGGTAGTGTTCTATGAAATGCATGAAAGCTGGGAAAGAAATTACCTTCCAGGTAAAATTAGTCATGTTATTTTAGTTGACTCAATAGTTCCACCAACTATTTCATTTACGTACCCCTCTGCTCTGCCAGAGGTCGGCTATGAGAGAAGGCTTCAGGGAGCACGAGGCTAATTATTTGCACGAATAGCATTTTCACATGTCCTCTAGCAATAGCATCTGAATGTCTTGGTCACAGAGTGCTTTCAGAAAGAGATATCCTTTGAACCTCACAGGCTATGAACCGCGTGCAGCATGGTTAGGAAAGTAAGAAGTGGTAGGAACAAAGAATGAAAACAGAATCACCACCACTGACTCAGCACCTGCTTCTCTTCAGAACAGCTTCAGCACAGCTTTTTGATCTTTTTTTTTCCCAGCGTGGCTTTCACACAGATTAAATCTGAGTCTTAGCGTGTGGGTTGGATTTGAACAATAATTATACATTTTTTGGAATGAGACATGAAGATGAGATCTGAAGAAGAGTAAGTTATTTGACTGACTTCTTTTTTGTGTTATTTTTGAAAAATCATTGAGAAATTCCACACAATTGCTCATGCTGTATTTTCCTGTTACCCAGATAAAAATGGTGAGCAATTGTATTGTGCATCACTTCAGTTTTATTTGTTTTCCTCTCTCCTTTTCATTGCTGTTGTTATTGTTGTTGTTGTTATTATTGTTATTACTACATTAGTATTAGTACTGTTACACGTTACTTTGTTTCAATTATGAAACTGTTCTTGTGTCAATCCACAGGTTGTACCTTTTTCTTCCAATTCTTCTTCCCATCCCACCAGGGGCAGGGGTGTGAGCGAGCAGCTAAGTTGGTGGGTTAAACCACCACACCTGGTTTACACATGTTACACTTGGCTAACTGAAATTATCTCATCACAGGAAGTTCAAGTGCATGCTGCAGACGTGGTATTGGTCCATCAGTGGATGTACTGTACACAGACAGAGCCAGAAGCTTGCAGAAAATGAACTCAGAGCACGAGTTCCTTTGATTGTAACAGAGATACAAGGCAAAATGAAACAGAGCATTCGGAATATTCTGAAATATTCTAAGTGGGCTTAGATGAATTATAGGCATATTCATGCCTCTGGAATTAATTAAAAAAATCCAGTGTAAACTCTAACTTTTGGAAATATTCAGGGAAAAAAAAAACAGGAAATAAGATTATCTGGGGAAAAAAACCCCAGCAAATAATCCAGGAACATAACAAGGAGTACTAGTAATCTGTAAAAATGCATATAAAAACATCCATTCAGTCACTATTGGTTTAACATCATTTATCTCTAGAATATGCAATAATATTTCAAATAATCAAAATTGTCCAGAGAACTCTGAATGTCAAATGAGGTCCCTTTCAGCCTGTGTAGCAGATAAATTCCTAGCATGCTGTCTTGCTCTCTAGAGAAAGGGACACACACTGTTCTAGCAATCTGAAGACTTTTATTCCCAAACCACTTCGTTTCCTGATGAACAAAACAAACAGGTTATGTATCTACTCTATTATGTGATTTATTAGATCAGAAATAATGTTTTTTCCATGATAATAAAAATCCATTCACTCTCATCCAAGCGCAAGAAGCTTTTTTCCTAGCTGCAAATATCTCCAGGCTTCTTAACCTTTGTATAATTACTTATTTATGATAACTTTTTTGAGCGACTGCATGTTGCAATCAGAGAAGCTGCATGCAGTGCCCATTCACAGATAAGGACTGGAGAATTTATCACACCTATTCTATTAACCAGAATATTTGTAGGTTTGGAAATAACTGAATTTCAATTGTTATGGAGCTCATCTAAAAATCAAGGAGGTATTTGATTGTTTTCTTCTCCCTTCCCAATAAAAGAATATGTGTCTGCAACCCTGGAAGCATGACAGTACTTTGTGTATTTTTTAAGAGTTGATTGCTCAAAGTCCTGCTCAATTAAAGCCTCAGACACGATGGAGAGAAATGCTGACCTAGCTAAGACCGAGGTCCATCCAATACGGTGCTGACAGTGTCCAGAAACAAACAGAAAAATGAGTTTTCTGTAGGAAGAGATCTGCAGCAGTATCGATCTTGCTCCATCTTTCCAGTTTCCAGCGGTTCAGGGATTTTGAATAGCAGAAGTTGTATGTAAGTAACTAGTGACTCTCAAAGAAATTTTGCACCATATATTTATCTGGTCGCTCTTTTGGTTTTTTGTTTTGTTTTGGTTTTTGTTTCGTTTGTTTGTTTGTTTTGGTTTTGGTTTTTTGTTTTGTTTTTGTTTTTTGGTTTGGTTTGGTTTGGTTTTGGTTTTTTAAATCCAACAAGGACAGAGAAACATGCCCCACAGGCGAAATAACAAAGTCAGCACGTTTGCTCCACGATCTCTGAAAAGAACCTATTTCTGCAAAATAAGGCCTTTGCCTTGCAGTAAAGTGTGTGTAGGATTAGTACCCAAATCTCCTCTTCACTGCTCAACAGAAAAATCAAAGAAAATGTATGGCTACTGCTTGACTCCAACAGCCTTTCCATAGCTCCTGAGCCAAGGAGCTCCTAAATGGCTGTTGCTTAGAACTTCCTATTACCCAAACTGGGCAGCTGTGCTAAATGTTAACCCAAGCAAATTTTCTAAGTGATGTTTCCCCTCTAGTTGTCACCAAAGCCAATGATGTGGCCCTTTTGAGGAACAGAATGTATTGATCCCGACGGGAAGACCATCACACACGTCCAGGAGCTGGTGATTCACAGTGCAGTTACCCCGTACGTGCATGGCCCTACGGATCCCTACGGAGATCCCTTGGCTGCAGGATAAATTCAGCCAGCTCAGTGCAGTCAGCTCCCCCCATTTGGTACTAGCAATTGCATCTCCTGTGTTTAATGGTGCAGAAGGAAGATTTCAAGTTAAGTTTGTTACTGTTTTGACTTGAGCTGCTCCTTGCAAGAAAAACCTGTAATTGCTTGAAAGACCAAGAAGGGATATTGCCTGCAACAGACCATGGCTACAGGGCATGCTGCATGTTGGAGGCTACTTGGTCTTGAGAGCAAATAATTTGCAAATTATTTTATTGTTAATTACTATGCAGTCACTAAGCTGAAAGTTATCTCCTAGGTCATGCGACCAATAGAAAGAGATAATTACTAAGTTACTTGAAAATCAGAATAATTTATATTCAATTGGAACAAAGACATTAATGACATCAAGAGCCCAGTGAGGGATATTTTATCAGCTGGAATCCCCAGGGATGGATTTGTGCTCTCAGGTTAATTTCCACTTGTATAACTTGTTTTGCACATCCACTTAAAAATGACATGTTTTTTATTTCAGGCCTTTTCTTGACTTAAGACGATTTAAACATTGTGAACACAAGAAGCTTTACTGTCTTCTATGTTCAAAACTCTGAGCCAGCCAAGAAGTGTCATGGCCAGCATGGAACCAGGACAGCTTCAGGAGGAAAAGCAAAAGTGGTGAAAACTGGATTTTCTACTAACTAACCATCTCACATAACCATGTTCTAAGAGTAATTATTGCTTATGATTAGAATTATGCTTTCAATAGACCTCAGCGTATGTCTCACATTCCTAACTAAAAGTTTTTTCAAAAATCACTTGAGCACTCAGACATTAGCACTGTAGACCTGGCCATGAACTCTGTCTTTCATCATTCTGGGGAAGAAAAGGACAAAGGGGAGAGTCAGTTTGCAGTGACAAACACATGGCAATGTTCAGGTGGGGATGATTTTTTTATCCAACTTAGCATGAGAATTCTGTGACTTGGGCTGTATCTTCGCTACAGTCTGCCATAATGAGTGAAGATTAAGAGTTCTGGGCAGAAAAAGTCAACCTGCAAAAGTCAAATGGCTTCAGGACTGAAGGCAAAGACATACAATCTGCGTAGCGAAGCATAGCACTGTCCAAGATCTACTCAGGAAAGCTGAGTAGATCATTTGTGGATCATTAGCTCTGAACAACAATCTTCTGCTGAGGGTCACTACAGTGGTCCATTCCATATTCCTGATTATGCCTGGAATGTACCTAGACACACAGCTCTAGAACAGGACTGTAAAACAGAATCAGGAATGTGAACATAATGAATTAGAGATCCTTGACATTTACCACTTCAGTTTTTAATCTAAATTTTTACCTGCTGTTATCACTTGTTTCTTGGATGCCTGGTCAGACTCCAGAAGGTTGTTGTGCTTTCTCAAAGTAAAAAAAAAATAATTCTTGCCTTACTGATATAATATAATAGGACTGAATAATATAGTGGAAAACCTATCTATGGAACAAGAAAATATAGAAGGTGAAAGTTAGTATAGCAAAAAAACCTTGTGAATATCTGACAAAGCCCAAGTAACTGTTGTTCTTCCTGAAATAATACAAAAAAACCCAGGAAACAAGTTCAAAGAGAGTGAGTTTCCCTGGCAACAAAAACATGTGAAAATTCTTAGTTCAACTCTTGCATTCCTATTCTCAAGTTTCCATTCATTTCATGGTATTTAATGCTCCAACTTTCCTTGGAAAGCAAAAAACCTGGCACGACCTTCACACAAACAGTTGAGTCAGTCAACAGTTGTGTGAGCCATTTACTGTCTTTGTGCCATGGAGAAGCATGAGAGCCAACTGGACAGCTCGAGGTACTGCTTGTAGAGGTGGTGGTGCTGCCCATCGATCTCTGCCTTTACCACAGGCATGAATCTGACTTCAGATGAGGCAGTCGGAATAACTGTGTTACAGAAAAGTACAAGCGAAACTCCAGTCTAGGGTGGTACCAAAGGAGCAGCTTTCCTGCCTGGTACACCTTGTCTGTGGCGAAATTTTCTTGTTGCCCCTTGAACCCTTTGTTATAGCAGTCTGAGTAACCAACCGAGAGAGCAAACTTTCCAGCAGAAATATGCGCTACAAACTCTCATGGATCACAAAAGCTTTGGGGCAATTCAGGGAGTGTATTTGCAGAGCCAGGAAATCAGGTCCCGGGCATTCCCACTAACAAATGAGAGTTCTCAGTTTTTACAGAACTCAACTCAAACTGCAGTGTTTAACTCCCAACCTAGCACCTCCTACTTAAAATGATGGAGACCGCTCCTTCCTCCCCAGTTCTCAGGAGAAAAAAATGGGATATGGTAACAGCCAGGATTTTTAAAATCTGGATATCAGTGTATGTGTGGGTTATGATTTCATTTTTATTGCAATTGATTAAGTAAGAGAGAAGATACTGTTTTCCACAACGGGTGAGGAATGGAAGACCTGTAATACCAAGGAATTTGTGCTACAGGGATAAATTATGAACAGAAGTTCCAAGTGAGGCCCCTTGAGCTCCCCTGGGCTTCAGTACCTCCCACTCCTTGAGGCTCAACCCTTTGCCTGTTGAGAGATGCAAAGGCATTAGGTGTGAATTTTAAAAGGTACTTTTGTACATATATATGCATATTTACATCTCTGTGTCTCTGTATGTGTGTGTGTGTGAATTAATTCAAATACCCTTCATCAAGTGTAGTATGGATGTTGCCATCTATTATTAAGTTACTGTTGTAATTGTAGTAAATCCAATTGCATCTCTTTCTAAATTCATCAATGATCAAGTGCTACCAAATCCTTTAGACATAAACCACTGAGCCAGTCTGGGACTAAGATTGTGTTCAACTTCACCTAGGCTCCATCTGGAGTTTAGAAAGCAAGAGGGTCCTCCTTGAATGTCTGGACTCAACATGAAGGTCTCCCTTACCATTTTGCATCCTTACCTTTTTGCATCCTTGGTCTCTGTGTAAATCATTCTAACCTCCTTCTAATCTGATTGTCCCAAGTATGCTTCATAATACAGTTGCCCTGTGTATGCTTCATCTGTGTAGTAAGAGAAAACCTTGCTGCCAAACTTTGTTGAGTTGTGCTTTCACAAATTTATGTTGAATGTGCTTTTGCTGAAATCTTTGATGTGATTCTTTAAATGACCTAAATCACTAACTGGTGACATCACTCAAAGAAATCAATTTATAAATTCAAAATGGAGACTTAGCTGTTTCTTCATGCCACTCATAGACCCCCGGAGTTTCATGGATGCTAAAATATGAAATTAGACAGAAAAACTCAGTGAAGGAAAAAAGCAGTTAGAATATTCAAAGACACAACATGAGGGTCAGAAATCTCAACTCACACATGGTTGAAACAAACCTGGTCTTGGGCAATTCCTAATACATCCTGTATTACCCAGTGCTACACTCAGGGTTCTGGACAGAATCACAGTTCTTCTGAAAGAAGACAAAAAGAGCCTGGTTGTTTCACTCAGTTAAGAGAAGGCTTGAAGTCATTTAATTACTTCCTGTAAAAACATCAGATTACAAAGTGCTGTGTTGGGTGAGCAACTCTTTGAGCTAAAACACAATGTTGGCATAGGAACAAAGGAGTACAGACTGGGTATCGGTAAGTTTAGGGTAGAAATTAAGGAAGATTCCTAACCACTGGAGCAGGGAGGTTCTAGCAGTGCCCGCCTACAGGTTTCATAGGCTGCCAGTCTGGCTTTAGAGAGAAGCATAGCTGAATTTTTCAGAGGGCTGTTTGATGAGGTGCCTGAAGCAGAAGGAATGAGGCCTCCTAAGCCAGGAACCACTGCCAGTATGGATTCTTTACCTCAAAGTTTATCAGCAAAGGCATCTCTTGACCCAAAAACATTTGCTTGGCACTCCAATACACAGTAACTCCTATATTCAGAATACATTACTCACAGTGGAGGTGAAACACAACTTACTTGTTATAATTTGAACACGTGAAATGATATGTTTATTTTCCATGAGTTATTAACTGGAAATGATAAATAGAAGAGATTTTCACACGCAGTTTGTCCTAGGTCATATTATTGATAGCAGCCTGAAATGCAGACCTCTGACCTCTTTTACTGCCCAGAGCCTGTGATCAGCCGTGAGGCAATGATGGGAGCTGACATCACTAGATGTCAAGCAGTGAATATATTTTCCATCACAGAGACATGCTTATCCTGGTGTCGTCACTGTTCTTTCACAAATCTTCGGTCAGAGTAGCTAAAGTAGCTCCCACATCAGCCCCTTGGTTAAAAGACCTATATTTCTTCAGCATTATGAATAGAGCAGTGTTTGTTATGCCAGGTGAGTACAGCACGACTCAGTATTAAAAAAACAAATGATGCCAATGTGTGTGTAGCAGAAGTCTACCTCTCTTCTCTGCAGTAATGTGAGCACCACAAGGTGTAGCTCGTACCACGCTCCCTTTCGTGGTGCATGTTTCTCATCATGCCCTGAAAGAGAGCTTTCCACAGAATCTTTGCCTTTAAAAACATTTTCTCACAGGTAATGCCTGAGGACTGCAGGAAGGGATGTGATGGCAATATGAGTCTGAGAGGAAGACAGTGAAGACAGTGTCCTTATAGTACCCGTAGCAGATGGCCCCATCCAGGAACTGTGCTTAGCATCAGGGAGGCACAAGATCCTGGGTCCCCAGGCTGTGTCATCCACACTAGCTGAAGGTCTTGGAGAAACAGTGGTTTACAAATGCTTGGAGAAGCCCGAAGTTTCTTTCCCTCAGTCTGACTGCTTGTGGCCTCAACACTTTCACTTCCTCAGGAATTGTGCTTTTTCTGCCAACCCTGGCTGAGTAATCAGTTATCTCATGATCCCAAAAGACAGAAGGGGAAATGTTAATTTTCTACTTACAAGCCAACTCTCCTTAACTTGCTTTTCCTAACAGACCTGCAATGCATAATAAGAAACTCACTGGCTGAGGAAACTCACACTGGAAATCTCCTTCCTCGTGCTCCTGAAAGGGTTTGCATGAACTTCATGCAGTCAGGCTAGCAGAGCAGATGAAGGTAGATTTTTATTCAAGAAGGTTCAAAATTAATCTCACACCTAGGAGCAAAATCTCCAGTCTGACAAATCAAAGTGACAATTACCAGACACTTCCACTCCAAGCAAGAGTAATGCAACTAGAATGTGCAGAGCAAGGGCTGACACAGAAGAATCTCTCACATTTTTTCCACTTTAATTTTTGGGCAGCCCTTAAGGAGTCACAGTTTCTCCCACCACATGGAATGACTAAAAAAAAAAAAAAATTAAATCATTTTCAAAATCAAATAACAGCCATAATCCTTAAGTGGTCCTTGCAGATCTATGCTGGCTCCCGTGGCATTAACTGGTAAATACCCTCCTGACTAGAGATCAGGTTGCATAAGCAATCCCACTCTTCACATACAAGAACAGGAACTCTTACTCCACATAGAAATATCCAATTGCAATTGTAGAATTGACTGTACTGTTTGAATATTTCAAGATAGAACGACTGTACTAAAAAAATTAATAAATTGAAGTGCCAATTTTAATTTTCTAGGCAAAAAATTGAAATAGGAAGCTTCTACCACTCAATAGCATCATCTGAGACCAGCACATTACCTTATTGAGGACTGTCTGTGTGTGAGAGTGAGGGTTTTGATACTAAAAGCAGTGGTATTTTCATTCAGAAGATGAAATACAAAAGTTCTGACTTCTTACTGCTTCAAGTTGTCTACAGCAGCAGTATTTGACTGATCATGTTGACTGCGACAAAAAGCTTTTGTAAAAGTAATAGAAAAAATATATTGTTGTTAAAGATAGTGGGGAAAAAAATCAGCTGGAATGTACATAGCTTTTAATAGTCAGTGCTCTAGAAGGAGAAACAAAGACTTAATACTCTTAAGAGAATCTTCTGTTTTTCTAGAAGGGATGTGTTAAAGTGACAATCATTTGAGGAAAGCTGGAGTACAGTTGTGTGACCCAGAGTGTTGTTTTACACTTTGCACGGTCGTATCAAAACAGAGCAATATTGCAAAACTGACTTGTCTTATCCTTTTCAATGGTATTCACATTAAAATATGAACAGCACTGCACGTTTTGTGTTGGAGTATGGGTGGTTTAAGCAACGTGTATCTCTCATTCCTCACTGACTCATACTATTTCCTGTTTTCTGTAAACGATTGTACAGCTTGCAGGTCTGTCCTAAGTATGAATATTAAAAATCATGGATATTGTGCCATTTTCTATCCAGCTTTTCTTCTTACAACAAGAGAGAGAATCTAAACTTTGATTCAAAGTGGGCACGCAAGCCATCTGAGCACTAAAGGAGATCCAGTACCACAAGCAGGCAAACAGCTACCAAACCCCACTCAAATTCTTACTTCTTCTGTCATTCATTGCCAGAAGGTGGTATCTCTATGCAAACAGATGTTTCTAATCAGTCTTATTCAGTCTAGTTTGCTACCTGTAATTTAGAGTCTGTAATACTACACTCATTTCCCTGCAAGTGTAACTCACAAAACAAGATTCATGAATAACTGCTGGGTTACCTTCTTCTCCTTTTGTATTTTGGACAAAGGTACTGATGGTGCTCACTCAGGCTACAGAGCCACTTCCTCTGCAAGTGGTGAGCAGACCAATCAGATTTATTCAGAGCAAGGGAACACACCAACTCACCATGTAGGCAAGTTAACTAACAGTGCTGTGTTTTGCTGCAATTAGATAATCATGTCAATTCATACAAAAATCAGAAGGAGCTGTTTTGGCCAACGTCTGAATTTTGGGCAACATCTCTGTGTTGCTCCTTGGAATCACAGACCTAGTACATGAGCTTCTTGAAGCCTCAAAAGGTAAAGCTTCTTATTTGTACTATATGTTTCACTACACATTCCAGTTTCTTCTATTGCGGTATGGCAGGAGGGTCTCTGTGTGACTTGTACTCAAGGAGAAAAAGCTCAGGTGTAAAAACTGTCTGTAGAGGAAAACAGAGTGACACAACAAGATGAAAATGTTACATCAGTTTTTTTAGTTGGCATACTGAAATGATGCCCCAGTTGAAATGCAGTTTTAACTCAACTTTTTCAACAAGACTTAGTGATGAAAAAAAGGTATCGCCTGTTGTGATTTGAAAAGCATTGTCCAGGCAGCAAGTTACTGATCCATTCCTGTTATGCTGGAAGAAAAACTAAGGATAATAGAACTTCATCACTGAATCACAGAAACCTAAAATGGTTTGTGTTGGAAGAGACCTTTAAAGGTCATCTAGTCCAACTTCCTGCAGGACTGAGGACATTTCAACTATATCAGGTTGTTCAGAGCCCCATCCAACCCAGCCTTGAATGTTTCCAGGTGTGGGGCATAGACCACATCTCTAGGCAACCTGTGCCAGTGTTTCACCACCCTCATCACAAAAAAATTCTTCCTTTTATCTAGTCTAAATTTACCCTCTTTTAGTTTAAAACTACTACCCATTGTCCTATCACTACAGACTCAATCAAAAAGTCTGTCCCCTCCTTTCTTATAAGCCTCCCTACTTAAAGAGTTGAAAGACTGCAATAAGGTCTCTTTTCAATCAACCTTCTCTTCTCCAGTCTGAACAACTACCACACTCTTAGCATGTCTTCATGAGCTCAAGCCCTCTGGTTCTCAAGCCCTCTGGTCATTTCTGTGGCTCTCCTCTGGACCTGTTTCTTGTACTGAAGATTCCAGAGCTGAATGCAGCATTCCAGGTGGTATCTCACCAGCATGGAATACAGGAACAGAATCTCCTCTCCCAGCCTGCTAGCCATGTTTTTTTTGTGCAGCCCAGGATATGGTTGGCTTTTGGGGCTTGCTGGCTTATGTGCAGCTTTTTATTCATCAGCACATCCAAGTCCTTCTCAGCAGGGCTGTTCTCAATCCTTGCATCCTCCAGCCTGTATGAGTTGCCCCACCCCAGGTGCAGGACCTTGCATTTGGCTTGGTTGAATCTCATGAGCTTCCCATACCCCTCCCTGCAAAGAGTTCCAAGCAATACAGAGGAGTACAAAGCTCAGCCTAAAATTATAGATGTCCATTCTATCTATAGAGTTATTGCCTCTCTTTGTCTCAACAGCCTTCCAGGTTGAGACAATCCATACTCAACCACTTCATTTAGGTATGGGCTGGCTGTCCATTTAGACTGCAAGCTGAACTGCTAATATAGTTAATCCATAACTTCTTGCAGTTAAGTACCTAGAAAGAGGTCAGCTTGTCAAAATCTCTGACTGGGGTGACAGTGAGCAACAATGAATAGTCTGCAGCTGACTAGTTGATGCTATATATCCATTGCTGAATAACAGGTTTCATGCAAGATTTTCACCTTGAAATATCAAGTAGTAGATCCTCATAGCAATAAAGAGACATAGACTACTTTTTAAAGAGTGGTTGGCTTTGGTTATTGGGATAAGCTTATCAATTAGTAACTTCAAATAGTTCTAGTGACACTAGAGTTATATCCAGTTTGTTATGAGAAGTGGCAGAATGAAGCCTCAGGTAAATGAAATGTACGGCTTTTTTCCTGTGAGCAATCTTACCATCTCTCTGTCTGGTAAGTTCACATTCAGAAAAGCAGAAATTTTGGCAGGATTTTAGTGAGAAACCGCTTGTGTAGAACGGGGACCAATGCAACCACATGTAACGAAGTTAAAGAATGTCACTTAAGCAGGAGGACAGAACAGGTTCCTTTGCCCATGCCCTGGGCTGTATAGGAAGCCAGAATAAATGATCAAAATTCTCAAAGTGTTTTTATCAGTTTTTAAAAGCCTATGAAACATTTCAACAGAAAAAACATCCCACTATATCTTAGCACAAAAAAAAAAAAAAGCCAAGTTAGTTTACATATGGATACGTCATTAACAAAAAATTAGCACATATTTTTAATAGTTTGGAACTGGATTACAAATACCTCTGAATTCCTTTGCAGTAGTGAGTGCTTTCTGTCTGTCTTTCTAATTTCCCATTTAGTATATACCATTTCCCTTTTATTTTCTTTTAAAAAGACATATCCTCGAGTGACACTAGCCTGAATCATCTATAAAAAAGGACTCTATCTTGTTGATAAAAATTCAGATAGTGGTGTACAATAACCCAGGGAAGACAAAATTAAAAAACAAATACCAAGATGACTCTTGATCATCTGAAGACAGCCTGCTCCTGCACGCCAAAAGCCCCCACAAGAATGCCAACCTCTAAGATTCTCCATTTGTCTTAAAACTCAGTCCAACATGTCCCATCTCTTGAACATCTAAACCATACTATTCCAAAAACAATAATGCACAAGAAAAAGTTTAAATCAGCACTACAGTCCTAACAAGATTATCTCTTTTTTTTTTTTTTAGATTTTCTTCCACTGAAAGACAAGCTTTTACTTGCAGAGTAGCGTCTCTTCTCTACTAGAAAGCTCAGGTTTTACATCACTAATGGGTGAAAACACTTGCAAACAATTCAGTTTCCTAACAAGTAAACCTGGGTCTGAAACTGTGTGTTCTCTAATGGCTTGTTATTTCCAAAGTCTAAAATATATCTGATCTCCTTAACTTTTCTTGCTGAAAGAATAGCTCTCTCAGTGATGTGGTCTGGAGAGAGAAGATGGAGTGAATCATGAATCCTTGACAGGAAGATATCCCCTAGAGCTGTTTCCCAGCTGACTTCTTGCAAAATCTGACTGTGGATTCAAATTCATGATTCTGAGCTATTGGGAAGAAGAACATAGGTCAGTCTAGCTAGCAGCAAACTTCCAGACAACCATTAGACTCTTCTCTATTAATTTTTCAGTAAAAAAGTTATTTTGAAAATCTTTCTCTGATGACAAATGTGTCCAAAGGAGTTTTGCAATGCCAGATTTTAATATTTGGTGTGCTCACAACTGTTGGTCTTCTAGTTTCTTCTTATAGCATGTTTTGAGTCCAGATGGTCTGTATCCTTCCAAAGGTATGTAGGAAGCACCATCTTGAATTTCTGAATTATTGCTATGTCACATTTCTAGATATACTGCAGTAGCTTTGCCATGTTCACAGACCTCTAGTGAAGTACTTGCATGAGGTTATTTTATTGAAGTTCGTGGGCCATGTGGATAGGAGGAAAATAAGGCCAAGTCACAGAGAAGAGGTTTTGGGATATAACCATGTCCTTTGCCCCATCTCCATTTTAGGTGTCTTTGAGAGTGGCTGTGTCCCATTTCACCAGTGCCTTTCTAAAGCCAGCAACACTGAACACTGTTTTCTTGCAGATTAACTGAGCGACCCACTCTCTTTCCCTTCCCACCATAAAGAACCCCCCCTCTTCATCAATGAAAGTTTACGCATAGTACACGACAGGCTATTCCTCCTGTAGGACTGTTCTGTATAGGTGGTGGGCCAAAGTGGATTAATTGCAGTCACAGCAGGAGACCGTCAGTGGTAAAGCTGAACTTGACACGCCCCTCAGGAACAGCAGTAGCATTTGGAACAGCAATGAAAAACTTACAAGGGACAACCCAACCCCACCGAACAAAAAGAAGAGCCAGCAGAACACAGCTTGATTTCCTGAGGGATGTTTCTGTTGTAAGGAGCCCACTTGAAGTTTATGAGTTTTATGCAAAATGAACTATTGTCAAAAATGCCTGCACAGTCAAAATGTGCAATTATCAAATTGTGTATCAAACCCAGGAGGATAAACCTCAGACACAAAGAAGAAAGCAATCTTACCTCGTAGAGGGAACCCTTCAGAGGAGTAGGTCTGTCCTAGAGGTGCTGTCTGAACACAGAGAGTCCTTTGTGTAGACTTTTCAAGTAACAACAGACATGGATATTACTAATGGAAGTAGTCTTGACTGCTGTGATCAACAGATAACCCCTCAACACTGCAAAACAAGCTCAGCAGGTGCAGGTGTGTCTGCTCACAGATATGACACCTCAGTCACATGCTGGCTTCTGTGCATAACCTCGTAAAGTTTAATAGCCAAGGGAAAATACAGCAATATGAGAGTTCATGGACAAAGCTGATGGCATATCCTGGCCACATCGTGCAGGTCTGAGCATTTCCACTTTGAAGTGTAAAGTGGCCTGTAAAGCAAAATATTGGCAGACATTTTCTATCTTATGCTGGAGCCAGAACACCCAGGAGAGGTAATTTTCTTTGTGGAACAACCACAGCACATGAATGCTTTCTAAGGAAAGCAATGGCTTAATCAAGATCCCATACTGTGTGTTGCACCAGCCCATAATGTAGTTGGTGTACAGGAAAGGACTCCATTTCTGCAAGGTCTTAGGGAAAGCACTGCTGATTACAGATATCAAAATTGTCATCATGGGGCAAAATTCTCTTCATGGGACCCAGACTCGTGTAAAGCATTTGACACTGTCCCACATGACATCCTTGTCTCTAAACTGGAGAGACACGCATTTGATGGGTGGACCACTTGGCAGATAAGAAACTGGCTGGATGATCATACTCAGAGTTGTGGTCAATGGCTCAATGTCCAAGTGGAGACCAGTGACAAGTGGTGTCCCTCAGGGGTCAGTGTTGGGACCAGTGCTGTTCAACACCTCTGTCAGCGACATGGACAGTGGGATTGAGGGCACTCTCAGGAAGTTCACTGACGACACCAAGTTGTGTGGTGCAGTTGATGTGCTGGAGGGAATGGATGCCACCCACCCAGAGGGACCTTGACAGGCTGAAGAGGTGGGCCTGTGCAAACGTCACGAAGTTCAACAAGACCAAGTGCGAGGTCCTGCACCTGGGTTGGGGCAATCCCAAGCAAAAAAACCAAGTTGGAAGGAGAACAGATTGATCACAGCTCTAAGGAGAGGGACTGGGGGGTGCTGGTGGGTGAGAGGCTGGACATGACCTGGCAATGTGCACTTGCAGCCCAGAAAGCCAATTGTATCCTGAGCTGCATCAAAAGCAGTGTGGCCAGCAAGTTGGGAGAGGTGATTCTGCCCCTCTACTCTGCTCTCGTGAGATCCTACCTGGAGTACTGCATCCAGCTCTGGGGCCCACAACACAAGAAAGAACTGGACCTGTTGGAACAAGTCCAGAGGAGGCCACAAAAATGACCAGAGTGCTGGGACATCTCCTCTGTGAAGACAGGCTGAGAGAGTTGGGTTTGTTAGGCCTAGAGAAGAAGAGTCTCTGGGAAGACCCTGGAGAACCTTCCAGTACCTATAAGAGGCCTGTAAGAAATCTGGAGAGGAACTTTTTACAAGAGCATGTAGTGACAGGACAAGGGGGAATGGCCTTAAACTGACAGAAGGCAGGGTTAAATCAGAAAACTAGGAAGAAATTATTTACCATGAGGATGGTGAGGCACTGGAACAGGTTGCTCATTCCTGGAAGTGTTCAAGGTGAGGCTGGACAGGGCTTTGAACAAATTGGTCTAGTGGGAGATGTCTCTGTCCATGCCAAGGGTTTGGAACTAGGCAATCTTTAATGTCCTTTCCCACCCAAAGCATTCTATGAAGTGCTGAAATTCCAGGGCCTGATGAAGAAAAAGCAGGTCCTCTCCATCTTTGAGAAACAGGACATTCAGATCCCGTGGGGTCCAAGAACTGATACAGAAGCTGGAAACCTCTGCACCATGCAAAGGCAGTTATCAATCCAGTGTCTAGGGCAATCTGCAAGATTTCTTGCAGTCACAAAGTCTCCACTCCCTGTGTGTGACAGCATCTTCTCCAGCGTGGTGAGCAGATACCAGTCCTGCCTGGGACATTGTGTCTGCCCAGATGTGTTTGTGATGCAAGTTGGGTATATGCCTGGTTTTAAACTCATGGTTTCGTGCCTTAATTGCCTCCCATTCATGGGGACCCAAGCAATTGCTGTCAGAAGAAGGTGCTTTGCATCTCCTCTTCTGTACAGCAAGACAGAAATGTGCTCTATCGAAGTGCTCAGCCCCTAATTTGGTAGCAAAAGACATCAAACCATCATTCTCTCAAAGAAAACACCAGCCATGGGAGTTAAAACTGCTAATTTCCAAGTTAGTACAGCTGGGAGATGGCTTACCCAGGTCCATAATGTCAGCGTGGATACTGTAGAATTTTTACAATTTTAAATAGGGACCAGACCTTCAGCCATGTCTGGCTGACTGCTGTGAGCACATCTAGTGTTACAAACAGGGTAATGGCAGTGGGAATACAAGAACAATGGCAATTAGTTCATATCAATTGCTAGTGGTTTTCATTTCTTTTGCATCAAGAATCTCAGAATGCAGAGAATCACACTGTGCTGGACCTGCACTTTAAATGATCTAGACTGTTGTTGCAGTCTAATTTGTGCATTAGAAATATATACAAAATGATACACAAATAATATACAAACAATATACAAAAGTGCCTCAGCCGTTTGCTTATGCTGAGACATTTCTGTGAATATACTGCCATAAAGATATTGACAGTGAAGTACTTTAATATACTACTGAAATTAATAAACTTTTTAAAAATCTGAGCCGAATAACCCTTTTTCTTCCTGAATTCTGTTAGAAGAACAAATGTAACCACTAATGAAGTGAAGAAGCTATCTTGTAGTCAATGTTAGGCTCAGGTAAAATACTGCTCCAACCAGTAGGCTCCTCTCCTCTCTTTGCCACTTACTGTTGCACTCTGTGGTACTACACCCAACACACAGACCAGTTTTGGCAACACATCTTCTGTGAACCGATCTCTTGTCTGACACTGCAATTCACAACTGTTTGTTGCTTGAGGCAAACATTCAGCTTACCAAGCACAGCTTGCAGAAAAGTTTGTGGTTTATTCCAGCCTTTGATTTGCTGATTGGTCACATTTATCATAAACCACAAGGGGTTGTGAACTGCCACGCACTGAGTATCTTAATTTCTATTACTACAGCACACAGAGAAATAACAGTGTGGCTTCAAAAGCCTCCTGTAAGGAACAATCCACAGTCTAAGGCTTTTCTACTCTATTGATGAAGAAAATGTAGCCCTAAAAGGTTAAGGGGTTTAGGTAAAGTCTGACCACGGTGTAGGAAAGTATATAATGGTTTTACATACTCCTATATATAGGTGTGTTCATGCTCAATAATATTTCTGATTCAGTCTCCCATTTAGTACCATTTAATTAACTGAATTCTGGACTCCCATGTAAGGGAGTCCATCCACCAAAGGCACACACAAGAGATTTTTTGTATGTTGAGAGGAAGGGGAGGCCCACACAATGTTGTTCTGTAATCACCACCAGATATTTTAAAAACATCAGAAGCTGGAAACAGAAAGAAACAGGGAAAGGGATATACCTAGTGCCAAGAGAAATTGTACCAATATAATCAGCACTGATCCTTAGTAAGGATCGTGTAGGTGATGGAGAGGGAATGTAGAATGTTTTGCACAGTTTCCAGAGCCAGCTGAGCAGCTACATAAGAAGGTCACTGTTTCTTTGCCTCAAAGATATTCTCTGTTCATTGAAACTGTAGAAGTATCTCTGCTGATTTAGAAAATGTAAATTGTTTGCATTGTGTAGCTCATATTTTTAACAAGAGAACTGAGGTTTAGCGTAACAGTGATAAAAAGTGATAAACATGCTGTCATAAGCTTTTTTTTAAAAAGGGCAGGGGGATGGGGAAACTATTATTCACACCACGAGCAGGTCCATCATATAAGGTAGAGAAGGTAAATGGTCTATGAGGAAAAAACCTCATCTGCAATCCCATGATGACAGACAGTGCTGCAATGGACTTCTGTACAGGGCCAAAGGAAAGGTCAGTGGTGGTCAGGCCACACCTCTAATGACAATTTACATTTATATAGTGTGACAGTAGATAGTGATAGGACAAGGGGGTACGGTTTTAAACTTAAAAAAAAAAAGGGGGGGGGAGATACAGATTAGATGTCAGGAAGAAATTCTTTATTCAGAGGGTAGTGTGGTACTGGCACAGGTTGTCCAGAAAAGTTGTACAAGCCATCCCTGGAAGTATTCAAGGCCAGGTTAAATGGGGCTCTGAGCAACCTGGTCTAGTGGGTGCCATTGTTACCCTTGATGGATGGGGCTGGAACTCCATGATCTTTAAGGCCCCTTCCAACCCATGCCATTCTATGGTTCTATGACTTTATGACAATGATGAACCTGGCAAAGACTAGTTCCCAAAGTTAATTTTTGCAGGATTTTGTTATTCATAGTTTAATCATGCCTTAATATTTCAATCTGTTTAAAGACATTAAATTTGTTAATTAACATTATTAAATCAAATTGTTAGAGCTCCTTAAAGCATGATTCCTGGAGGTGGTAAACATTTTAGCTGCATTTTGCTGAATGGCTGTTCTGTACATGTTTATAAAATACGGAAAACTAACACATAACCATGAAAATGAGTGGCAGAAATTTGCCTTTTTTTAGTTTCAAAATTCCATTTTCACAGAGTCTTGTGGAGTCCCTGAAGGTCATAATTGTAATGCTGTGCGTTCATCTAGCCAGTGTGACCAACTCCTGCTCAAATCTCAGCTTGGCATATGACTGCCATTGAAGATCTGGGCCTTAGCACCTCTGAAACAGGACTTTGATGCCTGAGTCATGCAGGCATTTAAGCAATTCCAGCTAAATCCTTTACTTTTCAGAGGGGTAGGTAGGCCTACAAAGCTCCCTCTTAGTCAGTCCCGAGTAGGCAATCCCACTAGGTGTATGAGGCTACTTGTGGAATTATTTCTTTAACACTCATACTGAGCCTCAAGGCTTAATAGATCATTGTGCCACAAGGGCTAGATTTCAGGGTACCCTGCACATGTAGAGGAATTGAACTAATAAGACTGGATGAAGAAGATGTGAGGAGTGTGTGCCACTGTTCACCTGGAGAAGCAAGACAAGATGCTACATTGGAGTCTGGACCCGTGTCTTTGCCAAGGTAAACACTTATGAATTTGCTTGAAAAATCTGGAACCAGTGACTTGCCAGTCTGCCCCTGTAGTTCCACAATTGTCTGCAGACTCCATATGGTCACGTGCATAACTCCAGAAAACTCTGCAGGTTTGAACAGAGCAGCAGCTTTAGAGGAGCAAATGTCTGTGACTGTCCCTCAGCTGTTTCTTGTCAACACAGTAAATTAACCTCAAGTAGTCAGGGAAGACATTACAAACCAGAGGTGGTCACTTTAGACCTCAGTTCTGTCTCTCTCTTTGGCTTCCACATATGTCAATACTGAGCCTTTAGACTAGTGCTTATCTTACAGTATTTTCAGGAAAACAATGTGATCTGATTTTGGAGGCTTCAAAAGAAACCACTAGATCTTTTGAAAGCTAGTTCAAAAACTGACCATCACCTGTTGAAAATGTGGTGGCTCATTCTTTGTGTAATCTAGCCTTGACATCTCCTGGCTCTTCTTCAATTTTTCTGCTGCAAATCAAAGAATTCTCCAGTACTTCCTGCAACCCAGAGGAAGTCTCTGTACATTTGTAAGTTGCTTCAGAGAGTTCCTTTTAGTAAAGCTGCACAGGTCCTGGAGTCTCTTACTGGGAACCAGGTCTTCACATAGCGCTAGAAATGAGGTGAGAGCAGAGATGAAAAATACTCACTGGTAGAATGTAATTGACTTGCTGGGGTCAGATAGGAGAGAGATTTTGCCTATGCAAGGATGTTTTTTAAGTATCACAGTACCCCAGGCATTGTAATCCTTCATGTTAGAAATCCTTCTGCATGGTAGGAGGGAAGAACTGAGAGGGAGAGTGGGGGTGCAGATTGTGACTGGAAACAGCTGGGAACCCAACATGAAGTGTCATATTCTCTTGGCCTGCAGGAGGCATGGCCAACACAGCAGCAGTTCCAGACTGTGGCTTATCAAATCCAACTACAGAGGATTTCCTAATGTTTCTGATCCTGCAGCACAGTCTGCATTCATTCTGATTTTGTTCCAGCATTGAGCTTATGACATTTGTATCATAATGAAGTGAGTACAGTGAGGCTTGTAGAATGGATGTTATCAAGCATATGCTAGATCGGACTTGGGAGACTTGGCTTTTCCTCATAGCTTGGCTACAGACTTCTTATGCCATTTTGGGCACATCATCCCTGCCTTCCAGCCAGGATACTTGCACATATCTGTGGTCAGAGGGATTTTTAGGACCTTCTTCTCCCCTGAACTCAGGCAAGGTCTTTCAGTTGTATGGCAGACACAAGGTGCCCAACGCTCTGGTGCTGCTGGTCCCACTTAAGCTGATGCTAAACTTTCATCCAAGTTCCAAAACAGGGAATCATAGCTGAGATCCCGTCCTAGGCAAGGTTGTGGCTCAGGCACTCACTAGTCCTCCCCCTTCCTTTTGCTTGTGCCTTAGTTCAGCCGAAAACACCATCAGCGTTTGTGCACCTAGTGGGTCCCATGGTGCTCTCACATTAGAAGGTGCACACACACACACACATATATATACACATATATATATATAAGGCACATAATACCTGAATTTGATCTGCTTTTGCTAGTGACTATTTTTTCATTTGTAAATAACAAAGCCTTCAAAGACTGGTAGGGAAAACGAGCTATGTCAGTCTTCGCCACCTCATCCTAGGCTTGCTTCTCTGTACTCATGGACATTCACATGCAAATGCTAATTCCCACATTGGGGTCTAATTGGAGAAAAGAAGGAAGCTCAGTACAGGTTCTCCATCAATAGAGCCAGATGTTCTCACTCCCCGTTGACAGAACCCTTTCTTTTCACCAAAGTGATGCAGCATGTGAAAGCATAAAGGAGATAAATGTCACAGTGCAATCAGTGTCTCTGCAGGTGTGTTTTCTGGTTTTGGTGGATGATTGGGTAATTTCTCTACTACTTGCTAAGTATGCCTAAGAATGAAATGCAGCCTCCAGAGGCACTGAGAGTCAGATCTTGTCAAATCTGAATGTAGACATCTTATAAATTCTCTTTATGCCTCAGACCCACACAGTCACTAATGATGGTTTCTGTCATTCAAGCCCATTTTTTAAACTTCTGGTTTTATTTCTCCAGGAAACTTCAGCCTAGGATAGGAAAAATTACTTCAGTGTGCAGTCAATGGGAATGTACACACAAGGCCTGTGAAAGATTAAACAAGGTAGACAGTAAATGCTGTTACCTAAACAAAAAAACCAGTGCTAATGTTCTGTCAGTGGTCTAGCTCAAAGTGTATCAATCTAGTCTGTCCTCTTCTCCCTCTGTAAATAAACTTCAGTCACTATGATTGATAATCCCTCTGTTCCTAATCAAATGCCTGTTTGTTCCTCCCTCCTTTCCTATACCTTTCTGTCCTTCTGGGAATGCACAATGATATTTAAAGGCAATCAGTGGGGGAAAAAAAATTGACCACAGTTCAAGACTGCATACTGAATATTTCTTTTAACCAGGTGCTGGAGCCCTGTCAGAGAATAAGTAAATATAAACGTAGATTTCAGAGGAGTCCTTGTAGGTCTTCTGTTGATTATACATACATTTACAATACACTATCATGTGTGTAACATCAGGAAGGAGAGAGTATTCTCACTGGCAGATAAACACTTAACAATTGTTGGTCCATGTTTTCAACATGGAGAGACAAGCAATAAATAGATACACAAGCAAGAGAATGAAAAAGCTAATAAAACAGAACACAATAATACAATGATCATAGGATGTGACACAAGATGCAACATGCCAGCTGCAGGTGGTGTACATCCCACAAAAATATCACACCAGTGATGTCCAGAAGTTTGTTCAATTTTTCCTGTGATTCTGAAAATCCTGCTGGCATCATGTTTGATGGCAATAGTCACTTGGTTTTGCTATATAATAGCTTTTTCTTATCTGGTTATTAAGGTTTCCATTTCTTCAATACGAGAGTATACTGTGTCCCATATTGGTCATAAGGGCACAGACCAGGTTGCAGGCAAGAATTCTGCCAGCGTTGATGTGAGATTTTGGATATGACGGATGTCACTGTCCAAGTTACTGCAGAGGTTATCAGCTTCTGTGGGTTTATGTGATAGAGTGCCAGATTGCTCAATGCAAGTGTTAATGCTGTCTGATACATGAAGCTTCCTATCTTTTTAGGTGTTGTCAGTGCTGTCTCCAGTGATAACACTCCATAATTGTATTAATAAAATTCCAAGGAATACTCAGTATGTTTTCTAGATGGATATTTTCTGTAGTATGCAGGTTGAATTACAGCTTTTACTTCAGTTCCTAGGAGTAGAGAAAGAAGACCTAGGTCTCAAGTTGTATCCAACCCTCAGTAATGATTAGTTTCACTCCCACAGTATCCACAGTTTCCCTTATTCCTTTCGCTTGAAAGTTCTGCAAAGTGATTCAATGTTTTCTAAGTGATAGGTGTTGAATTCTCACTTGATTTCCTGGATACCACACCAAGGTATTCAAAGCTTCCTGCTGGACTTGGTTCACTACATAGGATTATTCAGTAAGAATATTAACTATACCACTTTTATTAGGAACAGCTGCAGTGAGTGTTTCAGGGACACTGTTCAAGGCTCTGTAATCTACTGTCAGTCGCCCTTTGTCATTAGATTTCTGTACTGGCAGGTACACACGAAGAATGAGACTTGATAATGATTCCCAGTTCCTCTAGTTCTTTTATCAATTCAGTAACAGGACAAATAGCATCAGAAGGTAACTTGTATTGAGGAGTATTAACTACCTTGCTATGGGGTAAAGGAGCAGCTGTTTGCAACAGATTGACAGTCAGGGATGCATTTGCATGAGGTAAACTGTGGGCTGGCCAAAGGGTGTGGTGTCCCTTTTCCCATTTTCCCCATGAGTCCATCCACCACTGTCCCCATGACATGTTAGCCAAAATCTGAGCAGAAGCCGAGTGAGAAGTTAGTCCAGGGGTCTAACTGCCTAAAGATTAGCTTTTAAATCTGCATTCCAACACTGCAATAATGGGTCTACTTTTCTTCAGTTTGGTGTTTGCTCAGTTCGGCTGCATTCTGCTACCATTGCTCAGTAGCTATGACAATCATGCACCTTTATATGGAGTTTAAATATCAGCCATCATTTCCAATTGTCATTTGAAAAAGCTGGGCCATATTTCTGCTACTGCTTGGTCAGAAGCAGTGGGACACATGCATGGTGTTTTAGAGTATGGGACAAAGCTGTGTTATCTAATCCAAACAGAGTTACGTTCTCCATCGTAACTTGGAAGAGCTTCACAACATTCCTCTTCAATGCTTTAATACATCTGAAGACCAGAGTATAGGAAATTTAGAATGACTGAAGTTGTTCTGCACAGGTTTCTTGTGGGAAGCTTTTGCCACCACAGGGCAAAAATATTGTAATCTACATAGAGCCTGACTATCAGGCTTAATCCAGAGCAGCAGCTGCAAGGAGGAAACACATTCTGATGGTGATAAAGTAAGATGCATGATGAAATCACCTATCCTGCTGGCAGTGTCTCTCTCGTTTTGTATCTCATATGCTAATTTGAACTGCGTATTTTTTTCTGTACAAACCAAGATCTATTGCAGAAGAGTTGCTCTAAACCAAAAAAGAGTTGATTTAGATCAGATACAAGGGTCTTGAGAGAGGTGGGAAGTTTACCATTGAAAACTGATGCAAAAAAAAATGGTTGACTATCTTATCCTTTTCTGTGTCAGACCAGTTCTCCAGTCTTATTCACCAGGGCCTTACATTTTCTTTGGTCTCCTTTTCTGACCACATCCCTGCAGAAGCCCTTCTTACTATTCTTATTATTCTTGTAATGTTCCTCCTCTGGTTGGGCTACTATCTATCACCGAGATTAAGACCTCAATGCACTCCAGGAGTCTCCTGGCCTGCTTACAAGTTGCTATGCTTCTTCTACAGCAGATGTCAGAGTGGTTGAAGCCCTGCATCACGATCAAAGCCTGTGAGTGTGATGTTTCCTGTAGCTGAAGCAGAAACACTTCATTAACATCCTCCCCTTGATCTGCTGGCCTTCACCCGGGTCACAGGCTGCTTCACTTCTTTAGGTGAATATTCCTCAGTGTCATAGGTCAGTTTTCAAGGTCCTTAATCAGTTTTTTCAACTAACTTGAAGTCTTCTTGCAGTCTTACTTGCAGTAGATTTTTTTTCTCTGTCTCTCTCATAATCAGGCACTTCAGCAGCACCAGGAGAGATGAAACAGAAATAATGAAGGATCCAGGGTAAAAATCATCCCACTGCAAAATCTGGCGTATGCAAAATTTTAAACACCACTTCAGCTGCTATCAGCTTTTAAGAGATGCCTTGGGCACAGTGGATGTTTAACTTTTTAAATTTTTAATGAAATAATATACTTAATATCACTGCCTTCAACATTGTGTCGCAGTAAGATGAGAATCATACCATATGACTGATTCTGCCAGACCATTAGGAGATACAGAAATCTAGACTCCAATTTTGTGTTGTTTTTTAGGTAGAATTAGTTGTGAGGTTGGGAAAAAAGCACTGTTGTTCTGCAAAAGAGCTTTCGTCAGTGTCAGATTTCTTGTAATGATTGTTCTGACTCAAACCAGTGAGGTTCTGTATTCACCTGAAGGGGAAAGAAGCCTAAAATACTCAGTGCAATAGCTCTCTGATCATTGCAGTATTTCAAGTTTGCAAACTTCAAAACAAAAGTCACAACGAACTAAGAAAAGAAACAAAAAGCTTTTTATAACTATTCCCTGGATCTGTTTGACATAAATTATCCAGAGTGGTAACGCTGGACATTCATCTCTGCGTTTCTGTTCAGAAAAAGGAGGTAACAGTTGTTTCAAACCTCACATAAAGCCTTTTCTTTAAGTACCTGAAGACCTTAAGCAGATCTGAAGAAGGTTTTCTGTACACTGCCAAAAGCTTGCCAGTTTTCCAATGTGGTACTTGCCCTAACAAGGTATTAGACTAAAAGTGGTAGCTCTTATTGTCCTACATGAGTAAAACAACATTTAGAAAAAAAATCTGGATCTAGCTCTTGCAATAATATTATTTTGAAAAGGCTTTATTTAAATTTACAGGGAATAGGAAAATGGAACTCCTCAGCTCCAGAAGTAAACAAAGTGCAATGCTCCACAACTGTCAGGTTATGTGTCTGCAAGAAACAGAAACAGTCTTCCTGAATTCCCAGATAGCCTGTAGTCTGGAGTGCATGTTAGATTAATAGTTGAAATAGTTTCATATGGTAGAAATATACTTTCTTAGGTTACTTTTGGAACACAATCTAGACGCAAAAAGGTTAGAAAGATTGTTTTAGTTGAAGGACTGATGCTATTTTCACATCTTTTCCTGTAGTATAACATCCTCCAGTATTTAAATCTGCAGGTTTTGGAGGGCTCACCAAAAAGGAAGTCTGTGCCAAAATGCACTCTTAGACATTACCTTTAGCGTGAGAGTAGTTTTGAAGCAATTTCCCCCAGGAAGTGAGTGAAAAATGAATCACCATAAAGCAATAGTGGCTTTTGCAAAGCTCTGTTCATCTCTTTCTGCCAGCTGTGAAGTGCCAGGAGTTTCACGAAGGCTGCATATGCTTGCCCTATAGCAGCAATCTGAAAGTGGTGCAGACACCTCAGAAAGGTGAAGTGGAAGATGTGACAGGAGAGGACTTGACACTCTCACGTTTCACAGAATCAGCAGACAGGAGCTGTTGAAGTTGTTTCCTGTTTCAGGGCTGGAAACCTAACACTCCATGAAGCTTAAGCAAACAAATCAAGAAAGGCTTTGAATGGCTTCATATAATTGCTGGGACACAAGAATCATGCCAATAGTCTGCTACAAGTTACAGAGGTGTTAATCGTCTGGGGAGTCACGGTCACCTGTTCCCAGACGGGGTGAAAATCTCAACCAAATGCGTGAGAGAAAAGGGTGTCACAGTGGGGTAATGCTGGCAAAAGCAGGATTTATGGAAATCTTTCCCACTCGCAGCATTGCACAGGAGAAAGTGGCACCGCTGTGACGAGGAAAACGAAATGAATTCTCCGTCTGCACATTTCAATCTCACAGAATTGCTGTTGTTCCACTGACGACAGCACGTGCACCGCTCTAGGTAGTAAATTTCCATGTGATTTTTCTTTGTTTATGTATGTGTCAGTTCTCCCATTATTTTACTCTTCCTGAGAGCCAAACCCGCTGGCTGAGC